>NC_090869.1:2909387-2936887 GCF_036669935.1 Montipora foliosa | reverse complement strand
TGCCGCAAGCAGTATAATGAACTGCCAACGCGGTCCACAATCCCGTAGTCGATGACTTAAAATTGTTCAAGGGCAAGACGATCTCTTGAAAAGTGTAGTTAACCGAACCGCAAAATGAAAGTTACAATTTTACGAGAGTGTTAAAGCCTAATCACTGAAATGAGCGCTTAGGCGTAATCAGTAAACGTGTGCTTTCTTCAAACCGTAAATACCAATGAATACCAATGGATGAACTAATTTGACGAAATTGGCAAAACATTGCCAAAATTGCCGAATTTGTCAAAATCGCCAAAATCGCCAATGTTCACCCATGTGGTGTGAATACCAATGGATGAACTAATTTGACGAAATTGGCAAAACATCGCCAAAATTGCCGAATTTGTCAAAATCGCCAAAATCGCCAATGTTCACCCGTGTGGTGTGAATACCAATGGATGAACTAATTTGACGAAATTGGCAAAACATCGCCAAAATTGCCGAATTTGTCAAAATCGCCAAAATCGCCAAACTCGCCAATGTTCACCCGCGTGGTGTCAATACCAATGGATGAACTAATTTGACGAAATTGGCAAAATATCGCCAAAATCGCTAATTTTGCCAAGATTGTCAATCGTGCAGCTCTTTCGCCAAATCTGCCATTTTTGTCATCGTGTGCATTTCTGGACATAAGTGGACAACAGACGACGGTTTAGAGGAAATCCACCCACACTGACAGACTCCTTGACGAATCATCTTACAACCCTACTTCACACAAGGCTATAACCATACGGACCTTAAAGAGACGCGCCCTACTGGTTTGTGACTCACACGACAGCTTAGCAGACGATCATAAGTACTTAGACAACGTTTTCAGTAAAAAAAACTACAACTGCGACTGTTTAGTCTTCCCAGCCAATTACTTCTAGGCTCAACTGACAGTCGACTTATAACATCACCAATAAGTTGACCAATGACATCTACGAAAGGAGTGATTGTAGTATCTACTGACGTTACACAAATCACTTGACTATCACAATGACTTCCGCTCAGGTTGTCGAAACGTCAGTCAAAGTCTCTCAAACAGTCCTTCTCAGGACTACACTCACCCGGAAGATCGAACTTTATTTAAGGTCATTCCCTGTATTGCATTGCGCATCCTTACTGCGCACGATTTATTGCGTCATTAGCGCACGCACTTAAAGAAAATGGCGCAGTTTTCTTTTCGGCTTGGGTCGTGAGAGAGATAAATCGTCATTTTCTCGTAAACGAGTATGGTGACCTATAGTTTTTCTCTCTTTTTCTGAGACTAGCAATCACCTTCTTCCAATAACAGGAATATAAACAAATTTTTATTACAGAAAAATAAATAATCAGCGGAAAAGTGAACTTATTGAACAGATACGGTGGCCGCGAGATCGCTGCATGCTAGTAACAAGTTGAATCAGGGTCGCCTGGAAATGAGTGTTTTTATGATGAAACATATTTAATTATTCCTTGAAGTCGATACAGTATATCTATAGTTATATTTCTTGTTTTGCTTTCTCCCTATTTTTTCCTCCTCTCACAAGACATGGCTTGAACGATTCAAATAATAACGATTCTGAAGCTCATATTTAAAAGAATTATGGGGTATTTCAAGGTGCTCCTGCTCCTAAACAAATGTGGGGAACCCCTTTTTTATTACAAAATTTAAATTTCCTTAAGATGAACAACCGATAGCCAAAGTTTGAACGAAAATCTATTGTCAGTTCTATTTCAGGGGAATGACCTTGCTTCTTGTTTGTGTACCAAAACCAGAATCACAATAACAATAAAATTATTGTAGTTTCATTTAGCAAATCAAGACTGTCAACGTACAGTAATTTTGATGCCATTTCAATTTGGGCCTTATAATACGACCAGATTCGTCTCTTACTAAAGGAAAAAAGATACCGATGTTTCAAAGGAACCTGGCACGAGCAAAGCTGTCTCCAGCTTCTTGTTAAAGTTAATCTGGTCACCGACGACACTTATAGTAGTTGTGTCTTCTGTGTCGCTTCAAACAACAGGGCCAACAGCAAGGCCATAGTGAGTACGAAGCGTTTTCTGTCTTCTTTGCACTGCATGTAAACTAGGTTTTCAGAAATGTACAGCAATAAACTGAAATGCCCATTGAACACTGAGTAAGACAATACATCAAATCAATACAATAAAAACGCACGAGGCTGCTAGTTTGCAAATGCCACAAAGGTAGAGTACATCATAAAAAGGTAAGCTGGTACTATAGGTATTCAAGGTTTTCAAAGAGCAAAGTTCTTTAATAAAGTCACAACATCGGAAGGAATTTAGGCTGCAAATGTAGTGTTACTTTACGTACTGATCAGGGAGAGAGGTAAAAATTCAGGGAGGAGGGAGAAAAGTGAGATAAAAATAGGGACACAAGATATTTACCTAACCTTTCCTCTCCCCTCTTTCTACTTTCATTTCAGTTTCGTTTACTTCCTCCCGTAGTTGTTGAATCTGGGACCTTTTCT
The DNA here is from genome assembly GCF_036669935.1 of Montipora foliosa. NCBI lineage: Eukaryota > Metazoa > Cnidaria > Anthozoa > Scleractinia > Acroporidae > Montipora > Montipora foliosa. Next base: position 2,934,395 of record NC_090869.1, on the reverse strand, counting down.
GTTCCATTCTTTCTTCACTTTTTATGATCTACCTTTCAAGAGAAGTTCTTTCTTTGCATAAAGGCTTGACATTGTCATCCGTACGCGTTTTAATCGATGATTTCTGTGGTCTTTGTGCAATCTTGCTCACCGCTATCAATGCAATTAAAGGATATAGCTCTTCAGAGAAACCCGGGCTGTGATGCGTCCTTCAGTAGAGCTATATTAGCGAGTTTAAGGAGGCTCCCTAGAGTTTGAGGGCCGCGCGCAAGCTGGGCACTAGTATGGCGCGTAAAGCCTGAATCGCACGTGTTTTTCAGATTTTTGTCACGTCAGTGTGACCAAATCTCTAAAATTAACTGCTCATTTTCTCGCGTTCTCTTTGGTAAATTTTTTTTTTTTGAAAATTGGCTCAGTTCTAACTACGTACAGTTCCTATCAAATACCCAAAATTTGTTAAAATCTGTCAGAGCTAATCGACTATATTTAGAAAAATGACAAACTACAGAATATTGGCTAAACCGTCTGAACAATCTTGACTTTTTACCACTTCAAAATGTCAGGCAATATCATTTCAAAACCCTGTCAAGTGGTGAAGGAGATCACTTATCGTAAGATCAAATCTATTGACTTGGATCGCTTTCGTGAAGATCTCAGATCGTCAGAACTATGTAACAAGATCTATCCAAGCCTAGATGATATGGTGTCTGGTTATGATTCATCTCTATCCTCCATACTCGACAAGCATGCACCTTTAAAGACAAAGACCTTAGTGTGCAGAAGGCGAGTACCATAGTTCAACAGCGACATAAAGTCTTCTATAAAAGCAAAGAGGAAAGCTGAAAAGAAATGGCGATCCTCAAAATCCCAGGATGACTTGCGTGCCTTCAAGGTAGCTCGAAACCGCGTCACCAACATAATAGGGAGTTTCAGATCTGCGACGCGACGGTAACGAAAACGTCACTTAAGATTCCAACTTCAGGTTAATTAATATTTTTCGTCATTATGTTGGCTTATCTAACTTCTAAAAACTAGTGTAACTTTCCAGGAACTGAATTAGGAGGTGCGGTGTTGAAGCTACGACAGAAAATTCAAATTCACTGCCTTGTGTTCACGTTCTCTGAAAAACTTTAGAATTGGTAATTTCACGTCGTAAGTAGTACTATAGGGGAATATGAGCCACTTTGAAATGGAGCATTCTGATTGGTCGAGAGCGATTTTTAATGAGATGCATCGGCTTCTGATTGGTGGATATTTTTAGGTCCGCCATTATCACGTGCACACGTGAACAGGATTGGTTAAGACGGTGGGGTCAAAGTCCATTTGACGTCATAATCGAAGGACAAGTTGGAAAGTATGTGAAGAATGTGAAGAATGCGGATGCAACACCTAGGGTTCACAAGATGGCGACCATGTGGGTTCACAAGATGGCGTCCTATAGAAAAGGGATGACATCGCGCGAGACCCCACGCGGGATCACGAAGATCACGCGTGATCACGCGCGAACCCACGCAAGAACACGCGATGTTGCGTGGGTCCACGCGAGATATCGCGCGGGAACACGCAAAAACACGGATGGAATATTAAAAAGAGAGGCAAATGAATCATGAATCATCAACGGTTTAATCAAATAACAACTTAGGTACAAACGGGAACGTGTGAGGAGACCTGGTGTCGACTCGTCCCTTAAGCAAATAGGTCCGCTAACACTTGAGCCAGATCCAGATCCTCGTCGGTGAACCGTTCGTAACCGTAAGGGTAGGTCTGAGCTGTGGTGGGATCCAGGACCCGTTTGGAGTAGACGAGTCGGTAGTCTTTGTGAGAAGGTTGGGTTTCTAAGGTGTAGGTCTTGGCATTTCTTTGAATGGTGTGAGATTGCGTGACACGAGTGGTACGCGGTCGGTCTAGAGGACGATGTAATTCATCCAGAGTGTTTTGACGCAAGACCTCGTAATTCAATTGAGTCATCCCTTCGACGTTGAGGGAGAAACCGCGGACCTTGCATTCAACGTATCCGTTCTTGGTCTTGTAACCGTAGTTCTTGGGACCACCCGAACAGAACTCGACAATGTGATCGTCGGCATCGAGTTCGCTTTTGAAGTCGCCCAGGTAGGCACCTCGTGGCGGATCCAAAGGAGGGTCGTCAGGACGATGGAGGTAGATGACCGAGTCGGTGTCGAAGTAGAGGACACGTTCACCGAGATGATCGAGGGCTTGATACAGACGGAGTCGGGCATGACAGGTGGTGAAGGCGGCAATGAAGATGTTGAGGTTGGGTGAAGGCAAGACATCGTGTGTTTGGAGTTTGTAATGGACTTCGACCCGGTCTTCGGTCAAGGAACTGACGTAACGGACATCGTGTTGATCGCTGTCGAGAAATTGGATGAACGGTTGAGGTTCGGTGAATTCTCGGACCTGAGTCTTGTTGATCCGTTGCCCGAACTTGCCCCACATCGAGTTGAGCATCATCTTAGCTAGGGCTCGGAGTCCAGGGTTCTTTTCGATTTTGGCGGGATCGAGACGAATGCCTTCCCGAGCATAGTAGGCATCGACGTGGGCTTGTTTCTGAGCAGGCGTGGTACAGCCTTCGGGCCAACCGCTGGCTTCTTCTTTGATTTGGAGCCACGTGTCCACATAGGATTGGAAGAGTCCCGTGCGTTGCTGATCGAAATGCCATACTTCGTGGACGTGTTGAATGACGTAACCTTTCTGTACAGCCATGGCGAGTTCGGGGGTGCACCAAGTACCGACGAGGGCACGTTCTTCGTCCGTGTGATGACAGGCATGCGTCTTTTCCAAAAGAGGTTTGGAAATGTTCTCTTCGACGCAGGTACGACACAAGGGAAACGTGAGTTTGTCGTGACTGCGGTAAGGCAACACGGGATGGTAGAGACGTTGGGGTGGAAGGACGGTACATTTGGCCAAACCGAAATAAGGCGAGAGATCGGTGGTGTCGGGTTCGTAGAGGAACGTGGGATGTCCCAAGGGATAGGTGCCGTACTTGTTGACCCAAGGATACAAGGACGTGTAATCGTCGTATCGGATTTCTTCCTCTTTCTCCTCGTCGACGTGCGCGTAGAGACGTACGGCATTGGTCCGACCCCCGTAAAAAGCGTCGCGTGGTTCCAGGGGGGCTTGGAGGTGTTGACGGGCTAGAAAGTCTTTGATGTCCTGGTTGGTTTGTTTGAGGGTGTTCCAGGTACATTCCCACATGGTCACCACTTGGTACCCACGGTTGATGAGGAATGTACGTTTCTTGTCGACGAGAGCACGGACCTCGTCCATGGTGCGATCGAGTAAGGTCGGATGCACGTCGGTGCGTTGAGGATGACAGGTCCGACATCCGTGCCAGAAGCACCCGCAGAATTCGTAAACAGTCTTGGTATCAGCATCGTATCCGTCGACCGTGTATCGGGTACCAGGAATACGGTACTCGCCCTCGTTTCGAGCATGCTGGATACGTTGGCGATGCAAGGGATGATAGGCGTCGTACTGTCCGTAGGCATGAGCCATGGCTTCGTGGTCTTCGTGTTCTTCTGGCGAGAGGGCCAGGTAGGCTCGTTGTCGTAGATGGTGTTCGCACCACGTTAGCCATTCCATGGAGGCCTGGGAATGATTGATACGGCCTCGCCATCCTAGCAGAGGTTCGGAAGCGATAGAGTCTTCTTCCATACAGTGCATGCGCAAGTAGCGATTACAGGCAGAAGCCACCGTCATTTGTTCAAAGGGATTGAATTCAGCGCGTGCTTGAAAATCCCGCATGAAAGTGAGACATCCTTGTTTCAAGAGTTTCACGTCCGATTGGCAGTAGGCTAAAAGTTCGGCTTGGAAATCAAAGACGACCTCTCGTGCCGCTTGGTCGTCGTACCAAGTATCAAAGTCGCGACGTTTCTTGACGGACATGCCGTCGGGCATGTAGAAGGCTTTGTCGGGAAGTCGGCCTACATACGTTTGATGTTCGGGGGTATTGAACAAATGCGGAAAGTATCCTTTCTTGAGTTCGGTGAGCCCGAACGTCTTGGGGAAATCGCTCAGCGGCATCTGGAAGAAGGACAGCGAATCGATGAAGCGTATGGTGGTCTGTTCATGAGAGTAGGTGAGTTGGAGGACTTTCCCACCGTTTCGGATTTGTTCCAGGTCTCTCTTTTGCCGGTGGAGTTCGTCGATGACGGGATAACTGTCATACCCTTTGAAATTATGAGCGATGACTGTTAGGGGTCGCGTTCCGTTTTCGGTGAGGGTTTCTAACCATTCCAGAAAGTGAAAGAGACAGTCATCTCCTTGGAACGAGACGGGAGGATCGCCGTCGTCTTCTGTTTCGGCCACCACCAGATTGGGCACGTGACGTCCCTCGACTTGCATACTCTCAATGTCAAAGAAAACGTGCAAGGGCGGTTCCTCTTGGTCCTCGTCGTCGTCATCCTCGTCCTCGTTATCGCCCGCCAGAAAAGCGTGCAAGCCAGCGGCGTCGTTTTCTAAGAGAGGTGCTAGTCCCTGACTCAAGATCCTTTGGAAGGAGAGTCGCTGTCGTATCAAACGTCGTTCTTCGGCGGGAGTCTTTTCGACTTGTAAGAAACATCGATGGGCATGAACGTCGACGTCATTCTTGCAGCACGAACATTTCCGATACCCGCACCGATGAGCTCGGATCTCTTTGACACCACGTAACGTGTGATGACATTCTTTACACTGACGACGGGTGGCACAGACGGAAGGATGTTCAGCGTCCGCGGGTTGACCGGCGTGGGTCTTGGTCCGATGGGTTTGGAGACACGTGTCTCCGTAGAAAGAACGTCCACAGAGAATACAGGGCGTCTGAGCCGAGCGGTACTGTCGGTAGGCCTCGGTATAATCAGGACATCCGTTTTGCAAGCAGGCGCCGCAATGATTGGCTTGATTGTTACGGCAGGCATGCTGACCCAAATTCTTGTAGGCTTGGAAACACTGGCTGCAAAAATAATCTTGGCCGAAGAACCCGGGTAAGGAAGACAAGGCATCGTAATGACCGTCTTCGTGTAAGAGTCCTAACAACGTATCCCCACGACCGTAAGCAAAGCAAGCATAAGCGCGGTTGGCATCCACGACCACGAGGGTGTAGTCTTGAAGACTGGGAGCGGTGACGAGTTGTTGAAGTTGTTCAGGACCGCAGGGTTGAGGAGGAAGACCGACTTCCTCTAGAAGTGTTTGAGCCGCTCGTGTGATGCGACGATGGTTACCGCGACAGCGAGTCCATTGTCGACGGCGTGTGGGATCGTCTCGATGTTGATGGACCCCTCGAGCCAGAGCGATGGCGCGTGGACAGCATAGATTCTGGTCATCCTGTGGAACGCGTAAGACACAGCGCTTGAATTCTCTGAGACGCGTCGACGCTTGATGCCCTGGTAAATGTTTTCTTTTGTAACCGGAACCGGTGGGAGCCCCACGTACGTGAACGAAGGAGAGGGTGAAGGAATCGTCCATTTCAAATTGTTCGTTCGAGTTGAGCATGTGGGAAAGATTCCCAAGTAAAGCATCCACGCGGGGACCTTGAGCGCGCCATTCTCCGGCCCGTAGTCCCCAACCGTTGTAGGCATTGGCAATACGATTGGAGGCTAGAGCGATGTAAATGCGGTCGCCATCGGGAATGTCTTGATCGTTGATTAAGTCATCTAGAGCAGTACGAAGACCTTGCACGAGAGCATCGTTCAACCGTTGTCGAGGGATGAACGCTCCGATCTGTCGAGGGCGAAGTTGAAAGACGCGTTCACGAACGCCGAGACGGACACTACGTCGTTCGACCACAGGAAGTCTTTCAAAGACGAAACGTCCTGGAGCAGCACCTCCAATTTGTTCAAACTCGTCGAGTGCTTCAACCAAATCACTATCACTATCACTTTCCATGATGAGATGTTTTTTTGTTTGAAGAAGACGGTGTGTCTTTTATAGAGAAAGAGTCACCTTGAACGACCTTGACGTGTACCCTAGATGGACCAATCCGGAGCGAGATAGGTCTCCTGGGGGGATGGGGGGGTATCCCCCCAGAGAGTCATGTGACCCCTTAGGAGCACGGGGATTGGTGGAACGATTCCTGTTAAGTAGTCCGATCGAGTGAGGAGTCTCAGAAAAAGTCATGGCATCCGAACCCAAGAAACGTGTGCTGGAGATGGCAGTCGCCAGACGTACTATGGAGGTGGAGCAAGACCCAGAGTATGAGCAAGAGGTGTGGGTCAAGCAAGAGAATGGTCGTTGGCGAAAAGAAGGCCGGATTACCAAGAAGACTCCGGCGACCCGAAACGAGGCTTCGTATTGGGACCTGTTGCCTCCTGAAGTACGTCAGCATGTATTGAAGGTTCGAGATCGAGAGGAGGAGAAGGAACGAGAGAAGGACCGGAGGGAACGTTGGAACCCCATTCACGAAGAGTTACTCCGTCTACCACGTTGCGCTCAACATGGCACGGTACGTACCGGGTATTTGTATTGGGTGGAAATCGAAGCGAATCTGATAGATTCGTTTATTTTATTTGATGTCTTTTAGATGACGGCGACGTACGTAGGAGAATCGACTATCGTCTTTGAATGCGGACCGTGCCGACGGTTTCCCCCTGGGGGTAATCCTGCGGGAAGTCGACGCATGAAATGTCGGTATTGTCTTTTGGGCGTGATGAGTTGTCCGGGGTATCGGTATTGTACGGGCAGGTTTCGGTCTCGTCGTCCAGAAGGGATGGTCGTGTGTCGTTGGTGTCGATGGCCCGTCTACCGGAGAGGTCTTTTGTGTATGCCGTTTCGATCTCCTCATTGTCGTTGTTTTCTTGTAGGTCATGGTGGTCACTAGGTCGGACCATCATCAGGTCGAATGGGAATGTCGTTGCAGTTATGTGGAACTGACGTGTAGACAATGGGACTGTAATTGTGCGCTTTCATACCATTCGTACCGTCGTCCGGGATGTTTGATTTGTACCTGTGACGTGGGTTATGGGTTTCCACCGTGTCGTCATGATTTGGGGGACTGGTGTTATTTGTGTCAGGGACATAATTGGACCCATCGATCTTGTTCTCTTTCGTAGATGATTTGTCGATTGGAACAAACATTAGATGCGAGGATTTCGAGATGGGTATGGAGAGAGGATCGTTGGGTGTGGCAACGGAGACGACCCCGGAGAACGGAGGAGCAGCGTCGATGGAGGCGGTGTTATTTGAGGGAGATTCTAAGATAGGTCGTTTTTTTCTTTCGTAGGTGATTTGTCAATTTGAGGATACGTTCGGGGATGAGAGGCTATCGAGATGGGTATGGAGGAATGGTTGTTGGATGTGGCGACGGGCACGTCCTCCGAGAACGATGAAGCAGCTTCGATGGAGACAATGTTACTTGAAGGAGGTTCTAATGAGATTCTAAGATAGGTCTTTATTTTTTTTGATTAGATGGTGGTGCAGGAACATAGGGCCCGTCAAGGGTATCCGCCGAAGGAACAATGGGTTTGGATCAAGTGGGTGTGTATGCGGAGTATGCGTTGTACGGAGACTGCCGCTACATGTCTTCATTGTTTGAAACGCTTGGATCTCAACCACTTGGGTTGTCTATGTTACGGATGTCTCGTTCGTTGTCGATGTGACGGGTTGAAAGTCTCCTACGGACGTCGTCGTTGTCATTCGGGTGGTCGTGTATCCGCATATACTTTTCACGAATCTCCTTATTATGGTAACCGTGCCATCATGTTTCCTTGACAGGGACCATGGTTTCCGTCCATCTTTCCAGACTTTGTTCCGCCTGGACGTTGTACTTCTTATGGATACGGATCGTGTACGTCTTATTGCTTTCGTCTTAGGGGCACGGGTCTCTATTGGGACGGGATACTGATTCAAACGTTTCGTTCTCTTTATTATCGTTAGATGTGGTGTCGTCTGAATCAGTTTACTCGTTATTCTTATGAACTGGGCTGGACGAAAAAAGAGATGGAGGTTACGGCGGAGTTGTGGAAGGCGATTGACGTGGATTTTTGGGATCCGTCTTCTGGTCTCGTTAACGTATACAAACATCGATAACCTATGTTACGTTTTTTTAGAATACGACTATGTGTTGGTGTTGGTGTGCGTGCTGTCCCCAGAGACGATGGTGACTGTTTTTTTTTTTAATTTTCATTAGACTTGGTGTATCCTCAGATGTATCAGTCGCTTTTCATTGGAGAGGGGTTGGACGGCAAAAGAACTAGACATTATAGCGGAGTTATGGAGGGCGGTCGACGGTTGTCATGGCCGTATTCGTCGTCGCCGCCGTCGTCGCCGATAGTCGATTCTCCTATTGACGTGAATGTCATTTTTCTGTTTAGACTTGGTGCAGTCTGCCTACTTTTGGATTGTACAGCGGACCTCTTACCTCTAAACAAGAGTTTGTTCATTTTCGAGTCTGGTCAGATATTAAAGACGAAGTCAATCGACAACAAATCGATGGTGTCATTCATATTCTTTTATAGTTTATGACGGTGTTCGCCAATGGGGATGGGTTTACGTTTTGGGACTCGCCTTGTTGTTCGTATGGACCCATCACATGCATGTATTGTCTTGATCGACTCAATGACCAACGAACGAACATAGCACCACAGGAACATGCACGACATTGTCAGGGGACCTACAAACGTCGTAGGGAAAAATCGGCTGCGGTCGAGAGATCTTATAGCCTCGTGTGGAATGGTCATTATCAGATGCGTGTCTTATGGGAACTGACACCTCGATGTACTGTGGATTTTTCGTAGATTATGGTCCGTGCCGACCGATGTTTTTGTACGTGGAGTGAAGACTTTCATGTGCACGAGAGACGACCCTATACGCCCATCGTTCGAATCATGTTACTGGAGGAACGTTTGACAGGCGTGTCTTTGTTTATGTTTTAGTGCATCCTGACCAAGACCCCTGATTACGTACGAAGGGTGTACGGATACGGAGAGTACTACTGTGCGATGTGTGATGCAGAAAGTTATACGACCGTCCAGAAACTGGCCATCATCGATGCGGTCGTGGCACGATACGGATTTTATAATTATACAGGATCGGACCCGATCACAGGCATCGGAACATTTTATTTACGTGTGATAAGGATGAGGATGTACGATGAGTACGATTTGGAGGATGAGGATTTGGAGGATCCTTACGATGAGGATTTGGAGGAGTATGATGATGAGGACCGAGGCGTGGCCCTTTATTATTTGGATCCACCTGTATGGCGTCGTCAGATCATGGTCCGTAACGAGGAGGGACATTTTGTTTATCAGAATACCGAAGGACATTTGGTGGTACGGGCGAGATGTTATCACAGTATGGGACCTCCTTACTGTTCCTGTTTATCTTGACTTATTTCGTTCCAGATCCAGACCCTGTTTCAGCCTCAGTTACATGAATGTTGTCCTACCCAAAGTTGGTTGAGAAAGCCATGGAGATGTGCAGAGATATGGCGTCTTCGTCACTATCGTATGAGACGAGGAGCTGATGGACATGTTTATTTCTATTGCAGTTCCAATTACCCCCTGCACGACGTCACCTGAGAGCGGTCGCGCTGTTTGGTAGTCTGATTTGTTGTGCGACAGGACAGGCCCTTCGTGAAGCCTGGCGTTATCGGAGACAACCCCACTGGCACCCGGAAAAACAGATCAAAAAGAATCAAAAGACGGGACATTTTTATTTTGTGCCTTTTATTGACATTTACGGTCCTTACCGTCGTCGGACAAGAATATTCAATCGTAAATTTCGTTGAAAAATGTTAACCAATTAAAGTTTGAGTTTACGTTTCATTTGCATGATTTTCTTGACCACTTTCTCCGTCTTCTTCTTTTTGCCTGGGAGGTTACTGATAGCCCGAATCATCTTGTCGTCGGCTTTCCACTTGTCCTGTAAGTTTCTGGCCTTGGCATAATCCATGTCGTGGGTCTTGGCAATCTTGTCCAAACGATTGATGCCAGGATCCCCTCGTTTGAGTCGTTTGGCCAATTTGGTGCCAGGACCCATGTACTGATAACCAGGCCAATGAAACTCGATCCCCGTCTTGGACAAAGCCTTCTGCACGTCAAATTTGCCACCTCGCTGACGTCGTCGTCGCTGGCGTCGCCGTCTCTTAGTAGTCCTCGCCATCCAAGCGCCGTTTGAGTTTCTTATCGAAATCCAACCAACCGGGTGGGCGTTGCAATTTATCTGTTTCGGTAGGACGTTGGCGACCTGTCTTTTTACGAATTTTTTTCTGGACCGATTGAGCGGTCCTCTCCATGTAGTCGGCCACACTACTCCCCATCATCCTGGGATCTCCTTGAAACGGAAGCTGTCCCCAATCGACGGAGGGAACCGGTGTCTTGGGGGGTGACTTTTTCTTCGACTTCTTTTTGGGTGGGGCTGCTTTGGGTTGAGTGATGAATCGAAGTCGTTTTTTAGCTTTAGGGGGTGCCGAGGGTGTGGTCTCGGGTGTTGTCTTTTTCTTCTTCTTCTTGACCAACTGCGTCAACATGGAGTGTAAGGGTCCTTGCGCATAGGCATCGGCTTCGGCATCGCGTTCGTCGTCGGCATCCGGTCCGAACCCAATAGGTTGTCGGACGGCTTTGGTCCACCGTTTCTTTTGGTCGGCCAGAGAGGTAGCCAAGGTATTTTTGATCCCTGGAGGAATCTGATCCGACATGAGAACGGCTTCCTGTTTGGCGGCAATACGAGCGGCTTTGGCCAAAGGCAGGTTTTCGGTCAGACGTTCCTTGTACACGTCTTCGAGTTGACGCAGTCGTTGAGGATCGATCAAGACTTTGTTTTCAAACCCTGGAATGGTCTCCACTTCACTCATCGTGAAGTATTGAGATCGTCGCGTCTCTCCCTGGTTTTATAGTAGAGGTTCTGTTTCTCGTAGCGTTCGCGTTCCAAATGTCGATTCAATTCGCAGACTTGTTCTTGCAAGACCCCCATCTTTTGTTCGGCAAGCTCCAAGTTCTGATTGCGTTCTTGCAACTGATCGGTCAATTGACGGACAATGTCGCATTGTTCGCGGACACGATGCCGAAGCCCCCGTATCTGATCCTGTAGGGCACAGAACGAACGAGGTCCTTGCGTCCACGTGTTATCACACCAACCATCGTCCATGTTGTAGATGATCCTTGACACAATGATGATACGCCGTATGCAATCCGACCCAGAACCGAGTTCGATGAAAATGTCGACGCATCATCCTTCGTCGGGCTTTTATGGTATAACTCGAACGACTGATGGCCCGTAACACTCTTCGATCTCGTGGGGTCTCGGTTATCTTGAGCAGGGTGTACTTGGACAAAGGCAGACGCCCCTTGACAATCTCTCGAGCCAATTGACTGATGGCCTCGATCTTTTGATCCACGGCATCGTAGAGTTTTCGTAAACGGTCCTCTCCCGACAATCGGGTCAGATCTCGTAGAAACCAACCCAGATAGGGTGTTTGGGCACGAACGCTTCCTGGAATCCGATGGCGACACGCTTTCATCGTTTTTTGGGTCTTAGGATGTCACAAGCCGTGTTTAGTCTGTGTCCTTTACTTCGTCGTACCACGTCACAAGCGGCGTTCAGACCATCCCAAAGAGCTCCTCCTGTCTGATTCATCATCAATTGACGTCGCCTTTTAATAGAATGTTTTCGACGAGACATGTCCCCCAAGACCTTTTCGTAAGGTCGAAGGCGTCCCACTATCTTGGACGAGACAGGAACGTTCCCTCGGATCGTGTTCATGACCAATTCACTCACGGCATTGATTTGATCGGCATTGGCAGCCTGAAGACGGGCCCGACGGGTTTGATGATCGGCTTCTTTCAAGACGCTCCGTAAAAACGGCCATTGTCGTTCTATCCTCCACGACATGTTGGTGTGTTCCGGGCTATCGATCCGGGGCGTTCTTTTTTATACCCGGAGCACTCCTGGTCGTTTTCGTCGTCGTCGTCGTCGGCGTCCTTTTCGCAGAGGTTTAGGGACAGCCGTTGGGAACATGATCAGGTTGCCGCCCCGTTGGACCCATATGGGTAAACCACGTCCGCGTTGACGTCTCCCGTTTAACCAAATGCCACTACCACGTTGACGTGCCATTGTTACCATGGGATCGGTTGGACTGTCCTTTTATAGTCATCGTCGACCTCTGAGTTTACGTTTGAGTTTCTCGAGGAAGATCATACCTTTGTAACGGGGTGGTTTATAGGCAGGAATGTGCGTGTACACGATGGCCGAATCGTCCCCACGACGAGCGTCTTCGGCACGTATTCGAGCCACCATGTCGTCGTACCGTTTACGGGAACGTGCTCGGGTCCGAGCATTCTTACGCGCCAGAGCAGTCACGCCTCCGAGGGCAGCACTTGCGCCCGCCACGACCAAAGGAAGCACCCCGCCACGCTGACGTCGTCGTCGGACGGGAGGTTTTCTTCTTCTTCTTCTTTGTTTCATAGTCCCCTCAAAGGATGCGGATCCCCACGCATCATTCGATCCATCACCATTTTTCGTGCCCAAGGTTTTCGTTTGAGAACCCGTTTCATCATACCGTAATTATACTCGGGTGCTTCATAGTGGCCGGTGACGCCTAGGGCACCCATCCTTTTATACCTCTTGTCTTTTCCTAACGTGTATCCAGCAGCCAAGGCTTTGCCTAGGACCGTCAAGAGACCGCGTCCACGTTGTGGGGGTCGTCGTTGTTGTCGTCGTCGTCGTCGTCTGGTTTTGGGCATGATTGACATCGTGGCGTTGCGCATGTCCTTTTATGGGTTACTGAGTCGGGAAGAGGTGCGTCGGACGGTGGGTGTACCGCCGTCTTCGTAGACCGTGGTCACGGTGTTGGTATGGGTAATGTTCCGGATACGACGTCCATCCGTTCGTTGACGGGCGTCTTGAGATAACAAATCCATTTGACGACGAAGTCCGTCCTGATTCAAACGTCGTCGACCTCCACGGCGACTGCCCCCTCCGGGAGAACCTCCTCCAGGAGAACCTCCGCCACCAGGAGAACCTCCTCCTCCTCCTCCTCCGCCACCGCCTCCTCCGCCTCCACCACCGCCGCCTCCAGGAGGACCTCCACCACCACCACCACCACCGCCGCCACCACTGCCTCGACGGCGGGAACCTGCAGGAGAACCTGCTGGAAGAGGACGTTGACGCGGGCGTTTGCCTCCGGTGGTGGGACGAGGACGTTTGCCTCCAGTGGTAGGACGAGGAGCTGCGTTGGAAGGACCACTGGCGGCGAAATCTTGTAAATCTTGGTCGGAGATGTCATAGTCTCTTTGGATCTGGGTTCTCTGAGCCACGGGGATACTTCCGTCCAAGAGAGAACGCATCATGAGTTGTCGTTGGGCTACAAATCCGTCGGTCTCTAATCCCCCGGTACTAAGACCCAGTTCTTCCAACAAGACATTGGGTTCGGGTGTCGGCACACGACCTTGATCCAACGTTTCCAAAAACTCTTGAATCGTACTGTGGGGGGTTCGTGTTCCGACGCCGGCCGGACTGTTTCTGGGAGTCATGTTGGGAATGGTGTTCCCCACACCGGCCGGGGACGTCCGCGGTGTCCTGCTCCCTACACCGGCTGGGGCAGACGTCATCCTGGGTTCAGAAAACGATCGGGTTCCTAGAGGAATGTGTCGAGCAGTCTCGAGTCGTTCACTCAAAGCCAAAGCCCGTCCTCCTTGTCTTCGACGTCGACGAGCCGCGCGTTCTTTAGCTCTCCGTCGTTGTTGTTGTTGACGGTACGCTTGCAATTCCCTTTGATACTCGGAAGGGTCGCGTTCAAATTGAAACTGGTCAAACGGCGATCCGGGACTGGAAGGTGTGGAAGGTGTGGAAGGAGCTTGTCGTCGTCGGTACTCTGCCAAGGCACGTTGATAGTCAGAGGGATCCCAATGGGCAAACGGGGATCCTGGACTACTCATTCACGTTTCCACACTTGGGTCGGACCATCTGACGGTGTCACACAACTGAACAGTCGGTACCGATCGTCTGAAGCGGGATGAAGGTCCATCATTATATACCCGTACGGGCGTTGCGTACACCTCTCGAAGAGACGAAGCACGTCACGCCATCGATCGGGAAAGGCTTGTAACGTCAAGGCCCGAAATCCCGATTGATCTCTAGGATTCTTGAACACGAAGAGATAGTGGGCATTCCTGGAGATGGTCTTGGCATACTTGCCGGGTGGAAATAAATCTTGACACAGATACAACACCGTAATGTTCCGATGATGCGATTCTCGGGTGAATAGATCCAACACGCGTTTATCGTTCCCACCTTCGTCCATGAGATCGTCCAAGACCAGGATCCCGCCTTGACTTTTTCCAAACCATTGTCGAAGATCCGAAATGTCAGGGATTCCTTCGTGAAATCGGATCCCACGACCTTTCATCCGTTCGAAACGTGGTTGCCATACGGCATAACAGTAATGACACGGTTTGGTCCGACCTCCTTCAAAGACATCACCTTCCGTCAAGAGGGCTTCGGTCAATTGCGTCTTGCCACTCCCCGAGGGACCGACGATCATCGTACTACTGGGTTGTCGTATCATCCTTCCTCGGCGATCGAACTGCACCTTATCTTTTTTATACCCTTACATAAAACAAAGACACGACAAGCGATGAACTAAATTTTTTTTTTATTCATCAATGTAGAAGAATCGGTTCATGCGGTGTACAACTTTGAAGGCAGGGTAAGGTATTGAGCTCTTGGACGATTTGACGACGTACTTGTCGACCCACCCTTCGATCGTTGGCTACAAAATCATGGGGAGAAAAGGTTTGCACAAACTCGGGCATGGTACGTCCCCGAACCCTCTCTTTCAAAAACATCAAAGCATAATGACCGCAAGCGGTACTGTTCAAAGCTTGAAGGGTCCGATCGTTCCATTGCACGGCATCCCATTCGTCTTCGAGCCATCGTTCCAAATCAGGTGCACGGTAAGTCGTCATCGGGAGCCCGTAACTGTCCATGACTTCGCACCGATTCTGTTCCGTCCAAAGTCCCAACCAATGTTGACCCGGTTCCCCTCGTGGATCCGTATTGACAATGTAAGCGGCCCGTGTCGTACGGGGTGGACGCGACGGAAGCCCGTCGGAGGGATGGACGCCGTGAAAGACGCGTTTCAGGATCGGATCGTCCAAGGCCAAGGCGCGTAAGGTGACGTCACTCAAGGGCACAAATTCCATCTTCACTCGTACTTTTGATACAGGACGGCTCCGTTGGCACCGGCTTGAAAACTGTCTTCGAATTCGCCAAACACCAGAATGGTGATGTTCTTGTCGGGAGCGGCATTAAATCGGATTTCCAGACGCAGCTTGCCTTTTTGTTTGGGATTTCGATGATACGGTGAATCGGCATTCCCGCTAGGTACATTGTTAAACATGAACAAAGTGCAATTCTTGCCGAATCCCCAATCTCCTGGCTGAATCAGGTGAGGGCGATGATTCGTCAGGGAACCGCTGGCTTCCAAAACACGGTGATAGCCCAACCAGTCTTTACGTGTATTGGTGCCATTCAATTCCAAGGTCGGGTAGGGATATTCTTCTCCGCCCACCATTTGACGAATACTCTTCACTCCAAAATCTTGGAAGGCATACGGGTAATATTCCAAATCCCCATTAAACGCTTTGCTATCCAGCAGTCCGACGACCAAACGATCGGGAAGACGGCCTGTGAACAATTGGTCTTCGGTCCACAACGTGGTCTTGCCATCGAACGAAAAGGTTCGGATTTGACTTTTGACCATAGGATAATTCGCCATTTGACCTTTCACATCGATCTTGGCCATCAGTTCGTTACCCACACTGACATTCAGGTTGACGCGACATAGATGAAAAGTGACTTTGATATCCGCGGCACCCAATGTGACGTATCTTTTGACCCCGGTGCCACTGGTCTTGGTCCCAAACAGGAAAAAGTCCGGGGTGTTACAAAACAGTTCCATCACCATTTCTACGCGAGGGACCAACAAACGTCCTGTTCGCATGGCAGCCAGATGAGGATACATGATCATGGTGGCTTTGTTATTGCTGTAAAAGAGTTTGGTGGCCGTCTTCAAAGGATTCGTATTATTGTGCGCCCATCCGGCGGTGGTGGAAATGTCGTCGTCGCCTCCCGCAGCTGCCAGCTGTTCTTCCACGTTCAGGTAATTCACCCAACCTTGAGGGGCCAACAACGTATCGCCTTCGTCTCGACTGTAATTCAAGAGGGTCTCGATGAAAGCCTTGTACATGTACGTGTCGGTCTGTTCGCTCATCAAGACACCACCCAGTCGTAGATTGATCTGCTTGAAGAGACCGTGGGCCAGATTGTTGGTGACGTACACAAACTTGGTGTTGTTGGCATCCGAGGCACTGTTGGCATCGGTCACGATACCGTTGGTCGACGCCGAATTCAGTTTCAGTTCGATTTCGAAAAAACTACGTCCCAAATCGATAAATTCGTCCAAACCGGGAACGGTAAAGGTGATGGGTACGATACCCGTCATGGCCGCACTGTACGGGATCATCCGGTACGAATCGACCGTGATGTCCGTCGACGGCATGGTAAACAGTTCCAGACTCATCGTCTTCTTCTTCTTCTACGTCGTCGTCGTGGTGCTCTCGGTAGGTGCGGGATCAACCAACCACCGTACTGAACGGGTGTCCTGCCTTTTATAGTAGGGGCAGACTGACGTCGACGGTAGGCGCGTTGTCGACGCAACCGTGAATGCACGACCATCGGTCGGTGAATCATGATCGTCTAAAGATGGACGCCACACTTCGTTTGGCTTTTTTATAGGCATGTCGTCCCCCGGCCTTGAGACCGGCTTTCACCAAAGCGCCCGCTTTTCGTTTCAAACCACGTTTCAAGGAGTTTCCCACCACACCTCCGACATCGTTGAAGGAACGACCACTCGCTGCGGCTTGAAGTCCCGTTTGCATGGCATTCATCAAAACGGGCGAGGCAATCTTGATCAACTCTTCGGTAGCACCCGATCCACGAAGGTACGGAGGATAATACCGTGTCAAACTACCCCCACGCATGATGAGAAAAATGATAACCCACGACGTGTCTTCATTTTATACGTTTTTTCATTTCCGTTTCCGGAACTGAAAGGTGACGATGGTTCTATGACCTCTTCCCAGGTCAGCCAGATG
Organism: Montipora foliosa; assembly: GCF_036669935.1. Lineage (NCBI taxonomy): Eukaryota > Metazoa > Cnidaria > Anthozoa > Scleractinia > Acroporidae > Montipora > Montipora foliosa. The sequence goes on along the minus strand of NC_090869.1, from coordinate 2,917,329 downwards.
TCCATCACTCTCGGCCACACTGACTTCGATGACATCCAAGTAACGACGACGCATAGGCATCCATTGAATGTGGGTCGGTTCGAAATAGACGTCCCCTCCGCCACGTCGTTGATAATGGACTTCTCGTATCAAAGGATGTTCGGCATCTCCCATGACATTACTGCTCACCACGTCTGAGTACACCAATAAGCTTCGGGAGGTATGACTTAGAGCCTGCTGGAAGGCCGTGTTCAAATTGACAAAGTGCCACTCTACGGTGAAACTCAGAACAAGCCAGGTCGTATCGGCCATCCATAACGCTTCCAAGGCTAATTCCGTATTGGACACCCGCGTTGCTTTCTTAGTTTCTTTGTCATAGAGACTGTATCGAAGATTGGGACCCAGACTGTGTTTGCCCTTGTTGTCGACTTTCAACCATCCCATGCGAAAGGCCAAATCCTTGACGATTTTCAGTTCCACGTTATTACCGGTAAGAGGACGACTTCCCAGGACTCCAATATCCTTTTTTTCCAAGATGGCCATCTCTCCTTCCCAGCGAAAGGTCGGTCGATGTGCGTCCTCGACCATACCATTCGCCATGCCTTGCAGAGTCCCGGTGATCTCCCAGTCGATCTCTTTGATCAAAGCGTTCATGAGTCCGACCCCATTCACGATGAACGGAGAATTCTCGATGACGTTATTGCGCCACACATCTTCCGCACGGGTCGTGAGAGTTTTTGTCGATGTGTTGTAGATTTGATACCTCAGTTGTATCACGCTAGCACCCTCGGAGAGAAAACTACTGAGATCCAAACCACTATCGGGTATGGAAATGGATGTCAATCCGACCTCCCAATCCCCTTCAAACTGGACCACCTGAGGAAGTCGCGACTTGAACGTATTGGTCTTATTATCCGGAAACTCTCTCGAAGGATCGCTGAGCACGACGATGCGATTCATGACGACGACGAAAATGAAGACAGAGCGTACTTGTTTTGTCTTTAGGAAAGGCCGCGGGACGCCCGTCGACTTCCTTGATACGAACGTGGACCGTCTCGATCTCAGATCCTCGTAGGCGATGGTAATGCACCTGTCGTGGTTCCCACCAGACACCTCCACTTTTATAGGGAACGGTGCGTAGCAATTCGTCGTACGACTCTTCCAACCATTGACTTTCCGCCAGGTTGACGTAGACGAAAAGGGGACGTTCGACCGGTTGCTTTACCAAGGGAGCCAAGGGAGTGATCTTGAACTTGGCAAAGGCTTCGTTCAGACGCACGAACCGCCAATTGAAGGCTTTGGCCATCACCATGAAGTGGGCATTGTTATACAGTCCACCGATTTGACCTGACCCGACCCGATTTTCTAAGACCACGGCCGTTGGACCACTGTTGGAGGTGAATTTGTTAGGGAAGGACGGAAAGACGGATCCATCACGAAAGACTTCTGTGGTGTAATCCGGTGTCGGAGCGTGTTTATCGATCGCTTCCATGAGGAGATTGGGTCCTTTACTGTAGTATTGGGGTTGGTTTTCTGTATATTCCTTGGCGTTGGCTTGGATCCATCCCATATGGAGAGCCAATTCAAGGACCCATCCAAAATACTTCCACATGATGCCGCTCATGAACACATTCGTATTGTCCAGAAGCAAATCGTCTCCTTTCCATACAAAGGTAGCCATGGTATAGAATCTCTTCGTCTTGGGAGGGGACTGACTCGAATCCACAATTTCAAAGTGAAGGTGCTCCCCGGTCTGTAGACTGGTCGTGATCTTCTGTTGCATTCGATGGATGACCTTCTTGATAAATTCCACACCCGTCTCGGACGGAGTGATCTCCGACAAGAGGACCACTCCTCGTTGATTGCGCGCGATCACGAGCTCTCCACTAGAATTCCTTGTCGTGGTGGAATAGTAAAAAGTACACAAGTATCCTTCCTCATGCCATGTCTCCGGATGACCCACGCCATGGTACGCTTCATGAACCAGGATCTTTTCGGGATGTTTTTTGGGTGGCGGTGGTGGCGGTGGTGGTGGTGGAATGTCAGGCAGAAACACGCCACTCAATCCCACTTCCCAACGGTCCGTGTCCTGCTGCCAAACACGTTCGCTAGGCAGCCGGACTTTAAACTCGGAAGGACCGTTGTCGGGGAACTCGGATTTTTGAACATGACTCGACAACGTCACATAACGAGACATGACTATCTTTATTGTATCTTTGGTATCTTTTTTATACATGTCGTAACGCCGAACGAGGAATCCAACTATCGTATTTCTTAGGCCAACCTAACCAACGCACTTTCACGAGACGCTTGCGTCGTTGCAAGATCTTTTCCACGCGGAACAAAGCTTCGTCGGGCACGGTCACTTTCTGAACATCTTCTTCGTAGAAACTACCTTCGAGAGGCGTGCCATCCCATTCTTTCAGTTTATACGTGACCACGGGTCCGGGCACCACGCGTTGTACGACAAACACTTCTTCGGTCCAACCCGGCAGATACCCTTTCTTGAACGGACGATGTTTCTTGCTGAGTCGCACACGATCGCCCACTTTGAGTTTGGGACGAGGACGCCGTTTCAGGCGTTTGCCGTACAAGGTGGACCACACCGCGCCTTCGTTCTTCTCCGTCACGTCGCGCGGTGCCATGCCGATACTCCGATGCCGACTTCCATTGTACCCGTCGAGGAGTTGGGGCAACACCTTGACATACACTCGCGTATTACGTGCCGTGAAATAACGATACATGCGTTGTTTTAACGTACGATTAAAACGTTCGACGATGGAAGCTTTGGCATCCCCATGTGTCGAAAAATGGTGAATGCCTTCTTGTTCCAACATGGTTCTGAACGGGGCATTGTAAAATTCTTTTCCGGCATCCGTCTGTAAACGCAACGGTTTCCGTCCACTCTGTCGCAGAATCTTCTCAAACGCTTCTGTCACGGCCACCCCGGTCTTGTTCTTGACGGGGATGGCCCAGGCATACTTGGACAGCACGTCGATGACCGTCAAGAGGTATCGATTTCCACCATTCCATTTCTTGAGAGGTTGCATCTCCACCAAATCGGCTTGCCATTGATCGTCTTTGTGGAACACCAACACGGGGGACGTCTGAAAACGTCGACGAACCGGACGATGTAACGTATAAGCCAATTCCCCTTGCAATTCGTCTCGGGCTTCTTTCAAGGACAACCCTTGGGCCTTGGCATAGCGGGCCACGCCACCTAAAGCGCCGGGCGTGCCGGGATCCGTGTAGGCGGTGACGCCGGAAGCACGGCGGCGGTTCTTCCGCTTCGGCATGTCTTGGTGAGAAGGAGTCGGACGGTCAACTCCAACAGACTAGGCAGGTCTTTCAGGTACCGTTGTTCCAACGTCTGCCACGTAGCGTACGCTCTCTCGGGTCCCAGAGTTCGCGTCAACCAGGTCAGATACACGACAAAATGAGGCCATTTATAGTCGTCCTTGCGTTTCAGAGCGGCGAACGTGGCTATGGCATCCACGGGTTCTTGGGTGGGCAACCCGTCCCATTGATCGTCTCCTTCGAGACAGGTCATCAATTCTCGACACACCCAAGTCAAGATCGACCAACGGAGACGTCGTCCGTACTCGCGATAAGGCAGACGTACGATTTGTTCGAGTCCCACCCTCACCACCCGACGACCCAATTGAGCACACGACATCATCATCATCACATGTACTTTTATTTAAACATTTTCACATTGACTGACTTTTATACACTCCGGAATCGATACGAATCTGATCAAAATTCAAATCAAAAAAACAAGATTTCAGCAATCCTGGTGTGATGGGACGGATCCGTTCCAATCGTCGGCACCATTCTTCTTCCCGTTTCTCCATCCTCTTCTTGACGTACTCATGATTCGGCAACGGTCCGAAAATCCTCTTCTTCTCTTGCTCTTCACGGTGCTTCTGCCACTTCTCCTGTTCTTCCCGAGAGATCCGTTGGACCGTATCGTGATCGTAACCCTCGGCACGCCTCTTGAGAATCGTCTTGCCCCAGGCCAGATCCACCCATTGGAAAAACTTACACGATTCCTCTTGTCGACAGGCCAAAAAGAAACGATCCTTGTTGGGCGAGTCTGGTTTCACCGTCCGCGACAAACGCGCCTTCTCCTGATGGTAGCAATGCCAGGGTCCTCGTCGGACATCCTCATGCAGCTGCGCCTCGATGGCATCGATCCAGGTCTGGATTCGATCGGCACCCATCACAAACAAAGGACACACTCCATCGTAATCTCGGCAGTACAGGTACGGAGCCCCATTCTTGGTCAAGCCACCTGTTAACGGGGTGGCATGAAACGGGCACAGCACGTCCTTCGGACCGGTCAAAGGAGGCGGTGAGGATCGGGACGACGAGGGTGACACCACCGGTGGTGGTGGTGGTTCAGGAGCCGTACAGGTTGGTTCAGGACCGTGTAGGACAGGATCAAAAGGCACGTCATGGTGCACCCTACCTTCGGCCAAGGATACCACGAACGGTGGATCTGCATTCTGTTCGAGGGGCATCGTAGCCATCACCTGTTCGTACGAAGGCAACTCGGGTGGCACAGAGGCTAACAGAGCATCCAACTCACGAGCCGCTTGGTTCAATTCCTCATCCTTCTTCTTGATCTCCTCTTTTCGTTTAGTGGCCGCTTTCTCACGCGCTTCCTTGTAAATTTTGGCAGGCGGTTGAGCCGTTTCACGAACGACATCGTCTTTCTTCTTACCTCGTTTGGACGGTTTTTTACCCAGGTTAGGATACCTAGCGGGAGACACACCTCCGTATTGCCACGACGTACTCATGGTGATCAATGAGAACCTGACTTGCACGACACCGTCCTTTATAACCCGTAGCACGTGTTCCTCTCGTGCTTGATCTTCACGTGTCTCCCACGTGGACACTCTCATAAAACATCGAAGCTCCTTTCCGCTCTCTCCATTTGTCACAGCATGTCTCAGGCAGCAGCCACGCAAACAGAAGACGACGATCCCATCACCTTACGACTTCTCAAACGTATAGACGCTCTCCTGGATCGTTACTTGTGCAAGTGTTGTCAGTACGAAAAGAACCGACTCCCCTTGTCAGCCTTGAAGACCTGGAAACCGGATGCGAATGTGTGCTCAGAGTGCAAATACATCTTCGACGATGCTGACGACCCCGACCCAGACGTGCGCAACCATTGGTGGTCCAAACGAGGATGGCGCACCAAAGACTACTGGTCCTCCGCCGAATCCTCCTCCTCCTCCGAAGACGACGAAGACGACACACCCCTTTGATGACGTGTGCTTCGTCCTGGATTTGGAATATTTTTGTAGTGGGCGACAAATCTTACCTAGAGAACTGGGATACTGCGACCATACTGGAACTCATTATGGATCCATCCACTACAAACCTTGTGTGGAATGGCCCCATCTCTCGGCCAAAGATCAACGTACCGCTCATTACGTTTCCAAGTACGTCCATGGTCTTCCCTACTATCCCAGACAAGACTATCATGCAGCCAGTGAACTCCTGGTCGATGTCCGGCGTCTCTACCAACAATTCAAGACCCCACAACGAACCCTCGTGGCTCACAAAGGAGGCATGGAAGGTCAATGGTTGGATACCTGGCAGATTCCTCATCTAGACTTGGAACGATGGGGATGTCCCAAATTCGACGATCTACCCCGTCTCTCCGTCGGGTCGTGCGGACAACATCAGCATCCCTTACAATTGCATTGCCCTCAAGTCGAATGCTACCATTTCGTTCAATGGATGCGGTCTCAGCGACTCTTGTCTTACGACACGCGTTACATCAATCACGAACGCACGCAAAGAATGCTAGCCAGTCAGACACCCAGGACCCCGTTACGCCCTGCCCATTGGAAGGAATTCCCTCCACCCAAGTTGAACTATTTTCTTAAAGAACACAAATGTAACCGACAATGAAAATAAAACATGTTTTTTAATTCACATTGAGTGTTCCTCTTAACTTAACTTACACGAGTAAAACAAACAAAATGTCAACGTCCCAACAGTCCCTCCAGGGTGGTTAAATCATCGTCCGACAGATCGGCAAACTCAAACCTGTCGTCCTCAAACTCATCCTCCTCATCGTCCGTGGGATCTGTGTTGAGATTCCAGATGGTCCGGGTCACGGCATCGTAGACTTGTTGGACAATCATGTCCTGACGCTCATCGTACCGCGGGTAGTTCTGTTTCTCGTTACCCTCCAGGTAAACCTCCCGACAATGAGGACAGGTCCAATGACTTCGGGTCAACCACCATGTGAGTAAGCAACCCACGTGCAAGGTTTGGTGGCAACATCCCATCTCCACCGAGAGATCTGGTTTGATCTTGACGCCTTCGATGCCTTGGGGTAATTCCTTGTCCAATTTCTGGATAAACTCTGACACTTTGTTGTCCATCTTCAGTTCAGAAACATCTTCCCCGCAGATCACACATGGCCATTCTTGGGTATCCTCTACATCGAGGAATTGTCCGGTCGGTTTGACCCTCTCCGCCCAACGTCGCATGGCTTCCATTTCCACGTCATCTTTTTTCTTTTCTTTCTGCTCTGGTTCATTCCGACGACGAGTCGAGATATTGAATATGGGACCAGCAAATCCCATTGTCGGAACAGCGTTGGTGTTGTTGTTTCGTCGTCCGTGACCAATGACCACATGCATCACGGACATCATCAATCGTGAATCTCTTTCTTCTCTTTCAGCTCGTCGCATATCGCCAGGAACAGACAAACAATCGCCCATGAAGAACAAGAATGACGATCCTTCCAACGCCTCGACTCTTATAGACCTCTTTGGACCTCGTTTTCAAGAAGAGACCTTTCCTGGAGGGGTACCCCCCCATCCCCCCCTCTCTTAAGTCACCTGACCTATCACATGACCTATGAGGGTCTCTTATAAGAGCGTGCGATCCGAAACACCTTCATTCTGTTTGTGATGCTTCAACAATATGCCACCCGTCACGCGCTCGCAAGCCAGAAGGGCCAGAGAACGACTCGCTCGACTCCATGCGTTCTATCTAGAACACCGCGAGGAACTGCTGAGGAAGAAGATCCAGCTCGAGCGGAAGAAAGCCGAGCAACGCGAACGAGAAGCAGCAGCCAACCAGAAACAGTTCGAAGAGGACAACAAGTGTGTCATCTGCTTCGAGTACCATCTGACCGAACCACACAAGCTGGAGCATCTGACGTTTACCACCATTTGTCGACACCTGGGTGCCCTGCGCAAACTGAGACACCGGTCCACACCCATGCGCATGTTCTGCTGCAAACAACGAATGCACGACCGGTGCCTCTATGCGTTCCTGGCGAGCCAATACGGCTACATGAACCAACAGCAAAGAAAGGATTGGAAATGTCCTCACTGCCGGACCAGTCTGATCGTGGTGGGGAACAGATACTTTCCCCAGCCCCCCCAGAACCCAGACAGAGACAGCGTCAGAAGAAACTTGTTCGCAAGTTAACAACAGCATCTGACATATTTGCAAAACATGGTGACCGCATTTGTCAAATAGACACAACACCCGTTCCTTTTCGTCGTCCTTCCTATTGGGACCGTTGTTATGTTTTTATGTTTCGACTCCTTTATCTCCATCCGTTAGCTCGGAGTCACGCTATGGACGAGCCATCCATTATGATTCTATGTTGTGTAGCTTTTTTAAACTTTTTAGTAGGGTAGTAGGTTCTGGATTCCTACACCATTTAGCTTCTTAGGGACGAGTAGACACCAGGTCTCCTCACACGTTCCCGCTTGTAAAAATAAGTTTTGTTGTTCATTAAACCGTTATGATTCGAGAAAAACAAAACGGGTCTCCTTCATGTTCCGCATTCCAAACATACTTTCTTCATGTTCCGCATTCCAAACATACTTTCCAACTTGTCCTTCGATTATGACGTCAAATGGACTTTGACCCCACCGTCTTAACCAATCCTGTTCACGTGTGCACGTGATAATGGCGG
>NC_090869.1:2894387-2904387 GCF_036669935.1 Montipora foliosa | reverse complement strand
ATAAGAGCGCGCGCTGTCGGGAAAAAATTCCAGCTCAATAACAATAAAAAGTATTTCCATTTGAAAAGATTTCCCCGCATGAGCCTCCAATGCAAGCCAGTTCCAGTCCAATACGGAGAATACGAATGTGGTCTATTTTAATAAGGATCCTTGCAAAAACGAAGGATTTTTACCTTTTATTCCATGTATTCTTCTCCTGGAATACGGTCAATCGAAATCACCCCCAACTCAAATGCAAAGTATAGTCAAGCATGTGTTGACTTTAAGAGCCTCAGAAAGGGATTTAGCGCCAGCGTAATCGATGTAGTTTTCTTCCAAATCCAAAGTAGTCAAGCATGTGTTGACTCTGAGAGCCTCAGAGAGGGATTCAGCGCCAGCGGCATCGATGCCGTTGTCTTTCACATGCAAAGTAGTCAAGCATGTGTTGACTTTGAGAGCCTCAGAAAGGGATTCAGCGCCAGCGGCATCAATTTTGTTCCAACTCAAATCCAAAGTAGTCAAGCATGTGTTGACTTTGAGAGCCTCAGAGAGGGATTCAGCGCCAGCGGCATCAATTTTGGTGCAACTCAAATGCAAAGTAGTCAAGCATGTGTTGACTTTGAGAGCCTCAGAAAGGGATTCAGCGCCAGCGGCATCAATTTTGTTCCAACTCAAATCCAAAGTAGTCAAACATGTGTTGACTTTGAGAGCCTCAGAAAGGCATTCAGCGCCAGCGGCATCTATTAAGTTGTTCCCCAAATCCAAAGTAGTCAAGCATGTGTTGACTTTGAGAGCCTCAGAAAGGGATTCAGCGCCAGCGGCATCGATTTCGTTGTGGCTCAAATCCAAAGTAGTGAAACATGTATTGACTTTGAGAGCCTCAGAAAGGGATTCAGCGCCAGCGGAACGAATTCCATTCCATTCCAAATCCAAAGTAGTCAAGCATGTGTTGACTTTGAGAGCCTCAGAAAGGGCTTCAGCGCCAGCGGAACGAATTCCATTCCATTCCAAATCCAAAGTAGTCAAGCATGTGTTGACTTTGAGAGCCTCAGAAAGGCGTTCAGCGCCAGCGGCATCTATTAAGTTGTTCCCCAAATCCAAAGTAGTCAAGCATGTGTTGACTTTGAGAGCCTCAGAAAGGGCTTCAGCGCCAGCGGCATCGATTTTGTTCTCCCTCAAATTCAAAGTAGTCAAGCATGTGTTGACTTTGAGAGCCTCAGAAAGGGATTCAGCGCCAGCGGCATCAATTTTGTTCTGACTCAGATTCAAAGTAGTCAAGCATGTGTTGACTTTGAGAGCCTCAGAAAGGGCTTCAGCGCCAGCGGAACGAATTCCATTCCATTCCAAATCCAAAGTAGTCAAGCATGTGTTGACTTTGAGAGCCTCAGAAAGGCATTCAGCGCCAGCGGCATCTATTAAGTTGTTCCCCAAATCCAAAGTAGTCAAGCATGTGTTGACTTTGAGAGCCTCAGAAAGGGCTTCAGCGCCAGCGGCATCGATTTTGTTCTCCCTCAAATTCAAAGTAGTCAAGCATGTGTTGACTTTGAGAGCCTCAGAAAGGGATTCAGCGCCAGCGGCATCAATTTTGTTCTGACTCAGATTCAAAGTAGTCAAGCATGTGTTGACTTTGAGGGCCTCAGAAAGGGCTTCAGCGCCAGCGGCATCGATTTTGTTCTGACTCAGATTCAAAGTAGTCAAGCATGTGTTGACTTTGAGAGCCTCAAAAAGGGATTCAGCGCCAGCGGAACGAATTGCATTCCATTCCAAATCCAAAGTAGTCAAGCATGTGTTGACTTTGAGAGCCTCAGAAAGGAATTCAGCGCCAGCGGAACCAGTCTCGTTGTTTCTCAAATGCAAAGTAGTCAAGCATGTGTTGACTTTGAGAGCCTCAGAAAGGAATTCAGCGGCAGCGGAACCAATCTCGTTGTTTCTCAAATCCAAAGTAGTCAAGCATGTGTTGACTTTGAGAATTTCACAGAAAAGGTAAACATGATGGAATCCAATATTCACGGCGAGATCTTTAACAGGAAAGTTCTGTCCAAAGGTCTGAAGTAACTTAGACTGAAGGTTCTCTCCATGACATTTGCATTCCAATATACTATCAAGTGCTAACTCTAAAATTTCTTCTCTGTTATTCTCCAATCCCATATTGGACGAACTTGCAAGCTCTGCTATGCTTTTTACCAACGAAACTGTCATCTCTTCAGATCTTGCGGACAAAATACCACTCATGAATAAAAACAATTGTTTCAGTTCCTTCATGTTCCTTACATCGGTCACTACTGATTTACAATCTGTGTCTCCATCAAGGATCTGATAAGCAAGATAAAAGCCAGCAAAGAACTCTTGAAAGGTCTTGTGAAGAAAGCAAAAGCGCGAGGAAGGTTTTCTCTTGTTGCCACCGGTCTGGATCGAAAGAAACCCAAACTTGATCAAATTACTGGAACTGCCTTTAAATTCATTCTCGTCGAAAAACAACTCTCCTTTACGTAAAGACTGCAACGCCATGCATCCCAACTGCACCAGGTCATCCTTGTAAATTTCCAGTAGGTCAGCATCACTGCCACTCGATGATCGATTTCTCTTTTCACATCTTAACAAAACACATCGCGCAATTTCTGTGTACAACTGTGTCCTTTCCGGTGGAAGTACACCCTTGAAATCTTCAATAAGGATGCAAAGTAAGGCTGTATTAAGAGGATTCTGTGTCAACTCTATCAAGTCTCCATTTGCATATATGTCAAAATCAAGCTGTTTGAGTAGCTCTTTTGCCAAGTGTTCCATGCCTTTAAAGTACTTAAGAATGTAGCTCTTCGCGTCTTGAAGAGTAAATCCCACAATCTCCCACAGGGTGTCACAGTACCGCCTTACACTCTTACCAGTTTCATGGCGTGATGTGATAACAATGTGGCAATTGGGTAACATTTTACTTTCCAGAAGGTCCTTGAACATGTCAACTTTACTGGAATCCACTTCATCAAGTCCATCAAGCACTAACAGAACCTTGAATTGATTTTGTCGAATGAACTGGAAGAACAATGCCTTGTCTTCTTCTTCAATATCAAGAGGAAGAATTTGGTCATCAATGGCCTCCCAAATATCAGTTTTGATATCACGACACCTTAAAAGCAATAGAACGTCAATCTCGGGAAAAGACTCGTCGCATTCTTCTCGTTTCATTGCCCAATCATATGCCAGTTTCTGACAATAAGTTGTCTTTCCCATGCCTGGGTCTCCTTCAATTAACACAGTCCGTGGCTTTGCACAATCTTCATGTCCTTTAAAGATAGCTGTCATGTTGGTGATTTCATCAGTCAAAGTTCCCCGTGTCTTTTTTTTGCCCAAAATCTTTAACTTGGTAAAAATAGCATCGAGATGAAAGCTAAAGTCATCAAGCCATGGAACAGGAAAAATCATTTTTTCACGAGTACTGTAGAGCTGACGGACCCTTTCTATAATATTGGCAGAATGTGGTAATTCTGCAAAAGACAAAAGTAATTTTTAAAAAGGTGTTGCCTGTAGTGTTTTTTTTTTCTCTAACCTTAACCTTCTTAGTATTGACGCCACGGAAGGTCCCATATTTGGCAACATTTCAAAAACAAATGTCACTGAGAAATGGTCACTTTTTGTCACAAAACCAAGATGTTTTTTCCCGAAAATGCAGTTTGATAGTAACGCAAATTACTTTTTCACATTGCAAAGTTAATGTCATAAGTTTGAGACTGATCTTTGCGCCAGTCATGCATCCGGGTCCCAAACCCTTTATTATCAAATGGTGAAATACTTCCTTACTTTTCAACACAAGATAACGTTTCTTCAGAGAGAAGTTGTAACAACAGATCAAGTGGCCACTCCAAAAAACACGCAATTCTCTCAAGCAGTCTTTATTATATAATATTCTCGCTATCATTAACTGTAATTTGTAGTATTAACAGAGGACATTACATGGCCGCGCGGGGATTTGAATTATATCTTCGAGTGAGCGAATCGAACGAGTGAGAGACACTTTCAGCACTAGAAGATAAAATTCACATCCCGAAGCAGCCATGTAGCGTTCTGTTTATTATATAGATATTGATGAAATGTGTAGATTTAAAACAACTCTTTTTACTCATTTTCGAAATGATCAAAAAGTGGTCACCAACCGCTAAAACACGCATGTTGTGTAACATGAAACAAGATATGAAAGTTATGAAAAACAAATCATGATAATGTAAAATTGTGCAATAAAAATGTTAATGTAGTAGATAAGAATTTTATTAAAGCACAAAAGTATCTTACAATGAAGGGGAAGCTCGCGTTTTATTGGCTAATCGTGTTCGTTAACATGACGACACCTATATTCTCACAAGTGAAAGATAAAAATGATATGTACAGTGCGCGCGGTAAAGATATGATTTTTTTAGTAAAAGGAGAAATCCTGGTATTTCATCAGTATCTATATAATAAATGGGGAATAACACACATATCTCCGGAATGAAAATATATGCTTTAATAGTTGAACTACGAAAAAATTCCGCTATCCACTTAAGCAACTTCCACACCTTACTTACTTTATTTTAAATTATATTATTTTTCCCATTGTGTATTAGATTTACAGACTATAAATAGATACCAGATTAACAAATTAAATGGTGAGGAAACCTAATAAAAACCATTAGGGCTTGTAAGCTTAGTTTCACTCACATAAAAATTCAGATGGGCATGAATTTAAGAAAGATACAAAATACGACGTTTTTATCTGTAGTAGAAGTAATATTTATCTGGAATTGCATTTTTGAGTTTCTTTCTGAAGGATACCGGAGATGCAGAGCCAGTTATATCAATAGAGAGGGAGACGAAAAGGAGGGAAGATGAAAAGAGTTTGCATGCCTTGTGTTGTAGCCTGAACTTTCCTTTCAGTGATTTGAATTTATTACCTTGATCATGCTGACTGTGTGTACTGCTTCCTGCAGCTGCTGAGAGAACATCAGCACAGCTTGTTTCTGGATGCACAGGGTCTATTGTAAAATAACCAACACAGTCCGCTGTCACGTTGACAGCAAGAATTTTATTGGCACTGTCAAAGACAAATAATTATATTAACATTTAGAAACTAGACAGAAAGAAAAACCCTTTATGACACAGCTGACTGAGAAGAGAATGGAACTAAGCTAAATTAGGAAACTGATCACCTAAAATAAACTATAATTTAGAGATGTACAGCTGTATTCGAAAAATTAGTACAAGTGCTGAAAAATCAAAGACAACACACATAAGAAAGCAAACCAAGTCAGTGGATCTGTATCGAAATAGCAGAAATAACTAGGACTTTGACAATAATACCTGTAATTATAAACTGAAACAGTGGGTAAGTTGGTATATTGAAAGTGGAAGAGAAAATCATTTCATATCAATAGTACAAGGTTTTGATTATTGTTTATCAGAGAAATATAGTAAATCTCAAACTTAAACAGCACAAATAACATCCCAAGATAATATGTCACAAATGTAGGCCATGCACAAAAACGTTGTAGAGCGTTAACTGGTAGGTGTTTCCCAAGAATACAAATAATTTCAATGAGTCAAATATGGATATATAATAATAATAATAAATAAAGATGGATGAAGATAAAATTTACTTTTTGATAACACGCATTGTATTTTATAGCCTTCTTGTGCAGCGTGCTCTTGCTTGATAAATTCATTGCAATTGTGTATTGATCAAAACAAGGGAAAAGTGATATTTGCAGACTTAAAACCTTGAACGTATTTATTACCTTGCACAGAGCTAGTCAAATACGACACATACACTGTTGCCACTAGGTTGTTAAAATTTTTTTGGGAGTAAAAAAGAGTCATTATTGATCATCAATTTTGGCAAAATCCGATCATTCGTGCACCAGTTTGTAAATCAGATGTTATTTCAATAGTGATCGCCTACGATTTGTCCGCGGGATTCGATTTGTCCGCGGGATTTTCTAGAAGTTGAATTGGAATAAGTGTATTGTCTTATCGATTATCACATCACCCGGGTGTAAAATCACAGTGAGCATGAAATGGTGGTAGACATTGAAAGTGTCCCTAATTACCTGGTTAAGTAAGTGTCTTTTTGCAAACAATTAAAGTGGGAAATCATACAGTGATTGGGTGCTTTAGTCTCTTTAAAACTGTCAGCTTCGAGTTAAGCTGATTATTTAAACTGTTTTTATTGTAAAGCTGTCAAAATAATTAGACTTAACAACAAGGAGTACATGTAATTTTCCATCCTCTGTGGTCAGCAGTGATTACAAATAGACACATGCTGCAGGATCTAATGAACTTTTGAAACCAATGAGCATGACGAATCGAAATACATTGTATTGTCATTCAAAGCCATTTGGGTAGTTTCAATGGCATCTTGGGATTTCTTTATTGGTGTTCCCCCACCCGCCCCTCCCTCTCTCTCTCCACTGATTTTATCAGTGTGATTGCTGCTCACTCTCTACCCCTTGTGTGTGGGGGTTTATTGCATTTTGCTAGATTTCCGGGGTTCCTAGCCATGAGGGCCTTTTCCCTCTAGATGCTCTTTGCTGCTAGACAATTCTGGCACCCATTACCTACAGTACACACAGTTGGCGATTCACAGTAATCAGCAGCAATCCTATGAGTGTCATGAAACAAACAAAGATAAACCAACGAAAAGGATCTCTCACATATCAATTCCACCACGCCAATGGCTTAAAAAGAACAAAACCAAAAACAACTTACACACAATTCCACGTGCCGACAACGACTAATAAAATGGGTGTGCGAAAAAATGAAACACAACACCCCCTTTAACCGCAAACAAACAACCCAAAGAAATCAAATGGTGTCACGCAAAAACAGTAACGCAACTGTTACAATAATTACAGGCTATATCTGGATAAGATTTGATCAAAACAGATTTTTCAGCTGCATGTGGTCAACTCCAGTTTGATTATTGTGGAGACTAATCCTCTCTTGATTCGTTTTATCACACAAAATCCACTTTCCACTTACGTAATTTCAAGAAATCTTTTAGTGATCTGTATGAATTAGTTACCTTGTCCATGATGAGTGTGTGTGCTGCTTCCTGTAGCTGCTGCTGCTGAAACAACATCAGCACAGCTTGCTCCTGGCTGCACACGATCTATTGTAAAATAATCAACACAGTCTGCTGTTAGGTTAATAAAAAAAGCAACAGCAAGAATTTAATTTGCACTATCGAATACAAAGAGAAATCTATTAATATTCGAAAATATTAATGAAATCGCATAGTTTCCCGCATAAATGGTGCATAATTAGACTTGAAAGTGGTGCATAATTTCCCAATTTTTTCGCACCATATCAGAATCCCTGTTTATTGTAAAGCAGTCAAATTAGACTTAACAACAAGGAGCAGTTGTCTATCCTTGATGGTCAGCAGTGATTATTAATAGACACATAACCCTGGATCTTGTGAGGTTTTGAAACCAATATGCATGATTGAAACACATTGCATTGTAAGTCACTGTGTTTTAAAAGGATTCATTGGCATTTTGGGAAATGTTTATCAGTGTTCTTCCACCCTCCTGGCTGCCTCATTTCACTGATCTTAACAGTGTTAATTTATTGGCTACTCATGCACTCCCTTCCCCTTGTGCGTGGGTTGCCAGGGTTTCCCAGGCATGAGACCCCTTTCCTTCTAGAAGCTGCCTGCCACTAGACATTTCAGGCACCCAACCTACACTATGCCATGCAACTGGTAATTGATGGTAATCAGCAACTAAGGCAACTAAGAAAATTATTGCTTTTATTAGTACTTTATTTCTTTTTCAACAGAAGACACAAATCGTTCAAAATGCTGTTGTAACATCAGTAAGTTTTCACTCCCAAAAACCCACCTGCATCTCTAGAAGTCTTCATTTTACACTCCCACTCATTTAGTTTGTCTGTAATTCTGTTGTCACCCTCTTTCCACTGTTTCAGAAGTTTTTGGAAATGTTCCTCATCTAGTGGATCCATTTCTTGTTTCTCTATTTTACAAAAGGCATCTTCATATTTAGCTCCACCCAATCGTACCAGCGTTTTCTGGATCTGATCTTTGTATTTATCAAAAAATGCATCACTAACAGAGGCCTCTTTGGCATGGGCCAATACTGTATCCACAAAATACTTCAAACGTACAATGTCAGACTCACAGCTGTTGTCAGAGGAATGGGGAAGTAGATCCCAGCCAGTGGCTGGAGGACTCAGGTTACAGATTGTCCTCAGAAGCACAAGCAAGAGAGAATTGTCAAAGCCAGTGGATGACACAGAAGAGGGTTTAACTGGATACAATTTACTCCACTGCACTGGATTGAGGATTCCTTCTTTTTTAAGAGACCGAAGCTTAGAGTGCACTAGCTCATGTTTCAAGGCACCGCAAAGGTCTTGTGGACTAATTATTCTGTCAAACGTATCCCTCAACACTTGTGAACCCAGCCTGACCAGAAGGCAACATAGCAGTGTGTACTTGGTTTGTCCATCACTGGGAATAACTGCCAAAACAGCACCTGAAACAAGTGTCAGAGAAGATCTTTAGGGCATCATACATTTAGCCAAACATGTGAAAGATAAATAACACAGCACTGATCAAAAGTTGTTTATAATTATTAAATAAAGATTGGTGTAACAAGCAAGCCACGTGAAGCTTGGAGCTTATATTAAATAGGCTTCCTTGGATAATTTAATAATAAACAGTATATTGGTTAAGTACAGAGTGAGCAAATGCAATGCAAAATCTAAATGGTACCTGTAAATAGGCTTTTAGCAAGCTAATCCTTCAGTTTTCTTTTAAAACAAAAATAGATGGTAAGCTACATGTAATTAGTGAAACAGGCAATGATCTCCAGATTATTGGTCCTTGATGAAGGATGCTGAACTGCTTCACATTCGTTCAACAAAGATGGGACCTGTACCGAGAGGAAAATCCAGTTTGCATTGGTGGACCTGATGACTAGTTGAAAAGAGACTGGGAAAGCTATTGGGCAGACGATTATGATGATACAAGTACATGGAAGCAGTGATGGAAAAGGAATTTAATGTTATAAATATCAAGGAGTTTACCGTATTTACCCGTGTATACCTCGATCCCGTGTATAAGTCGACCCCCCATTATTGATGGCAAAAATAGGCAATTTCTTAATTTCTTTGTTAAATGTTCAAGGGACACTAATCTTGTATTCTTTGACTGTGGATACACAAAAAAATCAGGGCCTCAAGCACTTTATAGTTTTGTGGTTCAGCAGTTGTTGTATATGCGGGCATTTTGTCCTTGAGTTTCAAAAACTTTCTCAGAAAATCGAACATGTAAACCTCAAACTAACCTGTTTTGTTGTTCAAAGATAAAGGGCTTTAGAGGATAAGCACAACATCACAGAAGCAGGAGTCAATCTTTGAAAATAACTGGCGAACGATGCGAAATGTGCGAGGTTTAATTGGTCGTTGACTGACAAACAAACGAGGTATTGTGCCAGGTTACTAAGCCGTTGAACGATCGCGTTTTATTTGAAGAAACAGAAATGCCTTTTAGTGCTTTCCGCCTTTGGAAAACGAAAGTTTCCAGTGTCTATTTCATATTTGTGCTTGTAAGTATCTTCAACATTTAGAGTAGGACAAATCCTTTTTCATTTCAACTGGAATTGCTTACATTCATTTTGAAGTCTTTTGTCCACTGCGTTCGTTGTGCCCAAGGCAACCTTATTATGTTAATTTTGAATAAGTTACTTAGCTGGAACTTGGCTCTAAATCTTTGACCCGTGTATAAGTCGAGGGCGATTTTTGGAGCTTCTTTTGAGGCCATAAAAGGTCGACTTATACACGGGTAAATAGAAAAAATACGGGTAAGTTGGCAAAAGATGGGGGTTATTTGCTAGATAAGATGCTTTCGTTATAAGTCCCACAATGCACTTGGAGCAGTAGCTGCAGGATCAGGCAACATTGCAACATGTTACACTGTAAGTAAGAATATACTAGAGAGTAATGTAAGGCCAGTAACATTTTCGATTATAGATAAAAG
>NC_090869.1:2881887-2889387 GCF_036669935.1 Montipora foliosa | reverse complement strand
AAAAATTCTGTCTGACAGCATTTCACTCTATGTGACTCGTCACATGAAATAGACCTCAGAAGGAGGACTTTGTTTAAGGGTGACATGAAAACAGAATACCGCCTTCTCTGCAGTGACCAAAATCCAGTTGAGGATGGCCTGTTGTTTGGCACTGAGCTTGGTAAGTCAGTGAAAATTTGACAGAAGCCAGTAAAGTTACTTCCAAAGTAACAATCAAGCAGAAACGACCTCATGGTAGTGGTCAGAACTTTCTTGGGAGGTCAGAACAAGAAAGACCTTTCCCTTTTTTAGGCCGGGCAGAGGCTCTGTCGGCAAACAGAGGGGCGGCTACAAACATCCGCCACAGCGAAGCCAACCCCAGTACCAGCCTCGACGATAGTCAGAAAAGACAAAGGCAAAATCTGTAAATAGTCTTCAGGTAAGACCAATTACTAGTGGTAAACCTAGGTTGCAAGGTGGGAAAACACTGGTCAATGAACAAATTGTGCAGGCTGGTAGACTGAAATTTCACCATGAGAAATGGACAAAGATCACATCTGACAAAGTAATTTTGGACATTGTCAAGGGTTACCACATTGATTTTATTTCAGTACCCTTTCAGGATCATCCACCTAAGCAACCAACACTTGATAACATGAGGAAATAGTTTTAAATGCCCTCCTCACAGAGCTCATACAAAAGGAGTTATTGAAAGATGTGCTCATGAAGATGGGGAGTTTATCTCCCCAGTTTTTCTGCGCCCTAAGAAAAATGGGAAATATCGATTGATATTGAATCTCAAATGTTTAAACACACATTTGCCACATATCCATTTCAAGATGGATACCCTTCAATCATGCATCAATCTAATGAAGCAAAACTGCTTTATGGGATCCCTTGATTTAACAGATGCATATTATTCAGTTTCCATTAGCCCAGAATCACAAAAGTACTTGAAATTTCAAGTACAAGATCAGTTATATAAATTTGTTACCTTGCCTAATGGTCTTAGCTCTGCACCGCGAATTTTTACCAAACTTATGAAACCAGTGTACTCCACTTTGCGAACTAGAAGTCATGTTTCTAGCGGCTATCTTGATGACAGTTTTCTGCTTGGCGATACATTTGCTGAATGTCAGACAAATGTGTCAATGACACATATGCCCTTTTTAATGACCTAGGCTTTACTGTCTCAGGGGAAAAAAATCAGTCACTCTGCCAACTCAAGTTATAGTACACCTAGGATTTGTGTTGAACTCAATCTCTATGACTGTTAGTCTCACTAAAGACAAAATTGATAACATTACTCGTTTGGGACAAGATATTATAAGCAGACGGTCATGCTCGATTAGAGAAGCTGCTCAACTGATTGGTACTTTAGTTTCCTGTTCATCTGGTGTAGAATATGGACCCTTGTACTACAAACAGCTTGAAATTGAGAAAATTGATGCTCTTAAAAAAACATCAGGGTTCCTTTGAAGCTCAGATGCAGCTTTCAGAGCTTGCTAAATCAGATATTCGGTGGTGTTTCAAACAGTTTCAAACATGTTTCAAATGCGTTTCAAAAAACAGCGTTTCGCTCCGTTTCAAAAACAAGTGTCACATTTCATAGACCAATTCGGCTAACTCAATGTTGTACCCAATTCAAATCGTTAGGGTTAAGATGCTTTGTGTATTGCATTTGCATGATAATGTAGCATTCACATTTAAATGATATGGTAATACTTGGAACAAAACGTTTTATTTCCAAAGGATTTGAATTGGGTACAACATTGAGTTAGCCAAATTGGTCTATTGCGTTTGAAAACAGAAGAATTAGCATGTGCATAATTATATTATCGGTCGGTTCCTCTGCATGAATTGCCTTCGCAGTCTTTGTAAGTTTTGTCAAATATGAATGAATTTCACTTTTTTTTTCGAAACGTTTCTGAAGCTTTGGAAACAGCGTTGTCACGCGGAATACCGGTCGTTTCGCCAACGAGTCAGTTCGCCAACGACCTGTTCGCCAACGTATGAAGTCGGTTCGCCAACGTCTAATGTCAGATGGGGGAGAGTGAAACGAACATTTTCAACCCGAATCAAACAATTCATCTTGGATCAAAGGTCACATTATCTTCTTTTGGTAATTTGTAAATACATTTCAGACGTTGGCGAACTGACATATAAGCGTTGGCGAACTGACATTAGACGTTGGCGAACCGACTTCATACGTTGGCGAACAGGTCGTTGGCGAACTGACACGTTGGCGAAACGACCGGTTACCGTCACGCGTGGCCCGGCAGAATCTGCAAGATCTCTTCGCGATCTCTGAAATTTGATTGCAATCTCGGAAGTCTTTCACAAAATCTTGCTTCAAATTGCTGTTTTTTCTAAAAAATCAATGCGTTATGTGTCGTTTATACGTTTACAATGATTCTTTTAAGGAAATGGAATTACAAAGTGTACTCTGTCTAAAATGAAGAGAACGCCCACGAGAATTCAGAATCTCAACAGTCGAACTTGAATTCTTGTTTCAAGTATTTCAAAATATTCCTGTTACCGAGTTTATAAGATCGACTGTGAATTTGGAAAGTGGTTTCAATGGCAGAAGTTTCGGAAGTACTATGAGGATTTAAATGTTGACTTGAATGGAAGTTACTGATTTTCCTGAGGGTAAGCTTTGTAGTCACGCAAACGGCTTCGGAGTTGCTGGTGTTTTTCCAGCTGATTTTGTTTCATGCATCACTTCCACATGCACACTTTTACACGCAAAGCCACGATTTATGCATTGAAATGTCACTGGCAACGCAGACACAAGGCATACAATGTTTCCACGGCTATGTTTCCATGATCAAATTTTCTACGTGACTGTTATTTCACACAACAAACGCACAAGGTGTCAAAGCAGTTTACGCGGAATTCTCGCTCGTTACTTTTAACACTGTGTCATTATTTCAACAGCAATATATGTTCCTCGGCTTGTTAGAAAAAAAAAAAACTCATCCATATTGTTTTCTGATTAAAAACGGAAAATTACTCCGTGCATTCGCCACTGAAATAATTTGCTGCGACAGTAATAATTTGTTCACTGTTGACAGATGTAACACAGGTTGGCTTTTCAAACACAGATAAAAATCTTTTACTGCGTTTCAAACACCTTGGGTTTCAAACAGTTTCAAAAACGTGTTTCAAACGCGTTTCAAACACAAACGCACTCGAAACGCTTTTTGATTAAGCATCCTTTCATCTGGACGGTCACATTTTACACTGACAACTGATGCCTCCCTGGAAGGATGGGGCGCGCACCAAGATGGTATGAGACCAACTGGAGGCAGATGGCTTGCCCAAGAAATTGCTGAAAATAAGCATATCAATTGTTTTGAACTTGAGGCAGCTAAACTAGGCCTCCAGGCACTCTGTGCTAAAGATGAAGGTGTACACATTCTTTTACAGCTTGATTGTTACTGCAGTGACATTTATTAATAATATGGGTGGTACCCATTCTAAACCATGCAATAAGGTAGCACGAGAAATTTGGCTTTGGTGCCTCAAGAGGAAGATTTGGCTCACTGCCACCCATATTCCAGGAATTCAAAATGAGACTGCTGACAGGTTTAGTCGCAAATTTCGAGATAGGACTGAATGGCAGTTAAATCCCAGTATTTTCAAACTGCTAGTAAAACGTTGGGGCAGACCAGAAATAGATTTATTTGCTTCTAGACACAATTATCAGTTAAAACCTTTTGTGTCCTGGCATGCAGATCCTGATGCCTTTGCAACTGATGCAATGTCCTTAAGTTGGAAACATAAATTTGTGTATATTTTCCCTCCTTTCAGCATGTTGTCCAGGGTCCTCCAAAAGTTGCAGGAGGATCAAAGCCGAGCCTTAGTCATAGCCCCACTATGGAGAACACAAGTTTGGTTCCCCAAGATGAGTCGGATGTTAATCAGCAAACCAGTACTGTCTACACAAGGAAGAATCCCTTCTACGGTTGCCACACGACCAGACCAAGCTCCACCCTCTATGGCCCAAACTTCAAATGATGGCATGTCTCTTGTCCGGGCGAGACTGCGACAGCAAAACATTTCAAAACGAGCTTGTGATATCATCATGGAATCTTGGAGATCGGGGACCACCAAACAGTACCGAGTGTATCTGGATAAGTGGAGAAACTTTGCAACAGAAAGAAATGAGAATTCCATTCATCCATCTGTAGCCAGTGTTATTGACTTTTTGACACAATTGCATGACACTGGGAGTAGTTACTCAGCAATTAACACTGCCAGATCTGCATTGTCTGCTGCTGTGGAATTGACTGATAGCCCTTACACAGTGGGTGAACACCCCTTGATCAAGAGACTTGTTAAAGCAACTTTCCAGTCCAGGCCACCTCTTCCACGATATCAAAGTACCTGGGATGTGTCTACAGTTTTGAGTTTGCTTAAGACTTGGAGTCCTGCTAAGGAACTGAACTTGAAACTATTAACTTTTAAGTTAGTTATGTTGTGTATGTTAGTTACTGGACAGAGATGCCAATCGGTATACTTAATGGACATGAAACATATGACTAAAGGGAAATCATCATACACAAGTTTTACCTTGAGAAACTAGTTAAACAGTCCAAGCCAGGAAAGCCACAACCAGTTTTGGTTCTGCCTGCATATCCTGCTGACCGGAGATTATGTGTAATGACATACTTAGAGGAGTATGTTGCAAGAACTGCTTCACTTAGAAGCTCTGACCATACTAGACTTTTCCTTAGCTATAGCAAACCACATCACCCTGTTTGTCAAAGTACTATTTCTAGATGGGTCAAAACAGTAATGAAGAAAGCAGGTATAGATACTGAGAGTTTTAAGCCACACAGTACCAGAGCGGCTTCAACTTCAGCTGCTCTTAGGAAGGGAATACCCCTAGAAACAATCATGGCTGCTGCAGGGTGGTCTGCAGAATGTACTTTTGCCCACTTATTATAAGAAAGATGTCAAAGAGGATGCTACATTTGGACAATCTATACTAAGCTGTTAGCTGTAATATTGTCTTTCATGTCCATGTATGTTATTGGAGGTTCCAATAAACCTATCCCTGTTGTTGTTATGGATAGTTTGTCCGGTTGTTGGTTTGTGCAAGGCCCATGTGCTTTAAAGTCTCACGGGATCTCGAATATGCAAATGAGGAGGTAGAATTAAAAAATTAAACAAGCCTTACCTGTAAGGTGAGGTTTGATTGGAATTCTACCTCCTCATTGTTGCATAGAGAGATCACGTGCCCACCCCAAAATTGGGACTCTACCCGCCCATTCAACATGGGCAAATGTCTTTAAAGGATGATCTTCACTACGCATGCGCTCTCTCTCACCAATAAACAATGCAGTGTTGTTTTGGTCAGCGTGCAACAAAAAGACGAAAGTTGCAAAGGAGAGCGACGTTCCGAGAACGTTGTTGACAATTCCAGTCACGCTAGCACAACCAAAAACAATGTTTTGTTTGCGCGCCAAGTTTGCTCAAAATAAGGGCAAGACGCTTTGTTCTTTGCTTGTATTAACACAACTATTTCAACAAGAAAATAAAGAACGCAGTATTTTTCGCTTAGTTTACTTAGGTTGCTAGATCATGTGTACTTGTGCATACTTGAAAAAATGACCACGCTACGCGCCTGGTAATTAACCAATTGTGTGGCTTCATTTGGGTCACATGGATGCTCCTTGATACGCTGTAAAGAACTGTTTTTTTTAACACACATGATTAGATATCCAAACACACATATTAGGATATCCAAACACGTGTGTTTGGAAATCAATTTCCAAAAGAATGCAACCTTTCTTCAAGACTTTGCACATGGTAAACATCATGATAATCTTTGAACACAAGCAGTCCTTCAAAATAACATCTTTGACTTTGGCATCTTCAGTTCCCACGGCTTGCTCCCGTCTGACCTTGTAACGGTAGAGCGGCGGAGATCTAACCCGAAGGTCTTGGGTTCAATTCCCACCCTGGTCAGAGTTTTTCTCTGTGCTTTTGTGGGCTCATTTCCATCAGTAGGGCTAACGCTCACATGGTTCATATGGTTGGGATAGAAATCTAGCACTTCACATTACCCTCTATTCAGTCAACTCTCTTCAAAATAACAGTTGTTGTAACAGCACTCTAAGTTTTCACTTCATAGCAAAACATAGTGAATTTTTGGGTGGAATTTTTTTAATTGGCATTTCCTTGAAAATAAAAATGCTCATGACTTTAAAAAAACCGTACAGTGCATTTAGAGACATAATAATTACATACAGGCTGCATCTGGATAAAATTGAACCAAAACCGATTTTTCAGCTGCATGTGGTCAACTCCAGTTCGATTATTGTGGACAATATAAAATCCTCTCTGGATTAGTTTATCAGACAAAATCCACTTTCATCTTTCAGTTCAGTTCAGTTTATTTTTATCACACAAAATCCACTTTCATCTTTCAGTGATCTGTATGAAGTAGTTACCTTGTTCATGATGAGTGTGTGTGCTGCTTCCTGTCGCTGCTGCTTCTGAAACAACATCAGCACAGCTTGCTTCTGCCTGCACACGATCTATTGTAAAATAATCAACACAGTCTGCTGTTAGGTTAATAACAGAACAAAACAGCAAGAATTTAATTGGCAATATCAAATACAAAGAGAGTCTATGAAAAAAGAAATATAAGTGACAGAAACCGACGTTTCGGTGCATCTTGTGCCATTATCAAGGTTACAAATATAAAATGCGGTTTGTGAAAAGGCTAAGTTAAAAAGAATTTACATAAAAGAGTGCCAAGCTAATTACATGAATACTTTAGCACGAAGAGAATCCGACTGTACATTCAATGCTGGTTTAAGATATTGAATACACAGCATTTCATTAACAAGGCAGTCAAATTTGTTCGTGTATTTCTTGATTACATTGAAGCGTGCTAAGAAATTGTTCGGAACAGCAGTGTTATGTTCTTTGCAATAATGCCTGTAAAAAGATGACGCCTTTTGACGGTGTCCCTCAACGCGCGTGTGAAGGTGGCCCTTTGTGTACCAGACATAACCTGCATCGCACAGGTCACACTTGAATAAATAAAAAAACAACGCATTGCTGGGTTACGATGTTAGGCTTGGGCTCACGCAAGCTTAGATCTTGTTTAAGCTTGCGGCTGGTAAACACGGGTTGAATGGTCTTTTGCACGTTGCTGCTAAGATCTTTAAGTTGTCGTTTGACAGACACTGCAGCATCCTGATCTTTATAGGGGATAACTATCCGGATGGTGTCATCGGTACGCTGTTTAGGCTGGTCCACTGCGACTCTCGAGGTGATAAACCTGTTGATGACGGAATCAATAAGGTGATTCGGATACCTCAGCTTACGGAAAACTTCTCTCAGACGTTCAAACTCTTCTGAAAAATGCGCCCAAGATGATGATAGCCGGTGCGCACGATCAAGCATAGTGCCGAGCAAGCTATGCTTGTAGCGGCTGTCCACATGGTTATGATAGTGCAGGAGTAGCCCTGTGTTTGTCGGCTTAATGTAAACCTTTGT
>NC_090869.1:2866887-2876887 GCF_036669935.1 Montipora foliosa | reverse complement strand
TGGAATCTTATTAAGATCTTATTAAGATCTTATTAAGATTCTTATCAAGTTTCTTATTAAGATCTTACCTTACTTCTTAAATAAGATTCTTACAAGAACCTTAAAAGATCTTATAAGAATCTTGTACCAAGAATCTTACAAGATTCTTGTAAGATCTTGTAAGGCTCTTGTAAGAATGTTGTAAGATAATGCCCATAAATTGTAAGATCTTAAGTACGATTCTTACAAGAACCTTACAAGATCTTACAAGATTCTTGCAAGATCTTGTAAGATTCTTGTAAGAATCGTATTAAGATCTTACACTTTACCACCATTATCTTACAAGAATCTTGCAAGATCTTGTAAGATTCTGTTAAGAACCTTGATAAGATCTTACTCCTGAGCAGCAATATCTTACAAGATTCTTACTAAGATCTGACACTCAAGATTAGCAGTATCTTACAAGAATCTGGTAAGAAGAAACTTACTGTGATTGCACAACAAAGCAGATTTCCAGGGAGTTTTCAGGGGGTGAATGTACATCAGGTTTTTTCAAGTGAACCACTACTAGGCCAGTATCTTGGTTTTGATCTAACCTGGGCTAAAATTATGCACAATTAAGTCTCAATTTAAGAAGTAAAAACTTTGAGCTGCAGTCAGCTATTCCAAGTTTTACTTGCGCCTTCAGATCCAACTACAGGTGCCAGAAAATTCACATTCTCCACAACTATGGACAAGCATGGATTGTTTATGTTCAATTTAGAGATTAACTTCATGGTAGCAGGCTGAATGTGGCACAAGACTGAAGGACTAGTACTCTCAGAAGTACTCTCAGAATTTCTAGAATTTATTTGTCAGCTCAATCTAGGGTTTAATTCCCCCTTCCCCCAAAGGCATGTAAACAGAGTATTGATTACTCGTTGTCTTGTAAGAGGTCAGGAAATTTTAATTTTACTACTACAACAGAGAAGTGGGGACTTGGAGTCATGCACAGCAATGCAATCACAGACAGCAATGAAAAGTAAGGGATTTTTTCACTTGCCTTCATGCTACATGTACCAGATGTTTTTATTCCTTACTGAGATTACTTTCTTCAGAATAATATTATAAGTAAAGTCATTGCTCAAAAGTTCCAACCACGTTCACAGGGTCTTCATCTCTCTCCTCATCGACCAGAGACCCTGGGAACGAGGTTGCAAAAGTCCATATCCAGTTGCCATGCAAGACTGAAAATAATACTGTTAGTATCTCTTTATGTGCATATGACACATTTTTTATTAGCTTGTTCAAAAGAGCTTTCAAAATGAAAAAGAACGGCATTTATTTTATTGTGATCGCTCTCTTGGTTGCCAAGTTATTCAAGATTCTGATTTATGCAAATTAGAGGACTTGTGATGTCATTTACATGTAGTGGACACAAAATGATGTAAAATCACAAAAATGGAATATCTCTGAAGACAGTTTCTGTATAGAACTGAAACTTTTTACACTTGTTATACTCCATGTTCCATGATATGGCCCACTGTGACATTACTATGGCAACACAATGGGCCCCAGGCCCTCTCCACCCAAAGGGTGAAAGTTTCCCTCCCAAATGTTATATGCTCTTGATGTTAATTCAGTGGGTGTGAGCGAATATGGACATTACACACTACAAGCACAAGGAAGTCAGTTAGACTCTGGATCAACAAAGAAGGCATTTTTCATTTCAGGAAGGTAGAGGTCTGGTAATGAGTATGTTGCTATGGTGACATCATAATCACTATCACAATGTGTAGTTCTGGAAGCACATCAACCTTGCAGACTTCGTATTTGCAAATGATATTCCATATTTTGTGATTTTACATAATTTTGTGTCCACTATGTGACAATGCAAGTCCTCTAATTTGCATAAATCAAAATCTTGGATTTACACAGCAACCAAGATTGCTATCACAATAAAATGAAGGCCGTTCTTCATCATTTTGAAAGCTCTTTTGAACAGCCAATAAATTTTTTTGTTTCATACGCACTTTAAACATAAACTCTTTAATTAAACATGCATCTCTTGCTGGCCGAAGAAAGGATGCTCAAAAACCTTTACTCTGACTTTTAAGGAATGGACCAATGATGGGTTATTTGAACATAGAAGAGAAGAACCTTTATTTGTACTCTAATCGTGCCTTAACACTCATTACAATACGATGGTATAAACTAAACAATAACCATAGGGGCCAGCGGAGCCAAGCAGCCAGTTAACTATTTAAGGAAAATTACAAGTCAGCAAGAAGGCACACACACGCACATACACATATTACAGACATAGACATGGACAGGAAAAACAGAACTTAAGTATAATACACAATAATTATAATCATAAATTAACATGATGACTATAGAACCGAGAATTAAATATTTGGCAGCCTGTAGATCGATAAAATAAAGTACATGTTTATACAAATAGTAGCTTATATAAAGAAATAACACTGTCTAGATTACATGGAACTGACTAGAGATGAATGAAATGACAAGCTAGCAAAACTACCTAACTTACATGTAATTATAGTAGTATTTGGAAAGACACTACTACACAAGAACAAAGCCATCCCTAACAGTCTAAAATAAGATCAAGTTTAATCGAGTCCTTAAATTTGGAAGGGGAAAGGGCTTTAGTACTCTCCCTAAAAAAGTTCCATATTTCAAGCCCTTTGAATCATATATTGAACAAACCATAGTTTGTTCTTACTTTTGGTAAAGTATAAATCATTTTTGAAGCACTTCTTGTGCTGTAGCTGTGTCTTTTGTTGACTTGTGTAAAGAAAGTATCAAAAACAGAAGGTAAACATCAACTATGAAATTTATACATAAAAACTGCAACATTAATTAAGGAATACAAGATCAGGTAACTTGACAATATGAATTCAAGGATTTGAAAATTGGACTGGAATGCTCATCGAATTTAGAAAAGTCATAATCAGGATTGCTCGCTTGTGCAAAATAACTAGAGGTTACAGCTGTAGATAGTGGAAGAATAGGTATTACCCCATGAAGTTAAACCATAAATTAGAAAAGGACATATTAAAGCATAATATAAATTTACTAGAATATTCCAGTTGACCAAATAGCAAAGTTTAGAGAGAATGCCAATGCTTCTCTTAATCTTTTTACCAATATAACTGTACTTAGTTGGCTTTTCCATGATAAAGTAGCATCAATTAAGATTCCTAAATATTTAATTGAGAACTCTTGGTTTAGGTTTATGCCATTTGTAGAGGGTACAATGTTAAAAGGCAATTTTCTTTTTGGAGGATGGAAAATAACGAAATTAGATTATTTTATCAACATTCAGTGAAACCTAATATTAGCACAGAGCCAGGCATGAATATTAACTAGTTCATTATTCAAATGGGATTCAAGGACTTATAAAAGGAATTGGAATTGTCTGCAAGTAAATGATAATCTAAAATTTCAGAACAGTTACTAAAATCATTGATGTATAAGAGAAATAATAATGGGTCTAGAACCGACCCTTGAGGAACACCACAGGAGATAGATTGCAGTTGCGACAAAGTATACCCTACCCAAACTTTTTTTTTTTCCATTTTATTACAATAATTACAAAAAGAAACATTAATATATGCACATTAAAGCTAGAGTTACATACATTTTAGAACTAAAAAAAAAGTAAATAAATAAATAAAATTAATTAATTAATAAATATAAGTCTTACTACTATGTTAATAATTACATTCCACTATTACAATCTTATATTCTGAAGTTATTACACACGCACAAAGATAACGTTAGAAATAATAATATTTGATGTAATAATTATAACTAATAATACATATTTATTGTATAGGTTTAATTATCCATTTTTTAATTAAAATATTCTTTTTTTGTGATTTTACTTTCTATTTCATACTTAATTTTAATTTTGGCTTTAAACCCCTCGATTTTAGGAAGGGTTTGACTTCTTCTGCAGTCCCACAAGAACAATTTTCTAATAATTATGAAGTAATTTAATAGATCAAGTAAAGGGCATTTTCCCGAAAATATCCCAAATAAAACATCTTTTAGGGAGAGGTGGATTGGATGTTTTGATAGTAGGTGCCAGTATGGTGCAAAGTCTGTCCAGAATTGTCTAGTGTGGGAACAGTTATAAAAAAATGATTTGAGTTTTCCGACTCAGTTTTATAAAACGTACACAAATCGTTGCTTCTGTAACCAATTTTACATAATTTGGTATTTGTATAAAAAATAGAGTTTATAACTTTATATTGGAAAGCTTTTACATAAGATTCAAGTGCAACAGAATGTGGTAATAAGAAGATTTGATCAATAATTATTGTAAAATCAAAAACCTTCTAAAAGAGAATAATTTTATTGAAAGGCTTGACAGTACGTATCAAAAAGCTTATTTTGGTCCTCAAGAGGCCTAATCTCTTTATGGAAAAGTAACAATAATCAAGTCCTTCTTGATCTCAAAGCTTGTTTATGTTTGCTCTTATAATATTACCAACACCAAAAGAAGTAGTAAGTGAACTGAATCGACTGCTTTTTACGTTTCTGTGGAACGGTGTGGATAAAGTGACACAAACTGATATCTGTTTGTAAGATAAGAAGTAAACAGTATCAAAGCTTTACTGAAATCCAAAAATATACATGTACCACATGAAAATTCATGGCAATCAATTGCCAGCTGTATCAAATCAAAAATACTTAAAATAGCATGATCAGTTGAGTGTTTTGCGCGAAATCCAAACTGTTTGCTATAAATGACCTTATTCATTTCCAGAAAATGAAGTACTCTCTTATACATCAATTTTTCCAGCAGCTTATTAAAAATTTAAAGAAGAGAGATGGGATGATAATAATTATTTAGGCTAGTTTGTAGACCCTTTTTGAAAACAGAAATAACTTTAGCTACTTTAAGATCACTTGGAACAATTTCAGTAGAAAAAGAGGCATTAAATATAATTCTAAAGGCTTTGATATAGCATGTTTAGCAGATTTCAGAATGTCAATTGGTATGCTATTATTCCTATAAGTTCCAGTACACTTGTTGGCATTGAGTCCAGAAATTTCATTTTCAATTTCCACCTTGGTTGTAGGGAAGAGAAAGAAACTATCATGGGATGCCAATTGGGATGTAAGATACTAAAGAGGGGATTTCTTTACTTTGGAAATATTTTTTGCCAACTTATTACTAATATTAGAAAAAAAAACAGGCATATTTAAAATCTTTAGCTTTAAGTTAAGGGTTTGAGACACTGTAAATCAAGTCTTATATATACTCAACTACGAGACTGTGAAACGGTGGTGACAGTCATTTATAACTCCTAATCAACATTGTGTAATCATGCATACCGTATTTAAACGTGTATAAGTCGACCTTTTATGGCCTCAAAAGAAGCTCCAAAAATCGCCCTCGTCTTATACATGGGTCAAAGATTTCGAGGCAAGTTCCAGCTAAATAATTTATTCAAAATTAACATCATAACATCATCGAACGCAGTATACAAAAGACTTCAAAATGAATGTAATTAAGCAATTCCAGTTCAAATGAAAAAGGATTTGTCTAACTTTAAATGTTGAAGATACTAACAAGCACAAATATGAAATAGACACTGGAAATTTTCATTTTCCAAAGGCGGAAAGCTATAAAAAACATTCTTGTTTCTTCACATTTCACATCGTTTTTGAAGTTATTTTCAAAGATTGACTCCTGCTTCTGTGATGTTGTGCTTATCCTCTAAAGCCCTTTATCCTTGAACAACGAAACAGGTTAGTTTGAGGTTTACCATTTTGATTTTCTGAGAACTTTTTCGAAATTCAAGGACAAAATGCCCGCACAAACAACAACCGCTGAACCACAAAACTATTAAGCGCTTGAGGCCCTTAATTTTTTGTGAACCCACAGTTCCAGAATCGAAGAATGCAAGATTAGTATCCCATGAACATTTAGCAAAGAAAGTAAGAAATTGCTTTTTTTGCCATCAAAAATGGGGGGTCGACTTATACACGGGTAAATACGGTACATGTATTAAACTACTTGACTGCAGAAATGTGGACCACAGTGGTACTTTTCCCACTACTATGGGACGGAGGGGCCCACAGTAATGCAGCTTTAAAGTGGACAGGTGTTCTAAATCCTCTCCAATTCAAATGTACTGCCTGGAGGAGAACTTTTAGCTCTGATTAGACCAGCAGATGGAAAATTCTCATTTGCTACAATTGTAGCTAGGCGGCAATATGATACATCCACTTTGCATAAACCAATATCTCTACACTCTGCCTGCAGGGAAATTATTAAGTTTTCCTGATGCAGAAAAAAATAGAAAGTGCATTTAACAACTGGGGAACGTTTTAAAACTCCAGTCACTGAGGAACAAGTCAAATGCTAATTTGAAGGACGAACATGGGCAACAAATTTGCCTAGCCTTAGAGAAGAAAAATTCTACTAAAAATAATTATTATAACATACATATGGGTTTTGACAATAATTTTCATGGAATACATGTATTTCTTCATTGACCTGTATTCAAGTGACTTGAAACAATTATAACACCTTTTGAAAACAGGGCCATAAATTCGCCAGCTAAATGAAACTGCATGGACGTAGTGAACTTATCACTGTCGGAGTACATGTAAATGTACATACATGCTCTTGCATTGCCTTCTCTTTTGATGTTTCTTGTTTTAAGACTCAAAAGTGCTTACAACAGTGGTTAATGGGTGAGTCTTCCTTACTAATGTGAGTTCACAATATGGACTTCTTTCATCTACAAAATTAATTCTTTTCCTGCTGTGACGGACCATGCTGCCTTTGAGCTGCACCAGTGTGAGGTTTTATCTGTAAAAAGGTTGAATCTGTTCCATAACCTTTGTGCAACCTAACATTTCTAGAAACGACAGCTCATCTTCACCACCTTCTGTATGATCAGTTAGGTCATGGTCTTGAATTCACTGGTTTTGCAATTCTGGGTTTAGTCTTATAGACAATACTTTCTCTTTCATTATTCACTCTCTTTCACTCTTTCATTATTAAGAAATTCTCACTTGTAATTCCATCTTTGCAGTTTCTCAAGAAAGCACTTGGAGGCTCCCTGTGACAGAGCACATTTTTTGGATCGTGACAATAATTATTTCTTTCCGGTCGTGGTGAGAAAGGAACAATCTCAATTTTGACAATATTTACTACTTCAGGGATTGTGATAGTATAATATAATAATCCAAACAAAAACGTTTTAACCATTGCTTCCTGATTATAAACGATTAAAAAAAATTAAATGCTTCAGTTGATTGTTAATAATAAATTCACCATGAAGGAGTGGGAAGTTGTTTTGAACTTGCCAAGATTTTGCTTCAGATTAGTACAGCACAATCTACAGTAGGTACCGTTATTTGGAACTTCTTTATTTTGCATTGCTTGGGCCATCTTCTTTGACCGAGTTAATTTTCAACCAACCCCATGCCTGGTTTATTTGTAAACATAATTATTGCTGACGATGTTGACAACAATAGACAGGCTTTGAAATTCATAAAATGATGTAGTCTGGATTTGACATCCCTTATGGCTTATGCCAAAATCTATTGCAGTTTTGCTACTTCCAGACCTTACAGGCACATAATTTAAATTATTGTAAACCCATCACTTGTTGCCCCAAAGAAGGAGCATTAGTAACTCAAGGAATATACTATATACATGCTATACTGACATGATAGATGCCCAGAGCATTTACAGTCAACTCAAGCTATGTCATGCATGGGGGAGGGGGGGGGGAGGGTGTGGGAGGAAGAAAAAAAAAAGTGTTTTTTTTTTTAATCACAGGGCACTTTAAAGAGAGTTTATAAATAGCAGACTATCCAGTCCATCCATTACTACGTCAGGGCAGTCTTTGACTCGAGATCAATACCCTTACCAGTATTTCAATTTGAACTCAACATTGAACAAAATACAATCTGTCAACCCTTGTTGATCAAGCAAACAACAAAATAAATTGGCAGATTAAACACATGCACTTCATTTCTCTATTTCCTCATATTTTGTAGTAATTTCATCGGGTGGTGGTCTATTAGACTGAGGGCATTTATAAGAGAGGGTCGTCTGATACAAACCTTACAGTATTCTGGACATTTATTTGGAGGCTGGGCGTCCATAATGTACAATAGATCATTTATTTTACTGCAAAGGTCTGTGAGCGCATTAATTAAGAGGTTTTCATTCCATACACATTAGTATTAGATAGGAAACAATGCCACTGGTAGTGTTCCAGGTACTGCTCTTTATTTCAAGCAAAAAGAGCCGCGGGTGCCCTAAGCCAATGTTGCAATATGCCATTTCCGAGTTCATGTCAGCCCCCTCTTCAAAGCAAGTCTTAAGTGCAAAGTTTTCCTTATAAAAATTAGTTTTCATTCATACCTAAATTAGAACTGAAAATCACAAAAACTTTGCATTTACACTCACTTTGAAGGAGGCAGACATGAACTTGAAAACAGCCTATTTCTTGAAATTATGTATTATTTATTTCATTCGTGTACATGTATCAAACATAATTCATCATATTGTGTACAAAAATGCACTTGGATTGGCCTTCAGTTACACAAAGGGCGTACATTGTAAGGGTTTGTAAGGGAATTTGCAAACATTTTTAGGAGTCGAAAATAAATATAGAGATAGACTGTGAGCAGTCTCTCTTTTCTTCTAAAATCAGCCGTGAGAATTGGATATGTGAGGGGTGAAGCCTCGAGCCACAAGTAGCGCAGGCATAAGGAGATGAACCTGCAACCCACTGGAATCACGCTGAAATGGCCAAAGTATGCCACAAAATCACCGATAAGGTAATTTGGTCAGGTATTAAGGTAAGGCATTATTGTTCGATTCGTGTTCTTTATTTTTGATTCCTAAACATGTTTGCAACCCTTATAATATACACTGGGTAGATTGCAAAATACCCGGCAACAAGAAATGGACCCTAAAAACACTGTTGTCACAGTGCCGCAGTCGTAGTGTTGATTCACTGACCTTTTCATTCACTATGCCAAAGTGAACTAAGAAATTGACTGCTCCCGCAGTGCAACAGTGCCTGTCTTGGAAATCAGTTAACTACAGTTTAGAATATAGCACTTGATTACTGATTAAGCCTAAGTGCTCGTTTCAGTGATTAGGCCTCTACATCTGCATTTGTCTTTAATATCCTTAAAACCATAGGTATCAATAAAGATGTAAATAAATAATAATAATTAATTGCAAATGATAAATATACAAAAATAAATAATTGCAATAATCATTTAGAAAATAAATAAAATAACTGTTCACTGCCAAACTATCGACGGACTAAAATAGGCTGGGCTTCTGATAGGATGTGGAAAAAAATTTAAGATTATGAGGAAGTTCTTGGCCCACCCTGCGAGCAGAGCCTCCTTTTGTCTTTTTCTTTACTGAGGAGGAGAAAAGTAGGCTCTGCCCGAATCGCGTCAACTCCTTGAAGCCGCCGCAGCCCGAACTTCTGGACTAGTCAATCTTGTTTTCTCTCGTCAAACCGGTTTTTCCAGTGCGAGCGTCCGTTTAGTGACAAAACCGATGGTTATAATTGAGCCCGCTGTATCATGAAAAACCAAGATGGCGGCGAGATCTGGCATATTAGGCTTGGGTTCGAGACTGTATCCTGGCAAAATGCAGCGCATATTCAATAAAGATTTTACTCGATTCGTGCAGAGCCTTTCACGAGAACGCCAAAATCTAGCAAGCAAAAGAAAGGCTCTGCTAGCAGGGTGTTCTTGGCCATATTATGCGCAAACATGCGTTGATTATGCGGAAATTTAAACAATTTATAAAACTCATAATTAGGCCTGTCCAATGTATTTACATGCGTATGGTAAATTAGGACTTGAAATTGCGACCAATGCAGTCGCATTTGTGACTGAATTTTCTCCGTTTGAGATTAAAATGTATGGAGGAGTCGGCAATTTGCAACCAGCTTTCACCGTTGAAATAAAAGGGTTAGCAGTTGGCATTTTGCTGCAACTTTTGCTAAAA
>NC_090869.1:2849387-2859387 GCF_036669935.1 Montipora foliosa | reverse complement strand
AGAAAGACTGCTCGCAGTCTGGCAGGTACCGATCCGTTCTCGTCACTGATTGGTCAGATTGGAACACAATAAAAAGGCTGACCGGAACAAACTAACCCACGATCAGGCGTACTTTTCTTTAGAGAGGGCGCCCTCTCTAAAGAAAAGTACGCCTGATCGCAAGGTAAGGTACAAACCGGAAGAGAAACTTCATTGAACAATGGCCGAAACTTGCAACGGGAATATTATTAGTAAAAACCATCCTTTGGATTTATTTGTTGAAAAGACAATAAGAGAAGAAATCGCACGGGACTGAGAATAGTTTTCAGGTGTAAAAATTTCTTTCGACGATGCGAGAATCATTGGTTTATCATAGCGAATTTGTAGAACTTGTTTTAAAAAGTCACGAAATTTCAGAAGTTTTTGAAGACGGATAGTTCATTCGAAAGCTCAGCAGGATTAGGCTATCCGATCTAAAATAGGGAAGTCTGTGCAGCAGAGACCGTCATACACCAGGTGTGGGATGTGAGAAAAAGGAGCAAGGTCAACTGGTTATATTTTACGCAGGATTTTTGATTAAGCTCGATTCATGTGTTTACAGTTTGTCCATGTGTTTATTTTGGCCCTGGCGACAACGCAAAGACTTGACTCCCTACGTTGGACATTACCATTACCAAAGGGGGGGGAATACAACCCGTGATGAAAAGTGAAGATAAAGGATGGGGGAGGAGGGCTATCCAAAAAATGGGTAAATCCCTGTCAAGTTTAAATCTCAAGTGATCTTGATAACCTGCATCTTGTGGATAGTTTCTTATCCAGAGGAGAGCTTGAAGGATTGTCTTGATTTTATTGATGGGAGAAAGGTCAAGAAAGGCGATAGGCACAAATTGCGCACAAGCAACCATTGCGCATTTTTCTTAAAATCACTTACAATCAAATGGCAGAACTAAACTCCACCCAATCTGGTAAATGACGCCGTTAATCAATGATCCATTTAGAACGATAGGGAGTGATAAAAGATTTCGCTAAGAACCAGAGGCGCTGGTGAACAAAGAAAAAAAATGGCTTACCACATTACCACAGTGACTACTGGCCCTCTCGTTATTTTGCACATTGTACTGATGCACTTTTCACACAACAGCAAAGCAGACATGTCCATACATTGTACCAAGTTCATCTACTGCATCGATAAATACGCCGATATTTATAAATCTCTCACATCACATGAGAGAAAAACAGCTTTAACATTGAATCGAGGCTCTGGATCGATCACTAAAGCCGTCATCTCTTATTGTCGAAGTGAAACTTTATGGGTACAACAACACAAGTAATACTTTGACTTTAAATTGTCTGTGCGCTGCTTTCCCTGCCACTGTTCTGGAACCCCTATCATTTGGTGCTATTCGTGTCACACCACGTAAGCACGATCAAACGATATGTATTCCAGATTGCTTTCCGAATATTTCATCAGTGACGGACCCAAATGCCTTTATCAAAAATGTTCTTACTAAGTGGCCATACAAGAGCTTTCCCCGGTGGTGATACGTTGGCACAACTGCCCTAAAAGTGTAGACATTTTGCCTATATTGGCATTAAGGGGCAGTGTCGCGCTATTTTAGTCAAACTTCAAAATACTAAAAGACGTCTTTCCATCAATAAAGACAAAAAAAATAATGCCGTAGTTTTGTTGCCAATAACCATTGAAGTGCACTGACGCTATTCTTTATTGTTTGCAGTCAAGGATGGAGGCATGAAACTTTGGCTGTATGAAACGGGTTCAAAGAGGTCAAATTACCACCGTGAAAGATTTAGAAAGTTGGAGTTTCGAGCGTTAGCCCTTCGTCAGAGCGAATGGAGGAATTGTGGATGTTGTTGGTTTTCATGAGGGTGTGGAGGAGCTTTGCCATTGGTGGAAATATGGTAACATACATTTGTGAATGAATTGATAGAATGAGAGGCGTTCATTGATTTCAGGAGGATAGAGTGTACCTAGTTGAAAGATGAATTTTTGTTCGAGATTTTTGCGGCTTTCTGTGTTCCCGTGGTGTAAGGATAGGCCGCAAATTGTCATGTTGTGGTGGGAGTGATTAGGAAGATTAAAACAACGCGCAACTGGTTTTGACGCATCTGCGTCGTTTTTTTCCTCTATCTCGTAGGTGGTCGCGAAAGCGGTCCGCCAATCGTCTCCCTGTTTCACCAATGTAGATCTTCTTACAGAGTGTGCAGGTTACGCAATAGATGACATTTGAGGAGATGCATGTAAAATAGTCAGTGATTTTAACGGGACGATTTCGTCCTGAGATCTTAATCATGTAAGAAATAAAAGGACAAGTCTTGCATCGTGTGCGTGTACGTTTGAAAGTTCCCGGTTGGTTGTTAGACTTAAATGCACTCCTAACTAGAAAGTTAACTATGTTTTCCTCGCGTTGAGAGAGGATGAAAATGGATAGAGACTTGAAAAAAATGTTCAGTTTGTTCAAGTTTGGAGACGCTGTCTTAAGAAAATTGCCGAAAATTAAATACACACAGCTCTTTTTGCAATAAATATATTTCGTATCCTCTCCGTGGGTTGCCAGGAATGTTGTTCGTGTGAACTACAGTACTAATTTAGATTTTTATTCAGTTTTGACCAAAGACAGCAAATTTAGCTGGTCCACAGCCAGGTCGAGATTAGTATTGTCGCTCTGTGAGTCTTTTCCAGCCTTGTTTGTGCCCGGTGACCTGTAGTATGAGGCCGAGCTTTGCGAATCGTCTGCCATGCTGGCCTGAATGTACAATCAGGTTAGTAAAAACAGAAACACACTTAGGAACTTCCCAAACGCTTACCAAAAGGTGAGACAAATGGCTATGGAGGAAAAACCTATCAAAACTCGCGATGGGTCAAAATCCGTGGTGATTGACTAAAAAGCACTCATGCAACCGACTAGTTATCGCGCGCATGTTTCTCATGTAGCTCCGCAGTGATTAGGACTGGTGATGAGATTTAAATTACCGGTAATTTGCTTCGTTTTAGATATACCAGTGCGCAATTTGCTGTCCAGTATGGTGGTTTCTGTGCCATGTGATCGTCAGCTGTGAAGGGCCCATTGCAAGCAAACGAAAGCAACGCAAGCACTAAGGCAAAGAATTTCAAGCCAGCAAAGCACCTCAAGCAAACAAAGCAACTCAAGCAAACAAAGCAACGCAAGCAGGCAAAGCACTTCAACGGCAAGCAAGGTGAACGCAAGCAAGGAAAGCAACCTTAGCAAGCAAACTATTTCAATTAAGCAGGCACTTCAAGTAAGCAAAGCAACGCAAGTACTGAGGCAAAGAACTTCAAGTAGGCAAAGCACCTCAAGCTCTTCAAGTATCTAAAGCTAGCAAGCAATGCACTACAAGCAAGGCAAGCGCGAAAGGTGTCTTGTAAGGATATGCACATAGGGAGACTATCTGGGAAATTCGCTTGAGAAATACCAAGAGAGGATAGCATCCACTCTTGCAAAATACATAATGAACTTTAGGGCCAAAACAAGAGACGAAAACCAGTCGTTCCGTGCGCCTAAAGTGCATCTTTTACAGTGTAAGTATTATTAATCTGCAATCTCAAAGCCTAAGCATTTGTTCAAGATTGGTTAGTCATCAGGGCGATATTGATATATGCATGTAGCATCTTTACTACTCTAACGCAAATTTATGTAATTATCATAAGCTGTCCCACCTGCACTCCAGTCACGACCGTTTCACAAGCTGCCAGTCCATACTTACTAACTATTTTTTTCAGGATTTGTACAGAATTTTTATTTCATCTGGAAATAATGGAATCTTCTATTGCTGGAGCACTTATTTGGGACACTGTAAACTGAAATCAACAAATTGACGCAAACAAAATCAAATGCTGGTTTTTCAAGAGGGGGAAAACCGGAGAACCCGAAGAAAAACCTCTCGGAGCAGAATAGGGAACCAACTAACGAAACCCACATGTGACACCGAGTCTGGGAATTGAACCTGGGCCAAAGTGGTGGGAAGTCAGCGCTCTCACCACCATGACAGCCCTGCACCCCCAAAGAAACACGAGAAGAGAAGATTACGCTGGGTGAACCACATCGTCAATTTCACAACTTTATGTTGTAAGTTTAAAAAAGTACATCAACAGAAATGTAAGGAACCAACTTAAAAAACAAAAGGCGTGCAACGCTAAAAAGCAAATTAACTATAATAACAGACTGAGCTTCGTGACAGGATTTCAGAGCCAAAAGGACTTCAAACGGGTGAGCTAATTAATTTTGTCAACTCGTGTTAGCAACCATTTGAAAACCGACTCCTGATGGTAATGGTGTAAAAAAACGCAAGTAACGCATACAGCAGTCTCATGGTGTTTTACATTTCTCGGAGAGATAGACAACCAGTACCGAGGGTCTTCCTTCTCTACTCTTCAAGGCGAACAATGTGTGCCCGTTGCGCTTTAATTAACGTACCACAATGTTAATTAATGGGAAGCGTTGTGATGCGGGGACTACGTTTTGTAGTCCTTATCCGAGAAGACTTGAAAGTCGAACCAGTTGCAGATGAAATTGCAAGGCCTGCACTTTCTCGTCCGGGATTTTCAACCCGCGATCTCCCGCAAGAAAGCCCGATACTCAACCAACTGAGCAAGCATCAACCGCGTTGCAAAGTATGGCAAGTAGTGTCAAAATTCAAACACGCAATTCAAACGTCCAATTCGGAAGGGAAGGAAGGAAAGGAACTTAAGTTAAGTGTCAACAAGAGTGAATTAGATATGAGTGTTGTTATGGCATGGGTGGGGTGGGTGGGATCCCCAGCACAGTCACAAATGAGGCTATTTTTAGAATATTCATTACCGCGAATCTCAGTTGTCATGTCCCAGAAAAAAAACATGGCAGAAGCAGTCACGTGTGACATGGCATCTTCTGATTGGTTAAAACTGGCGTCCCTTTGTTTGTTTCGCGCTCAAAGTGTAATCCATTTGTGGCTGTGCTGGGACAAGGCCGCAAAGTGATAGATCAACACTCTTATCTAATTCACTCTTGGTGCCAAGTTTTCTAGTGCGGGAGCGCTAACTGGGGACACTGACGGTAAACTGCGTAAATCAACAAATTCAGTAACGCAAATCAAATCAATTGCTGTTTCTCTCACTAGTACAATTCGGCAATTCAAACATTCCAACCTCCAGTTCTCCAATGCATGTCATTCAAACTTTCAATTCGAC
Source organism: Montipora foliosa (assembly GCF_036669935.1). NCBI lineage: Eukaryota > Metazoa > Cnidaria > Anthozoa > Scleractinia > Acroporidae > Montipora > Montipora foliosa. The sequence continues at coordinate 2,854,202 of NC_090869.1, read as the reverse complement.
AATTCAAATATTCATTTGAATTAAAGGTTTGAATTACGGAAATGAATGTTTGAATTGTTGAATTTTCAAACTAAAGGTTTGAATAGCTAAGTTGAATGTGTGAAATGCCGAATACAAGTTTGAATTTCTACACTAAAATGCGTCATACTTAGTACCTTTTTTCAATTGTTGTTTCTCTCACTAATAACATTAGTCTCCCGTAGTTACGAATCATCCAATTGAGAGATCGAGCGCCGCGTTTACGTCAAATGAGGGAGTTTAAAAGGGAGCTTAAGATCTACGACGACGACGTCGACGAAAACGCCACAAAACAATGATATCATTGGTTAAAAGAGCATAAATAATCGTGCTGCACCTGCTGCACGGATTTTAGCTCATATTTTTGCGCTTCTCTGCGTGACGACGAGGTGAAATCACTAAATTTTAGGTTTTGGCGACAACGTGAGCATGCAACAGAGAATCTTTCATTCTCTATTTTCAGTCTGAAACCGCTCGTACCAATTTATTTTTAGGATACTTCGCCCACATTGTGCGACGTGAACGAGATGGAATAATCACGAAAGACTTTTACTAGAGCAAAGTTCTATTTTGAGGTGACGTTTTCGTCGACCTCGCCGTCGTAGATCTTAAGCTCCCTAAAAAGATCTGCGACGCGACGGTAACGAAAACGTCATTTAAAATTGCAAGTTCAGGTTTATTAATCTTTTCCGTCGTTATGTCAGCTTGTCTAACTTCTAAAACCTAGTGTAACTCTCCAGGAACTAGATTAGGAGGTGCGGTATTGAATCTACGACAGAAAATTCAACTTCGTTGCCTTTTGTTCACGGTCTCCGTAAAACTTGAGAATTGGTCATTTCACGTCGTAGATTTCCCGAAAACGTGAAAGAAATGTACAAAAATGAAAAATGAACGTGCACAGCGTGCAAAGCTATTGTTTTTGCTCATTAAATATGCAAAGTTTGTGTCGTTTTCGTTGCCGTCGCGTCATAGATCTTAAACTCCCTATGGCCAACGGGAAACGGCAGGCGCCCGACGTCACAAAATCATGAATTCTCTTACTCTAATTCGTCTATCTTTTGAGAGGTTGGTTGATAACCATGAGCGCAAGAATGAGCTGATATCAAACTAGTTTCTTCCAGTTTTCACGGTGAAGACGCAAACTCTAGCCTGACTATTGCCGTAGATGCAGGGGCTGTGTAACGGAATTTTAGTCAAACTTCAAAGCACTAAAAGACGTCCTTGTATCAATGAAAACCAAAAAATAATGCTGTAGGTTTGTTACCAGTAACCACTGAAGTGCACTGAAGCTATTCTTTGTTGTTTGCAGCCAAGGATGGAGAGGATGGAAATGGTTGCCAGTTTTTTCAAGTTTAGAGACAGTGTCGTCGGAAAGACACCAAATTAAATACGAATCTCTCTTTGTGCCATAAACATATTTCAGATCTTGTCAGTGGGTTGTCAGGACTCTTGTACGTGTGAGCTAAGTACTAATTTAGATTTTTACCCAGTTTTTACCAAAAATCAGCAAATTAAGCATGACGGTGCACCTTTCATATCTCTGATATATGACATAGATTGAGTCAAGGATTGTTACCTGGATGAAATTTGATCGTCCGTGTGAAAGTAGTCCTGAGAAGGACTGTTGGCAGTGACTGACGTTTCGACAACCTGCAAAGGAGTCACTTGACTCGAACAGTCAGTCACTGTCCTTTTCAAGACTCCTTTCTCATAGACAATCGGTGCCTAAAATGATGAATTCCTTTGCAGCAAAGAGTTCTTGTCTAACACAAGAGTAACCCATGCAACTGCCATGAGAAGAAACAGACACAACATTTGCATTGAATTTTATTGGCTTTTTGTCCCGGCGTCCAAGAGGCATCAACGATCTCCAACAAAGTCTCCAATCACATCTTGTTTTTCTCTTCATGATTTGATTCATTTGCATCTACTGGAGATTGACGATCATGGCTCTAAAGCTTATTCCCTACATTTCCTCCACAATGGTTTCAACATTGCTCTTGCTTATTTATCCCTAATTGCTATGTATGTCGTTACTTGAAATTTATTGTCCAATATGATGCGAACCGAGAAACTTGATCTACAAGAAATCAATAAAGTTCCTTAAAAAAAGCTCTGCCAGTGATTATTTGTTCCACAGATGTTAATATTGCCAATCATTGATCATCTCAATTTTCATAAAATAATATAGATACATCTGGTGTGGCATCCAGGCCACCGCGTTCTCAAAGAGGATATGTCTTCTTGAAAACCTGATCAAAACTTATGCGTGCCGGCAGCTATAAACCAGCCAGGAATGTAAAGAAATTCCGGCACCAGCCATGAGATGGAAGGATAGCTGAAAGCGACGATTTTCCTCTCTTGACGAATGGACAAAGGTTGGTTTCCTGAAAGACCCAAACAAATATACAATCAAATCGGCCATAATGCTTATACCAAGGACACCCAACGAACAAATTAAGCCAAAAGCCTTTGAAAGACATTTCTAGGCTCTTTGTAATGTATACAGACTGTCTAAAGAGATGTTTCTATCACCTAAAAAAATTTGATCTGTTCGGGTGTCTCTTTAGCAGAAAATTTAAGTGTCCGAAAATTTTAGGAAATGAAATCTTCATTTCCGAAATTGATAGCTGAACGTTACCTTCTAAGAACTTCCAATCGAACCATTTGCTCATTCGAAACTGCTAGGTGACCTTTTTCAGTCCCAAAAATTGCAAAAATATCCCTTTCGAAAACGTAAGGGACTACTTTTCCCTGGTTGCGAATCTTTTAGGTGATGTTTTGGTAAAGAAATCTGTAGCTGTTTGGCAACGTAGAACCGAAATTATTGGAGCTGTTTGACTCTCCCGAACACATATTTCACCGAAGATTATCGTTGGGTGCCTACAACTTCAATACTGGGACTATGTAACGGCAATTTTACAGATCAAACTATTTTTAGACGAGCTCTCACATAACATTTGGCTTAAACGGGTGACATGGGTAAAACCTTTTCATGAAAGACTTGTGATTAGCTAAAAATAACTCGGTCTATAAAAACACCTTTCCAGAAATACAATGACGTTGTACGTCCCTAGTCATGCGCTCCTGTTAAACGACACTCAAGCCACATCCATACGAGCAGATTTCAAGAAAATTTTCACCTTCTTGAGTGGACGCACACTGTCGGCTTCCTGGGAGAATACTCTCTAGAGAGTAAAGGAACTTCCGACGTTAAATAAGGTGTACCTTTACCTTTTAATACCACTCTGGTTACGCTACGTTGACGATACTTTCACAGCTCTGCACGAAGACGAAATCGACGACTTTCACGAACATCTTAACAGACAAAACGCCCTGATTCAGTTTATCAAGGAGATGACGGTTTACAGGAAACCCACCCACACTCACTTATGTCCAGGTTTGCACGCAAATTCGAAAATTGCGACAAATCCCCAAACTAGGACTCGCGATTTTTGCGAATTTTGCGAAAATTGTGAAAAATCGCAATTTTCGCAAAAATCGTTAACATTGCAAAAATCACGACTCTTGTCGGGGACTTGTGTTCTCTAGCTTTTCGGTGTTCTGCGATTTTTCGCAAAATTCGCAATTTTCGCATTTGCGTGCAAACCTGGACATACTCTGACAGACTCCTTGACGAATCATCTTACAACCCTACTTCACACAAGCCTACAACCATACGGACTTAAACGAGACGCGGGCTACTCGCGGGCTACTTGTTTGTGACTCACACGACAGCTTAGCAGACGAACATAAGTATTTAGATAACGTTTTCAGCAAGAACAACTTTAACTGAGACTTCTTTACACTCAACACTTACCGTACAGAACCTAACGCAACAAACACTAACCTGACAGCTACCACCACTACAGTGACTATACCCTACATCAAAGGAACCTCTGCGATTATCGCAAGGATCCTACAGCCTTACAACATCCGTGTTTCTCACACACCCATCACTACCTTACGAAAACTACTGACTAACGTCAAAGACAAAGACCAACCTAAGAACAGACAAGGAGCAGTTTATAAGATCAAAGGCTGTGACTGTCAGACCACTTATATCAGTGAGACCGGCAGAAATTTGAACACTGGACTGACTGATCACAGACGAGCGACGAGGAACGGTGACATCAACAATATAACATTGCTGGACACCATCTACAGACAAACCACAGAATCGACTGGGACACTGCTGCATGTGTTACCTACAGCACCAACTACTACCAACGAATCGTTCGGGAGAGCTGGTTTACTAACTTACAACAGACACCAATAAACCAATACCTACAACTTCCCACACCCTACAACCGACTCATCGACGACATCAACAACAGAAAAACAACACACCGATTTACTCTATCACTGTACTGCCCAACGAATTCTATGATACACCTACAAACCTTGGACCTATAGACGGATCGAAACGCACCAATCACTGTTTAGTCTTCACAGCCATTTACATCTGGGCTCAACTGACAATAGAACAATAACATCTCGAATAAGTTGACCAATGACATCTACGACCGGAGTTCTTATAGTATGTACTGACGTTACACAAATCAATTGACTCTGACGATGACGTCCGCTCAGGTTGTCGAAACGTCAGTCAATATTATCTCAAACAATCCTTCTCAGGACTACACTACCCGGACGATGTACTTAACTTAATCTTTAAAACAATGTTCCTTGTTTTTCTTCTGGTTTGCGTACAAAAATCAGAATCACAGTAACAATAACATTATTGTAGTTTCATTTAGCAAATCAAGACCGTCAACGTACAGTAATTTTGATGCT
>NC_090869.1:2834387-2844387 GCF_036669935.1 Montipora foliosa | reverse complement strand
AATTTCTGTTTGACGTCGAATGGACAGGCTATTTTCTGGGAAATCAATCTCTTCGGAAATTGTGGGAAAGCTCCAGAGATAGTCCACATTTTCCGTTCGGAATGCAAATCGGGAACTTCCCATATCATTCGCGAGAATCGTTCCATTTCCAGGCCCTTCCTCACAACATCGAGTAAATATGCGCGATGGAATGCCAGGTGGTAAATGTTAAGCGCCATTCTCATCCGGTTGGTTAATAAATTCGGAAAATCGCTTACCGTTATGCTACGATCATTCCACCCGGATTATTTGGCTAAATGGTAAGCACTCTATACTCTCATGATACTCTCCTACGTCATTTTCATCCAGTATCCCGAAAGTTGAAAAATGCATCTTAAAAATACTACTCGTTATGCATGGCCTTGTTCAACTCGTCAACAGTTTTTGGCGGAGTCATGAGAAAAACTCTTCTGGTATTACCGATTTTTAGACTTGCACTTGCATTTCCGACTCCATAGTTGCTTCGCGCGTGAACCTGCCTACAATCGACGTAAGACTTGAAAACATGCACAGCACGTCAACGAAACATGATAGTTTGGGGCCAAAAACGTTGTCAATTTAATGACCTGAGTCCGCAAACGTTTCATTGGTCAAACGTGACAGGTATGAGACTAAACCGTTAACGTTTAAAAGGTAAAACTACATGCAAAATTAGTCACACTTCAAGGATGAACGCAAATGGTGGTAATAAAATTTGACGCAGAGTTTTGGAAATCAAAAATAGCTGTGAGGTTGGTTGATCGGGTGAATAGGCCAGACTCTTTACAACGTTCAACAGTGAAAAAATATAATTTATTTAACTTTAAGGAAAAGAACGACTTCCTACAGTTTAAGGGTAATCAAATACTGATTGAATTACTGCTCTTACATCAAAGAAATTTCTTATAGAAAATGCTATCGAGGTAAACCTCATCTTAGGGCGAATCTTTAAATAAATAGAGGACTTGATTCACTTTTTGAAAGCCTGAAGAGAAGGCATCATTTTTGACGAGATAGCTAGGAATTCATGAGTTGAACACCAGTATTCCATTTTGGTTAGTGTTAGTGTGTTTCAGGAATAACCGGTTCTGATTGCTTGATTGACGAGTTGAATTAAATGAGTAGAAGCCCATGCCTTCAAAACGAACATTGAAAAAGCTAGAGAAAAGTTCTATGATGATCCACAAGAACAGATACCTACAATATAAACATATTTACAACACTGCACGGATAAATTTCGTGATGTTACCATATTTTCAGATAAAATGTAACTCGGCTTTTTTATCAAAGTTACAATTCTAGTCTTTTATTTAGGAGGCCGGCGAGGTCTTCGAGTTCATAATTATTTTACCGGTGTGGGTTGAAACGGCCGACCCGGGTTGAAGTTTGTTGGTTGTTCTGCGTATTAGAGTTACCCCTGAAACGCTGGATACACCTGATACGCTTGATATTCTTGATACGACGGACACCCCTAATACCCTCGCTGCGCTTGTTACGCTGGACAGAGCCTTAGAAAGGAATTTATCACCCGACTCTGGGAGAATAATTGATTTAAACCCAAGAGTGCGTTCGATTGACCCTATTCCGGAATAAGAATACGTGGAGTGATGTTTTAAAATGGTATGTCTGGCGTTTTGAAGCAACAAGGATAATATACACATGTTTAAAGTAGCATTTGAGCAGATGTTTTACAATAGAAACATATTTGTATTCTCAGTATTGCACTGGAACTAGCTTGCAATGGAGGCTAATGCGGGGAAATTTATTAAACACTTAATGACTGGTCCCGAGGGAAAGAGTTAATTTCGTTTCCCGAGAATCTCAATGTTTCCCCAAGGCGCAGCCGAGGAAACATCGAGATTCGAGGGAAAAAAATTAAATCATCGAGTGAAAAAAAACGTGCAACGGCAACAGCAACGGCGGTCGTTGGTCAACATTTGTGGGTCACAGTGCACAGTTACCCTCGCACGTCATAGATTTTGCAATGTTGCCTGCCTTTTAGCAGGAAACAGTTTTATTGTTAGCAGTCATGTGATCTCGAAGTAACCAATGAGAGCGCACGCTGTAGGGAAAAAATTCCAGCTCTATAAGAATAAAAAGTATTAGCATTTGAAAAGATTTTCCCGCATGAGCTTATTGCATGCTAGTTCGAGTCCAATACTGAGAATACAAATATGGTCTATTTTAATAAGACTCTCCGCAAAAACGAAGGATTTTTACCTTTTATTCCATGTATTCTTCTCCTGGAATACGGTCAATCGAAATCACCCCCAACTCAAATGCAAAGTAGTCAAGCATGTGTTGACTTCGAGAGCCTAAGAAAGGGATTCAGCGCCAGCAGCATTGATTTAGTCCCACGACAAATTCAAGCATGTGTTGACTTTGAGAGCCTCAGAAAGGCATTCAGCGCCAGCGGCATCGATTTCGTTTCCAAACAAATCCAAAGTAGTCAAGCATGTGTTGACTTTCAGAGCCTCAGAAAGACATTCAGCGCCAGCGGAACCAATCTCGTTTTTTCTCAAATGCAAAGTAGTCAAGCATGTGTTGACTTTGAGAGCCTCAGAAAGGAATTCAGCGCCAGCGTTACCAATTTCGTTCCATCCCAGATTCAAAGTAGTCAAGCATGTGTTGATTTTGAGAGCCTCAGAAAGGAATTCAGCGCCAGCGGTACCAATTTTGTTATCTCCCAGATTCAAAGTAGTCAAGCATGTGTTGACTTTGAGAGCCTCAGAAAGGCATTCAGCGCCAGCGGCATCGATTTCGTTTCCAAACAAATCCAAAGTAGTCAAGCATGTGTTGACTTTCAGAGCCTCAGAAAGACATTCAGCGCCAGCGGCATCGATTTTGTTCCAAGTTAAATCCAAAGTAGTCAAGCATGTGTTGACTTTCAGAGCCTCAGAAAGGAATTCAGCGCCAGCGGAACCAATCTCGTTTTTTATCAAATGCAAAGTAGTCAAGCATGTGTTGACTTTGAGAGCCTCAGAAAGGAATTCAGCGCCAGCGTTACCAATTTCGTTCCATCCCAGATTCAAAGTAGTCAAGCATGTGTTGATTTTGAGAGCCTCAGAAAGGGATTCAGCGCCAGCGACACCAATTTCGTTGTATCTCAAATCCAAAGTAGTCAAGCATGTGTTGACTTTGAGAGCCTCAGAAAGGAATTCAGCGCCAGCGGCATCGATTTCGTTTTCAAACAAATCCAAAGTAGTCAAGCATGTGTTGACTTTCAGAGCCTCAGAAAGGCATTCAGCGCCAGCGGTACCAATTTCGTTCCGTTCCAGATTCAAAGTAGTCAAGCATGTGTTGACTTTGAGAGCCTCAGAAAGGAATTCAGCGCCAGCGGTACCAATTTCGTTCCCTCCCAGATTCAAAGTAGTCAAGCATGTGTTGACTTTGAGAGCCTCAGAAAGGAATTCAGCGCCAGCGGTACCAATTTCGTTCCGTTCCAGATTCAAAGTAGTCAAGCATGTGTTGACTTTGAGAGCCTCAGAAAGGAATTCAGCGCCAGCGGTACCAATTTTGTTCCGTATCAGATTCAAAGTAGTCAAGCATGTGTTGACTTTGAGAGCCTCAGAAAGGAATTCAGCGCCAGCGGTACCAATTTTGTTCCATCCCAGATTCAAAGTAGTCAAGCATGTGTTGACTTTGAGAGCCTCAGAAAGGAATTCAGCGCCAGCGGTACCAATTTTGTTCCCTACCAGATTCAAAGTAGTCAAGCATGTGTTGACTTTGAGAATTTCACAAAAAAGTTTCACATGATCGAATCCAAAATTCACGGCGAGATCTTTAATAAGGAAGTTCTGTCCAAAGGTCTGAAGTAACTTAGACTGAAGGTTCTCTCGATGACATTTGCATTCCAATATACAATCAAATGCTAACTCTAAAATTTCTTTTTTGTAATTCTCCATTCCCATAATGGACGAACTTGCAAGCTCTGCTATGCTTTTTACCAACGAAACTGTCATCTCTTCAGATCTTGCGGACAAAATACCACTCATGAATAAAAACACTTGTTTCAGTTCATGCACGTACCTTACATCGGTCACTACTGATTTACAATCTGTGTGTCCATCAAGGATCTGATAAGCAAGATAAAAGCCAGCAAAAAACTCTTGAAAGGTCTTGTGAAGAAAGCCAAAACGCAAGGAAGGTTTTCTCTTGCTGCCACCGGACTGGATCGACAGAAACCCAAACTTGATCAAATTACTGGAAATGCCTTTGAATTCATTCTCGTCGAAAAACAACTCTCCTTTACGTAAAGACTGCAACGCCATGCATCCTAACTGCACCAGGTCATCCTTGTAAATTTCCAGTAGGTCAGCATCACTGCCACTCGATGATTGATTTCTCTTTTCATATCTTAACAAAACACATCCCACAATTTCTGTGTACAACTGTGTCCTTTCCGGTGGAAGTACACCGTTGAAATCTTCAATAAGGATGCAAAGTAAAGCTGTATTAAGAGGATTCCGTGTCAACTCTATCATACCTCTATTTGCAAACATGTCAAAATCAAGCTGTTTGATTAGCTCTTTTGCCAAGTGTTCCATGCCTTTAAAGTACTTAAGAATGTAGCTCTTTGCGTCTTCAAAAGTAAATCCGATAATCTCCCACAGGGTGTCACAGTACCGCCTTACCCTCTTACCAGCTTCATGGCGTGATGTGATAACAATGTGGCAATTGGGAAGGACTTTACTTTCCAGAAGGTCATTACAGATGTCAACTTTACTGGAATCCACTTCATCAAGTCCATCAAGCACTAACAGAACCTTGGATTGATTTTCTCGAATGAACTTGAAGAACCATTCCTTGTCTTCTTTGTCAATATCAGGAGGAAGGATTTGGTCATCAATGGCCTCCCAAATATCAGTTTTGATATCACGACACCTTAAAAGCAAGAGAACGTCAATCTCGGGAAAAGACTTGTCCCACTCTTCTCGTTTCATTGCCCAATCATATGCCAGTTTCTGACAATAAGTCGTCTTTCCCATGCCTGGGTCTCCTTCAATTAAAACAGTCCGTGGCTTTGCACAATCCTTGTGTCCTCTAAAGATAGCTGTCATGTTGGTGATTTCATCAGTCAATGTTCCCCTTGTCTTTTCTTTACCCAAAATCTTTAGCTTGGTAAAAACGTCATCGATGTGAAAGCAGAAGTCATCAAGCCATGGAACAGGAAAAATACTTTTTTCACGAGTACTGTAGAGCTGACGGACCCTTTCTATAATATTGGCAGAATATGGTAAATCTGCAAGAGACAAAAATAATTATAAAAAGGTGTTGCCTGTAGTGTTTTTTCACTCCAATCTCAACCTTATTGTGTTCTTAATTTTGACACCACGGAAGGTCCCGTATTCAGCAATATTTGAAAAACAAATAACACTAACAAAAAATGTAGTTTGATAGTTATGCAAATTACTTTTTCCCATTGCAAAGTGAACGTCATAAGTTTGAGACTGATCTTTGCGCCTGTCATGCATCCGGGTTCCAAAACCTACATGAAATACTTCCTTACTTTTCAACTCAAGATATCATTTCTTCAGAAAAAAAGTTGTAACAACAGGTCAAGTATCCACTCCAAAAAAGACACAATTCTCTCAAGCAGTCCTTATCATATAATATTCTCCCTATCATTGACTGTAATTTGTAATATTAATGTGGAATAACACACATCCCCTGAATGAAAATTTATGCTTTAATAGTTTTAGTTTTTTAGTTTTAGTTTTCCGCTATCCACTCAAGCAACGTCCAGACCTTACTTACTTTATTTTATTTTATTTTATTTTATTTTAATAAAAACCATTAAGAGTTGTAAGCATAGGTTCACTCACATCAAACCTCAGATGGACATTAAGTTAACAAAGATACAAAATACCAAGTTTGTACTGTATCTGTGGTAAAATTAATACTTAATATCTGGAATAGAATTTTTAAGTTACTTTCTGAAGGATGCCGGAGATGCAGAGCCAGTCTTATCAATAGAGAGCGAAACGAAAAGGGGGGAAGACGAAAGGAGCTTGCATGCCTTGTGTTGTAGCCTGACATTTCCTTTCAGTGATTTGAATTTATTACCTTGATCTTGCTGACTGTGTGTTCTGCTTCCTGCAGCTTCTGAGAGAACATCAGCACAGCTTGCTTCTGGATGCACAGGATCTATTGTAAAATAGCCAACACAGTCCGCTGTCACGTTAATGACAAAAGAAACAGCAAGAATTTTATTGGCACTGTCCAAGACAAATAATTATATTAACATTTAGAAACTAGACAGAAAGCCGAAGAACCCTTTATGACACAACTGACTAAAAAGAGAATGGAACTAAGCTAAATTAAGAAATTGATCACCTACAATAAACTATAACTTAGCGATGTACAGTTGTATTCGAAAACATAGTACAAGTGCTGAAAAATCAAAGACAACACACATCAGAAAAAAGCAAACCAAGTCAGTGGATCTGTATCAAAATAGCAGAAATAACTAGGACTTTGACAAGAATACCTGTATTTATAAACTGAAACAGTGGGTAAGTTGGTATATTGAAAGTGGAAGAGAAAATCATTTCATATCAATAGTACAACGTTTTCAGTATTGTTTATCAGAGAAAAATAGTAAATACCAAACTTAAACAGCACAAAAAACATCCCAAGATAGTATGTCGCAAATGTAGGCCATGCGCAAAAACCTTATAGAGCATTAAGAGGTAGGCGTTTCCCAAGAACACAAATAATTTTAATAAGTCAAATATGGATATATGATAATAATAATACTAAAGATGAGTGAAGATAAAATTTACTTTTTCATAACACGCATTGTATTTTATAGCCTTCTTGTGCAGCATGCTCTTGCTTAATAAATTCATTGCAATAGTGTATTGATCAAGACAAGGGAAAAGTGATATTTGCAGACTTAAAACCTTGAAAGTATTTCCTTCCACAGAGCCAGTCAAATGCGACACATACACTGTTGCGTTTGTTATTCACTTTTTTTCGCCGCTATGTTGTTGAAATTTTTTTGGGGAATAAAAAAAGAGTCATTATTGGCAAAAATATTAAATGCATTTTGCTAAATTTCCGGGGTTCCCAGCCATGAGAGCCTTTTCCCTCTAGAAGCCCTCTGCTGCTAGACATTTCTGGCACCCATTACCTACAGCACACACAGTTGGCGATTCACAGTAATCAGCAGCAATCCTTTGAGTCTCATGAAACTAACATAAAGATAAACCAAACAAAAGGATCACTCACACACAATTCCACGTGCCGACAACGACTAATAAAAAGGGCGTGCGAAAAACTGAACCACAACACCCCCTTTAACCGCACACAAAAACCCAAAGAATTCAAATGATGTCACGCAAAAATAGTAACGCAACTGTAACAATAATTACAGGCTATATCTGGATAAGATTTGACCAAAACAGATTCTTCAGCTGCATCTGGTCAACTCCAGTTTGATTATTGTGGACACTAATCCCCTCTTGATTATAGTTTTATCACACAAAATCCACTTTCCACTTAAGTAATTTCAAGAAATCTTTCAGTGATCTGTATGAAGTAGTTACCTTGTTCATGATGAGTGTGTGTGCTGCTTCCTGTAGCTGCTGCTGCTGAAACAACATCAGCACAGCTTGCTTCTGGCTGCCCACAATCTATTGTAAAATAATCAACACGGTCTGTTGTTAAAGAGAAATCTTTTAATATTCGAAAATATTAATGAAATCGCATAATTTCCCGCATAATTGGTGCATAATTAGACTTAAAAGTGGTGCATAATTTCCCAATTTCTTCACACCCTATCAGAAGCCCTGTTTATTGTAAAGCAGTCAAATTAGACTTAACAACAAGGAGCAGTTGTCCATCCTTGATGGTCAGCAGTAATTATTAATAGACACATGCCCCTGGATCTTGTGAAGTTTTGAAACCACTATGCATGATTGAAACACATTGCGTTGTAATTCATTGTGTTTTAAAAGGATTCATTGGCATTTTGGGAAAATGTTTATCAGTGTTCTTCCACCCTCCTGGCTGCCTCGTTGACTGATCTTATCAGTGTTTATTTATTGGCTACTCATGCACTCTCTTCCCCAAAATTATTGCTTTTAGTAGTTTATTTCTTTTTCAACAGAAGACACAAATCGTTCAAAATGCTGTTGCACCATCAGCCTACTAAGTTTTTACTCCCAAAACCCACCTGCATCTCTAGAAGTCTTCATTTTACACTCCCACTCATTTAGTTTGTCTGTAATTCTGTTGTCACCCTCTTTCCACTGTTTCAGAAGTTCTTGGAAATGTTCCTCATCTAGTGGATCCATTTCTTGTTTCTCTATTTCACAAATGGCATCTTCATATTTAGCTCCACCCAATCGTACCAGAGTTTTCTGGATCTGATCTTTGTATTTGCAAAAAAATGCATCACTAACAGAGGCCTCTTCTGCACGGGCCAATACTGCATCCACAAAATACTTCAAACGTACAATGTCAGACTCACAGCTGGTGTCAAGGGAATGGGGAAGTAGATCCCAGCCAGTGGATGGAGGACTCAGGTTACAGATTGTCCTCAGAAGCACAATCAAGAGTGAATTGTCAAAGCCTGTGGATGATACTGAAGAGGATTTAACTGGATACAATTTACTCCACTGCACTGGATTGAGGATTCCTTCTTTTTTAAGAGACCGAAGCTTTGAGTGCACTGGCTCACGTTTCAAGGCACCGCAAAGGTCTTGTGGACGAATTATTCTGTCAAACGTATCCCTCAACACTTGCGAACCCAGCCTGACCAGAACGCAACATAGCAGTGTGTACTTGGTTTGTCCATCACTAGGAATAACTGCCAAAACAGCACCTGAAACAAGTGTCAGAGAAGATCTTTAGGGTATCATTCATTTAGCCAGATATGTGAAAGATAAATAACACAGCACTGATCAAAAGTTGTTAATAATTATTAAATAAAGACTGGTGTAACAAGCAAGCCAAGTGAAGCTTGGAGCTTATATGAAATAGACTTCCTTGGATAATTAAATAATAAACAGTATATGGTTAAGTACAGAGTGAGCAAATACTGTGCAAAATCTAAATGGTACCTGTAAATAGGCTTTTAGCAAGGTAATCCTTCCGTTTTCTTTTAAAAACAATAGATGGTAAGCTACATGTAATTAGTGAAACAGGCAATGATCTCCAGATTAAGGATGCTGAACTGCTTCATATTCGTTGAACAAAGATTTGACCTGTACTGAGAGGAAAATCCAGTTTGTACTGGTGGACCTGATGACTAGTTGAAAAGAGACTGCGAACGCTACAATGCACTTCTGCAGAAGGTAAATACAATTTAGGTTGAAGCAGTAGCTGAAGGATCAGGCAACATTGCAACATGTTACAATGTAAGTAAGGATATACTAGAGAGTAATGTAAGACCAGTAACATTTTCAATTATAGATAAAAGCGAGCTTTGGCAATAATTCCTACAGACTTCAAAATCTTTTTTGACACGGTCTTAATATGTGATTTTCAAGAAAGGTGCCGGTCGCTGATGACACCCAAGAGTTAAAATTTTAGTCTCCACAACTTGCTTGATTACAGTATTATCCAGAACTAGAGGAACACTAAAATCACGAAGTTTGTTTTCCTGAAATTCAAGGATAACTTATTTACTTTAATTAAGCCAAGAAACAATTTTTTCAAGCACCTGGTTAACAATGGAAATAAGGTAGTTGTGATCTTCAGGAGAAAAAAAAATAGAGTTTTAGTCAGACGAGAGACATTAGGAAGATTTTTAACAAACAAAATAAACAAAATAGCTCCAAGGATTGAACCTTGTGGAATGCTACACAACGTAAAATGTTTCTAAAATAAGATCAACAGGACCTACACTGTAATCCGAACAAATTGGAACCAGTCCTTGAGATAACATTAATTTTTAGGATTCCACGTCAAAGCAGTGTTGCAAATACCATAGTGTTGAAACTTCTGACTCAATATTTCATGATTAATAGACTAT
>NC_090869.1:2819387-2829387 GCF_036669935.1 Montipora foliosa | reverse complement strand
TAGGTAGTACCGATATCGGTCTGTAATTAGAAGGATCTTGCTTACCGGTATTCCCTTTTTTAAAAAGAGGAGATATCTTTGCCAGTTTCCATGTGGACGGAAAGCAGCCAGTGTTTATAGAGATGTTAAATAATGATGTAAGACTTGGTGCAACAATATCAGCAGCATCCTTTAACAACCGAGAGCTCACTTTATCCAAACCAACTGCCTTGTTGGGTTTAAGTTCATTTATCATCTTTATAACAGACTCGCAACTGACCGTTTTAAAAGCAAAAATGCTTGAGGCTTGATTTACACCGTTAGTTGTCAGAGTGTTCCTCATTGTAAATTTCTCAGCAATAAAATTGTTAATTTGTCATTAACATCGGGCAATGTACCTAATTCTAGGAAGATTGTGAAAGTACCTCCACTATTAAAAAAACCAAGCCTGGATTATGACACATTAATTTTGGCAATTTTAGGCCTGTTTTAAACCCATTGTTTCTGTCTAAAGCCTCGAAAAAGTTGTTGCCTACCAACTGCAGGAATATCTGACATAACAACCTCAACGAAATTTTCCAGTCAGCTTACAAGCCCTTGCACAGCACTGAGTCGGCTCTTTTAAAAGTCCAAAATGATGTATTTGATTTGATAGAAAGTGGACATGAGGTTATCCTGCTTTTCCTCGATCTATCTGCTGCCTTCGACATAGTGGACCATCATAAAATGTTACAGAGAATGTCGGTTAGGTTTGGCATTCCAGGTACTGCCTTTAAATGGTTCCAGTCCTATTTGAGTAACCGCCAGCAATGTGTCCATTGATGGAGTACACTCATCAATGAAACCTCTTCATTGTGGAGTTCCTCAAGGATCTGTACTTGGCTCATTACTCTTACCTTCTTCATACAGATCCAATAAGCGAAATCATGAAATTCCACAGTTGACCATGAACTATCACATGTATGCTGACGATACTCAACTATATTTTTCTTTCAAGTCAACGAATCCTGACGATCCTGCTGACTCCAAATCTAAGGTTGAGGCATGTGCTAGTGACATCATATCTCGGATGACTGTGAATCATCTCAAGATCAAGAGTGACAAGTCGTCAGACATGCATCAATTCTATCCAAGTGGGTAATGACATTATTACCATCTTAGTCAGTTTAATAACATTGGTGTATTGTTTGATAGAACATTATCTATGCAGGATCAAGTGAGCGATGTGTGCAAATCATGCTTTTATCATTTAAGAAATACTATTCTCAAAATCAATAATAATGCATGAGGTAATTAACCAATTATGTGGCTTCATTTGGGTCACATGGATGCTCCTTGATACGCAGTAAAGAACTGTTTTTTTAACACGCATGATTAGATATATATCCAAACACAAATGTTAGGATATCCAAACACGTGTGTTTGGAAATCAATTTCCAAAAGAATGCGACCTTTCTTCAAGACTTTGCACACAGTGAACATCATGATAATCTTTGAACACAAGCAGTCCTTCAAAATACCAATGCTGTTGTAACAGCACCCTAAGTTTTCGCTTCATAGCAAAACATAGTGAATTTTTGGGTGGAATTTTTAAATTGGCATTTTCTTGAAAATAAAAATGCTCCTGACTTAAAAAACCATACAGTGCATTTAGAGACATACAGTAATAATTATATACAGGCCTCATCTGGATAAAATTGAACCAAAACCGATTTTCAGCTGCACGTGGTCAACTCCAGTTCGATTATTGTAGACAATATAAATCCTCTCTGGATTAGTTTTATCACACAAAATCCACTTTCATCTTTCAGTGATCTGTATGAAGTAGTTACCTTGTTCATGATGAGTGTGTGTGCTGCTTCCTGTAGCTGCTGCTGCTGAAACAACATCAGCACAGCTTGCTCCTGCCTGCACACAATCTATTGTAAAATAATCAACACAGTCTGCTGTTAGCTTAATAACAGAACAAAACAGCAAGAATTTAATTGGCAATATCAAATACAAAGAGAAGTCTATTAACATTTAGAAAATATTAATGATATCACATAATTTGCTGCATAATGAGACTTGAAAGTGGTGCATAATTTTTCAAATATTTTTTTTGCATCCTATCACAAGCCCTGTTTATTGTAGGGATCGGCTATTCATCGAGTTACGAGTTGAGTTGAGTTTGAGTTGAGTTTGAGTTGAGTTTGAGTTAAGTTTGAGTTAAGTTTGAGTTAAGATTGAGTTACAGTTTTCGGCGTTTTTCGGAATTAAAAGTAGTAAATATTCAGTACAAGTCACTTTGAAAACTGTTTTCTTCGCGTTGAAAGATATATTTGCATAAAATTTGGCAAAATGCCATGGCTTTCCAATGATCAAAACAATCTTATAATTATTACACCTTTCACGGCATCATTCTCGTTGCTGCTTATAAGTCTATCGACGTCAAAACGACGTCTTCTTAGAGGGATACATGGGCTGTATTGTTAAGTCAGTTACAGCCGGCGCGGCGGCTACGATGAACGTATTTGTCGTCCGGCATCATGATCGATCAACACGCCGTAAACGAAAGAGGGAAACATTTGGCGAAGTGAGCCAGCATTACGCTCTTTGCTCATAACCGCTGAAATTCTAAAAATCAATGCGTCAACACGAGTGTTACGACAAAAATACGTTTGCTAATCACCGAAATTTTGTAATGTTGGCAGTTAAACGAGCCGAGCATTTAAATAAATGAAAATGTTTGACCTAGTCACACAGGTCGGAAAACCATTTCACTGCAAAGTTGAAAGACACAAGATGTTGAAAGTAATGCTTGATTGTTTCGCCTGGCCTTGATGGTATTACATTTTTCTTTTAAGTGCTATTAAGTGGTAACTTAAACTGTAAGTTATGAAATTGAATGCACGTTAATCCCTACTTCGGACCGCTATGACGTCTAGTTGTCTAGCTACAATCCCAGCCAAAAAGATGGTGACACCAACCCAAAATACAACCCCTTCCCCCCTTTTCAATGTTGATCAATCGCGCTATGACTTTGGGCATTCATGAGAAAAGTCAATAGTTTTTTTTCCCTACAACTTCGAAAAGGGGGAAGGGGTGAATTTATGTGTGGCATCTAGTGTTCCAGAAATTTATGACCGAGATTGGGTGGGGTCTAAAACAAAGGTCACTTTCAGTTTGACGGGTCACTCGTACTTGCAGGTCATTGTTTTACCTTTTTGAAAGTAACCACAAACCCTCAATTTGTCTAACCTTAGGCCTAAAAGCCAAGTTTAGGTCTATGGTTACCCAAATCAATTAGGGTTTTGGGTTACTTTCGAAAAGGTAAAATAATGACCTGCCACGAGTAACCCGTCAAAAGTGACCCGTGTTTTAGACCTGGAGCCCCGGATTGTGTCACGGTGCCCGGTTCGCGAGTTACTTTGTGATTAGAAAGGTGACGGGTGCGATTCGCATTGTTTTTCGAAATCTATACTGGCCCCTTTCTAAAATATGACTTGTTACTAAGCAGTGAAAACACTATGAAAAGAAGTTTGTTTCGCTCACCTTCGGTTTCCCGTTTCTACATGGTAAGACTTGGGATCTTTGCGTACTCCTGGTTCTGATTCTCACGCAATGGAATGTTGATAGTTAGCCGAAAAGTCGTCGGCAAGCGTTCGAAGAGATGATCTTTAATTGTTAATTTAAAATTGTCTGTCTGGATCCCTACTCAACCGGGTAAAAAAGGTCTACAAACAAGTTTTGAAATCGGAGTATTGAAATTGAAAGTATGTCTATGATCTGACCAAATCACGATAGACATTTCTTTCTGTCTACACTTTTATCTGCACAAAGCAGTTTACAGCTATTACTCATTGTTTATTGATTTACTTGTCAATTAATTTTGGTTTTTCGTGAACGGTTTCTTCTGTTTTTGCAAGTACATAAATGAAAACTGACAAAGGCACTTCTCTTCAAAGGCTAGGATCAGTAAGGGAAAAAACGCGTTCCAGGGTCCGCATTCCATACTTTACATAAACACTCCTGCAGCTCACAAGTTCCGATAACGTTTTGTCTGGTAGCCGATCACGAAAACCACGCTGCTGGACGACAAACGGTACGTTTCATCGTTTAGCCGCCAGGGCTATAAGCTGGCTTAACAGTAAATCCCATCCTTAGCCTTACAAGAAGACATCTTTTCTGCGTCGATAGACTTGATCGCTAAAAGGAACAACCGCGCGCCGGTGGATCAGTTTTTTATGCAGGCGATCGTGAGTTCGACTCCGGCCAGACCCGCAACACTCAGGGTCTTAAAATAATTGAGGAGAAAGTGCTGCCTTTGTAATAACATCTGCAAATGGTTAGACTTTCAAGTCTTCGCGAATAAGGACTATAAATCGCAGGTCCCGTCTCACAACCTTCAGCGTTCATAAACTGTGGGATATTAAAGATTGCACACACTAGTCGAAAAGAGTACGGTGTTGTGGTCTGGTCTTTTCATCAGCCATGTGGTCGGCTTGGAATAATCTTCTGAAGGGACTACTGATCAATGAGACCACATAACAGCAAAACAGGCAGTAATCAAATCGAAGGAGTCCAAGTGCTGAAACTGGTAAAGTGTTAAACAAGAATACTGCCGTGCAGGAAATTTCAAGATTGTTTTGATCAGTTTAAAACCATTTCGCAAATATACACCTGTGCACTTCACGAAAACGGTGTTTGATGGTCTTCTCAGTGTCTTCTACTTAATATTTATTAGATTTAAGTGCCAAAAATGCAAAAAAAACCGTAACACAATATTAACTCAATCTTAACTCAAACTCAACTCAAACTCAACTCAAACTCAACTCAACTCGTAACTCGATCAATAGTCTATCTCAAGAAATCCACCTTTTTTACCCGGTTGAGTAGGGATCCAGACAGACAATTTTAAATTAACAATTAAAGATCACCTCTTCAACGCTTGCCGGTGAGAATCAGAACCAGGAGTACGCAAAGATCCCAAGTCTTACCATGTAGAAACGGGAAACCGAAGGTGAGCGAAACAAACTTCTTTTCATAGTGTTTTCACTGCTTAGTAACAAGTCATATTTTAGAAAGGGGCCAGTATAGATTTCGAAAAACAATGCGAATCGCACCCGTCACCTTTCTAGTCACAAAGTAACTTGCGAACCGGGCACCGTGACACAATCCGGGGCTCCAGGTCTAAAACACGGGTCACTTTTGACGGGTTACTCGTGGCAGGTCATTATTTTACCTTTTTGAAAGTAACCCAAAACCCTAATTGATTTGGGTAACCATAGACCTAAACTTGGCTTTTAGGCCTAAGGTTAGACAAATTGAGGGTTTGTGGTTACTTTCAAAAAGGTAAAACAATGACCTGCAAGTACGAGTGACCCGTCAAACTGAAAGTGACCTTTGTTTTAGACCCCACCCAATCTCGGTCATAAATTTCTGGGACACTTGATGCCACACATAAATTCACCCCTTCCCCCCTTTTCGAAGTTGTAGGGAAAAAAAACTATTGACTTTTCTCATGAATGCCCAAAGTCATAGCGCGATTGATCAACATTGAAAAGGGGGGAAGGGGTTGTATTTTGGGTTGGTGTCACCATCTTTTTGGCTGGGATTGTAGCTAGACAACTAGACGTCATAGCGGTCCGAAGTAGGGATTAACGTGCATTCAATTTCATAACTTACAGTTTAAGTTACCACTTAATAGCACTTAAAAGAAAAATGTAATACCATCAAGGCCAGGCGAAACAATCAAGCATTACTTTCAACATCTTGTGTCTTTCAACTTTGCAGTGAAATGGTTTTCCGACATGTGTGACTAGGTCAAACATTTTCATTTATTTAAATGCTCGGCTCGTTTAACTGCCAACATTACAAAATTTCGGTGATTAG
Organism: Montipora foliosa; assembly: GCF_036669935.1. Lineage (NCBI taxonomy): Eukaryota > Metazoa > Cnidaria > Anthozoa > Scleractinia > Acroporidae > Montipora > Montipora foliosa. Next base: position 2,823,534 of record NC_090869.1, on the reverse strand, counting down.
CAAACGTATTTTTGTCGTAACACTCGTGTTGACGCATTGATTTTTAGAATTTCAGCGGTTATGAGCAAAGAGCGTAATGCTGGCTCACTTCGCCAAATGTTTCCCTCTTTCGTTTACGCCGTGTTGATCGATCATGATGCCGGACGACAAATACGGTTCATCGTAGCCGCCGCGCCGGCTGTAACTGACTTAACAATACAGCCCATGTATCCCTCTAAGAAGACATCGTTTTGACGTCGATAGACTTAACAGCACCAACAAGAATGATGCCGTGAAAGGTGTAATAATTATAAGATTGTTTTGATCATTGGAAAGCCATGGCATTTTGCCAAATTTTATGCAAATATATCTTTCAACGCAAAGAAAACAGTTTTCAAAGTGACTTGTACTGAATATTTACTACTTTTAATTCCGAAAAACGCCGAAAACTGTAACTCAATCTTAACTCAAACTTAACTCAAACTTAACTCAAACTCAGCTCAAACTCAACTCAACTTGTAACTCGATGAATAGCCGATCCCCTCGAATCATAATCTCATTCAGTTCCGGCGCAACAACTCTTAGCAGCAGCGAGCCATTTGATTGACCTTTTTGGGGATTCCTCCAGACAGCAGGCACCTAAACTAGCCACAGTTCGCTACTACAACAAGTTGCAAAATTGTTGAGACACTCCCGTTAAAAAAACACCTTTTCTAGCTTCCAATACCCGACGTATCTAGAATTTCAACCTTTCCCACTTCCCCTCCCCTCTCCCTCTTTCAACGTTGACGGTTTACGTTTTTAGAATTTTTCTGTCTTGCTAACAACATTGATAAGGGGGGTGGAGGAGGGCTGCAGTATGGGAGATAATAACGCCCCAAGAAGGTGAAGTGTCTCCACTAATTTGCAACTTGTTGTAGTAAGTAAGTAAAGTCTTTATGTAACTAGGGTAGCACAAAATAGCATATAAATACTAATAAACTAGTGGCCCTCATTAAAAGATTAAAATAATTCATACTGAATTAAGGCTTACAATAAAATTATTAAAAATCTACAAAACTATGAAACAATTAGAAGCATGCGCTGGCACAATATTTATAATGAAAAATGATTTTAAAAAGGCTATCTTTAAAAATCCTGTTCCCAAAGAGAATTTTTAAAAGTCTTAAGAGTCTCTGCTTTTCTCATTTCAAGAGGTAGCTTATTTCATTCCTGGCAAGCAGTCACAGTAAATGTTCTTCCACCTTCTGTAATTCGTTTTACTAGAGGACAGGCTATGTTAAATTTAGCTTATCTAGTCTGCTGTGAATGAGTCTCACTGGTAAGTACTAATAAGCTTGTAAGATAACTGGGCACGTGACCTTGCAAACGCTTGTATAGGATACAACACTTGGCTACTTTTGCATTCTCAAAGAAAGTAATCCACTTAAGTTGGTTAAATAACTGAACAGAGGGTGCATAACTATCAGCACAAAGGATGATTCTTGCTGCTCTCTTTTGTAGCTTTAAAACACGATTTAGACAATGTTTATCACAGTTTGACCAGATAACACTTACGTAATCCATCACTGGTCTAATAATAGCATTATAAAAGTGAACTCTATGCTTTATTTCCAGGCAATGTCTAATCTTTTTTAAAATTCCAATACGCTGGGACAGTTTCTGTCATAACTTATAAACATGCAAACGAAATGTCAGTTCCTTATCAATTTCAAGACCAAAGAGCTTTGCGCATTGTACATAACGAAAGGGCTCTATATAAGCCAAGTCGTGCATGTGGAACAGTGAACAGGTTAGCAATGGCTAAGAATTGGGTGACATTTTCACGGGTCAATGATGAAATGATATATGAAATAGATCATGCATGAACTGCAGATATGAAATCAAGTGAAGCTATGATCTTCGCAGTTATGAACGCAATTTTTCAATTGCGTAGAGAAGCCTGAAAGATTCAGGACTTCAACGGGGTTTGAACCCATGACCTCGTGATTCCGGTGCGACGCTCTAACCATGAAGCCACTGACGTTGGGAGCTGGTCATTTATGGGTTGTAATGTTCCCGTAAGGAATGAATCAATGATGAAATGATATATGAAATAGATCATATATGAACACGTTAAGAATGCACAAGTAGTATCTACATCAACCACTGCCAGAGAACTTTAATTCAAAGAATGTCTTAGTTAAATTTTACAAATGCATTCTTTTGTGAAAGGCCATGATCGGTGAAAGAGATATCTGTAAATATTTAACAGCAAAAATCTGAAGCACCTGGGTGGGAGACAGAATCCAGTTTTTGCTTAAAAATAGAAGGTTACAGGAAAGATTCAGATGCCCATTCCAACTAATCCAAAGAGCTACTAAGGTTGATAATTAAATTTTTTTATTTGGAAAGGTTATCATTATTTAAAATCAGGAAATGCTCATGGTGGCCCCCACATCTATCAGTGATTATCAGTGTCTACAAGTGTGGAGAGTGTATAGGCATATGACGTCCCAATGGCCAAATAAAGAAAGCGTTGTCACGTTGATGTCTAGAAACTAATCCCGGGGAATGAACTCTTTTTTTCTTACGCAAACTCAACGTATCTTTTGTTCAGTCAACCAAGGCACCTTATCGAGTTAGTAAACAGTCTCTATGTGAGAACTGCCCTTCCAAAAGCCGATTTGTACTTGTAAAAGAGTCCTAATGATTTTACCGTTTTGGTCCTTATTGAATTTTCTCTGTAATTTGCCTTGTGCTTCTGATGGCATCTGAGGCTCGCAGGAAGCATCTGTCGAAATATATGAAGGCAAACTATAGGTGAATTGCTCACAGCTAAGAAAAAAAAAGTAATATTACACTTTCAATTTGAGCTGACTATCAAGATATGATACTGACTTCGAGTGTAATTTTAGGAGGCAGTGTGGCCCAGTGGTTAGGGCGCTTGCATTGAGATGCGGAGATCCCGGATTCAAGACCCGCTCTGACCACTCGTTGAATTTGTTTCTGGTAGTCCCTGGTTCAACTTCCAAGCTGCACTTGTAAAAAGCCAACTGGTTTGCCTCCGGCCAGTTGGGATTCTTAACAGTTGTTGTTGTTATTCCGTTTCGTTGTGTTTCATTGGGCCTGAAAAGCCCATGGGGATGGGGAGCGGTCAATTATGTATGTATGTATGTATGTATGTATGTATGTATGTATGTATGTATGTATGTATGTATGTATGTATGTATGTATGTATGTATGTATGTATGTATGTATGTATGTATGTATGTATGTATGTATGTATGTATGTATGTATGTATGTATGTATGTATGTATGTATGTATGTATGTATGTATGTATGTATGTATGTATGTATGTATGTAAGTAAGTAAGTAAGTAAGTAAGTAAGTAAGTAAGTAAGTAAGTAAGTAAGTAAGTAAGTAAGTAAGTAAGTAAGTAAGTAAGTAAGTAAGTAAGTATGTATGTATGTATGTATGTATGTATGTATGTATGTATGTATGTATGTATGTGCAATTAGTTTTCTATTCAGCGTTGTAAGGGTTCCATCTCAGTTAATTACTTTTTAGCTTCCTTTTCCATCAAATTTTGAGCTAGTGAAGCTATCATTTGCAGTTGACGTCTACTAAAGGCGATTAACCAAGTATCTAGATTTACACTTGAAACGATTTTGATATAAAGGGATTGAAATATATTGTTAATTCATACCATTTACAGAGTTGATCATTTTTTTGAGAAGATCATTGCACTGCTCAGACCAGATATATTTCGTTCCATAGTAGTCACGGAGAACCTTAGCCTCATCAAGCCTTGTCTGCCTGTTTTTGTTCCAGATGTCCTTGATAGCTGCTATCCATGCATTGGGATCCTCAGAATCAATGACGAATGAAGAACCAAATGGTACATTGCCAAGGGCTTCTCCAAATCCCGAGTTCTTGCCGACGATTACAGGTAGCCCAGCTGACAGAGCCTCCAGACCTGTCAAACCGAAGCCTTCTGTTCTGGAGGGCATGAGTACAAGATCCACCTCACAGAATAATCGCTTCAAAGCTTCTCGGGTTTTGACATACCCTCTTACCCTAAGCCGATTTTTAGGAATACCGTATTCAAGTAATCGGTTTGCGATCTCCTCATGATTTCCATCGGGGGCTCCAACAAACACAAGGTGAGTGTCAGGTAATGCTGC
>NC_090869.1:2806887-2811887 GCF_036669935.1 Montipora foliosa | reverse complement strand
TTCCACTACCCCTTGAAACCTACAATGTACCAAAGATATGCCCAGGATACTCTAGCAGGGGAGCGACAGGTTTCCATTTTCCCGACACCGGAAAAAACTGATAAATGCAACCAATTTTCCGACTGGAATGCCATATGGCCACCCAGTAAAAAGATGCTATCATTACTGTAATATAGGTCAACATAGCGACAAGAAAGCCGTCCAAAAACTCTGCAAATAGTTTCAATTTAGCCTGTTAATTTGATATGCCATTTTCAAAAAACCATAATACTCCTTGTTTGCCCTCCAAAATTTTGCATAAGCATTGTTTTTGTTTTCTCTTGGGACCATTGTAAGTCCCAAAAGAAACTTGAAACAATGCTTACGCAAAATTTTGGAGGGCAAACAAAGAGTATTATGGTTTACTTGAAAGTGATCTGTGGGGTTCACCAAGTTCGCTTCTGAGATAGACACATTTACAAACAAAATGTAGGCAGTTTTTTTAAGGATCTCCTGATGCTATGGTCACCTGTGATGTCACAGTGTTGCAGTGTAGGAGGGTTATTTAACTTTCAGAAACGCTTAATTTCCGCATCTTTTATCGACACGAATTTATGTTTCTCCAGTTGTTACAAACAATTCCATGAAATGAGTACTTCATCATACTTACCAGAATTCCAAGCAGCGGCTTTAAGCTTGATATGTTTCGAATGTTCCCTGCTGACACAATTCACACTACTTTCACTTTATCTCAGTGCAGTCCGTATTGATCCTAATGAACAGAAGAAATCGATTCAATTAACAGTCAGTTAGCACAACAAAAGTCACAAGTAGCAATTCCTCTTTTATAATTAAATTGCTTTATAGACAAAAAAAACTTGAGGGTTTAATGTAGTTTCCTAATTTCCTAGTGGCATCTGACCCAGTGTTAACACGTGTGGTCAGCACCACCTCATGTGCCACCTCTGACTGGTTCCGAGAACCACGGAGTCTCAGCCTATCGTGATGGCAACCAATGCTGTTTTAAATCTCTGAGTTCGTTTCATTTGAAAACTTTTCCAGCCTTCTTTAGAACCAGCAAGAGGTCCTTAGTGCAATTATTGAGCGTAAAACCTCAGTGAACAGGAACTGAGATACATACATCTTCTTCGATGGTTTAACATATAATATGTGCGGATATTTTGCAAGTTACGTAGTATTACGAGCAATGAGCAAAATGTTAAACCACCGAATAAGAGATTATTCCACTACAAAAACGGTGTTATTTTGCTTCAATTTTATGTGGTAAGAGTGTCTAAAAAAATAAATCACCTGTCCTTCAGGACGCTTGCGAACGATGTAAACAGCACAAATATTGATCAAATATGGTAAAATGGCGTAAGAGTAGAATAATAAACTGGTAATTGGTAGAACTTAAAGAGACATACTGTAGCAAGATCACCGTCTGCACAAATTAAATGATGAAGGAATAGCCCACTTTAAATACAACTAGATGCCCCGTGAGCGTACACTGGGTTGCACAAAAACAGAGGGAACTGAGTTGGGAGGTATTGAAGGCGCTGAAACTGGATTTTCCCGGAAGTAATGCCGAAAATAAAACATCAGAAAAAAAAGGCCTAGGAATCCAATAAGTAACCTGAATAATCGCAAATCATAATGCTGACAAACACAAACGCGAACGAAATGGTTAATAAATGTGAAGGTTTTTACTATTTGAATGATTTTGGGTTAGATTAAAGGGGCATATTGTTGAAAAACAGGCTTGAAATCAACGAAAAATCCAGTCGCAATTTAGTTGCAAAATCGTCGCGCTGCATTGTGTTGTCAGCGGTTTAGCAAAACAAAATATGAGCCCACAATACTTGTGTGTAAAGAAACCGCTGAAAATGGCGAATGATCTTGAAGGAATGGAGTTGTGTGCATAATGTCATCACAGCTAAATTACCCTGCAATTACACTATCTTCAGACTGAAAGAAAATTCACGGCGAGAAACATTTCTTTATTTAGTTTAGCAAAAGTAGCAGCAAAGTGGCAACTTTTAACCCTTTTATGTCGAAAGAGCGAAGGTGAAAACAAGTTGCAAATTTGCTACTTCTCCAGATATTTTAGTCGCAAAGGGAAAAAATTCAGTCACAAATGCGACTGTATTGGTCGCAATTTCAAGCCCCGGAAAATCTTTGCGTTAATGACTAATGTAAACAATCTTCCCAATAGTAAATGGTAGCAATAATTGGGCTAACCAGGAACCAGTTACACTAGAATGACTAAACAAATATTTTCTGAAATGCAAAACTATGGGTATGTTGTGGTTTCAGATTTTTCTTGGTTTGAATTTTGTTTGAACCAGTTTACATTTTTCAAACTGAGTCTACATTTTCAAACCACTTTAAGTTTTTAAAACTGATTTTTCTTTATTAACTGTCTACAAAAGGGATTTTCCTATTTTGGGGTGCAGTTAAAAAAGGGGCTTGGTTTTTGGGGGGGTCTCAAAAAGAACGAGACAAATCAAGCCATTTATTCGGTCCTTTCCTTTTCTCCATTCTACTTCTCCTACCCCTCCCTGATCTTCACCAGTGCCTCTATCCTTCCCCCTCTTTCCTTCACACATTTATCCCCCCCCCCTTTAATACCACTTATACTCCCCCCTCTACAACACTACTCGCAGACATTTCATATTTCACAAGACTTTTTGCATACTCCCCAGAACTCTCAAGGGAACAGCCGACAATTCAGTGACACGTCTTTCGGTTGAGTTATTCGGAAGCGACTTTTTCATCAGTTACATTATAACCTTAGTCGGCATTTTACAATGGCCAACTCGAAAATCCAACTCGAAATCGTAACTCGCAATTAGTCTGTCTCATCTACTGACGCTACACAATTAATCACTTGACTCTGACTCAAAATGACTTCCACTCAGATTGTCCAAACATCAGTCAAAGTCACCCTAAACAGTCCTAATCTCAAGAATATTATCATCCACCACTTACGTCTGCATACTAATGTAATGTTCCAAGCTCTTAATTGGAAAGAATTTAAAGAGTACTATATACATCTATTGTCAAAAGACAAAGCTTTCTTCTCTGTAATCAATTCTATTTGGAATATTATACATGTCTAAACAATGCCCTTTAAATTATGAACAAACTTGCTGAAAAGTTTTGAACTAATTGAAAAATTATTATTGTGGAATTCCAGAAGAGTACAAGTGTGTCTAAAAATTGTTTTGAACATTACAGCAGACGCTGGAATTTAAAGTGTCTATCCGGTCTACAGGGTTTTTATGGTTTTGGCATCTCTATACCTGTAGCGTAGATAAATATCCCAAAAATAATTTTTCGATTCCACCACTTTTTGACCCCGAAATCAGGCTTCAAAGCTCGCGCTTTGGCCACGCCCAATCAAGTTGACCGTGTACTCGAAGATTGGTGACTAGTGATGTCAATTCAAGAACGACTCGAAATTGGAAGAGATAGCAAGCGATTACCTTCATAGACCCATCATCGTGTAGTTTCATTAATTAAGCGACATTTTAGGACACCCATTAGTGAGTGATGGAACATGAAAGGGACTTTTCTTCTGAAGATGATGGCAACGGTCTTTCATCAGATTCGAACGAAGAGATAGAATTCGAAGATCCAGGCTTCTTTGACGGCGATGCTCCTTCCAATTCAGAAGAAGGCCCCCATTGTCAAAAGCCAGTGGCAGGTGAAGATTGGTTTCGTGAATATAATCATGAAAGGACAAAAATGGAAGAAAGACAGCAGCTACAAAACCGGTTTGACAGAATCGTACAAGAAAGCACGTGCACGCATTAGTGGTGATCAAGTAAGGACTGGAGTCACTGTCTCAGAGAGGACTTATTTTTCATTTTCGCTAAACATTTTGGGTAGAAGCAGGAAACATAGCCTAAAATCTACTTCTTTCCACCCTAATTAATAATATGTTTGTTTCCACCTCGAAATCTTCTGAATTTGGCCATTAGGAGGGTGTTCTTCCAAGGTTTCACTCCTACAACATTGAAACGAGGCTGGACTTGGTAAGCATGCAAAAGCAAGAAAGAGACCTCCAAAATGTAGGAAATGAGTTGGGTAATTGTGGTTGGCAAAAAGGAATGTCGGAAGAACTTAGTAAAATTATTGCATAGTCATGTGACCAGGAAAAATCAGTTATGTGGCCCTCAAAAAAGCTAGGATTTAGTTGAACCAGAGGACAAAAGTATAATAAATTTATTTAACCACTTAATGACTGAACATGGATAAGTCACTGTTATCACAAAAAACCAAATTTCTGACAATTTCTTGGGCAATATAATAATAACACACTCAATAAAACGAAATTCTTTGCAAATGGGTAGGATAGATAGATTTGCGTTTGAGAAAATCGTAGCATGTTGTAATTTTACCGTAACTTTACATAATTAAAGGTCGAGCAATGCGATGTAATGACCGGTGTTTCTAAAACGAGGGAAAGGGCAAGACCAAGGGTGAGGGTAAGGGTAAGGATACGAATACAAAAAGTATCCTAAAAATGCATAAAAGGTAACCTTAAACTTTTGTTTAGGCCTAATTAGGCCTAAGGTTAGCTTTTATGCATGTTTAGGATACTTTTTGTATTCATATCCTTACCCTTACCCTCACCCTTGGTCTTACCCTTTCCCTCGTTTTAGAAACGCCGTGCAATGACTTCTCTGCCCGAAGGAAAGGAAGTTCTATCTCTGTTATCCACAGGATTCGGGAAAAGTCTTAATTTCCAACTGTTTTTCGTAGTGGCCAAAATACATCGAGGGCGACTTCATGTCACCGTGTAGTTTCCTGTCCTCGACAAAGCACTATCGCTGATCACAAAAACTTGGGCCTTTCGGCTGCCTCAGTTGCTGATTTAACGATAGAGAAACTCTACACGATTTTAGCAAGTACTTGGTTAAGCGGAAAAGGCAGCTCCACAAATGTACTCAATCTCCTGGTAACTCGGAAATACTCCAATACACTTGAAAACAAAATATTCCAATTTTCGTCTA
>NC_090869.1:2789387-2799387 GCF_036669935.1 Montipora foliosa | reverse complement strand
TAATACCGTTCATCCACAGACAATGAGTACTTTAGAACTAGCGTTACGCGACTAGTTTTTGCACTAAAGTTTTAAACATCACGCCAAAAATTTATCGTTTGATCTGTGGTTTGGTTCGTACGGTTTGAATCGTTTGTAAAACACTGGGTTTCCTTCACTTTAATCGTTCCTTTAAGATATTTCTTTTGTACATAACCGAAAATAGACGTAAAAATTCCACTAGCCTTGAAATGCGCGCAAACAAAACAACTGGCTCGTTCTGCTTCACTAAACAAGTTTGGTTGCCTAGCACGTGACAATTTTTACACAATACGTGACTAATTCTCTCACGCAAAGTACAAACTTTAAACCTTCGAAACCTTTAAGACGCTTTAAACCTTTCTCTTTTTCCATTCTTTCAAACGATAGCTGCCGCGAACCAAACGAACGATAGAAAGGTTAAAGCGATACAAACGATAGAAAAAAGTGCGATGTTTCGGATCAAAATGTAACACGTCCAACGGAAAATTTTCGGATTCCACCAACTTTGTCTTTGTGCTGTCCGCTAACAAAGCAAAATCAACACAAGGAAAGTATCAAAATATACAGCAGACATAATAGACAAGCTTTTATTTTTGGTATTATTCCAGATAAATACTTTGTAACAAAGCAATAACAGATAAACTTCGGGTATTGTCGGTAAGCGTTTGACAACCAATACCGTGCGCAAGGCCAAATTTATACATAAGTCGTCTTTTGTCCTTGTTTTGCTCACTTTTTGTATACAATCAAATATTATATTTTTGCACCATTGAAAAAGAAATCTTATTGATCACTGCAATAATTTAACTGTTTTTTTTGTATATCTCTAGCGCAAAAACCTCGTTTTAGGAAAAGACTAACTGCTTGACGAAGTTACAATCTCATCTTCATCTCGCAGTGAATGTTACCGGTTTTTGTGAACGCGTTCAAAGGAACGCGTTCTTTTTCTTGTAAATGCGTTACATGGAACGCGTCCAATGGAACAAAAGAGAACAGAGCTGGAACGGATTCGGAACGGGTATAGAACGGATATAGAACGGATAAGAGAACGGAAATTGAACGAATATGTAACGCGTTCCGTTCAGCGTTCCCTGTTAGGTTAATTCTGAGCGGTACTGTAACATGAGACAAGCGAAATCTGAAGGAATTTCTGGTACTTGTAGTCAAATGACGTCATCATGCAAATGTCCTATTGTTTTTGTCTATGGATCTCGGAGGCGGCTTTCACTGTGCGAGTAAGAAAACTCGTAAACATTTTTATTTCATTCTGGCAGGTCAATTGTGTATTGACCAATCAGAATCAAGTTCAGCGAACCACAAACTAATTACCATTGTTGCTTGCCTGCTTCCCATGACTCACACGTGATGGAGATATACGGAAAGAGATTCGGCAAACGACCGGAAGACTCTTTTTCTCTTCCTGATTGTTGGTAATAATGCCATTGAACCTGAATGAGGTGTTTCCTTGTTTGAAGAAAGAAGTCAGAAGCACAGAAAAAAGATCGATTGTTGATAATATATTTACATGAAGAATTGTGAGAACGTATCGTGACTCGTTCCAAGTCTTGTTACTTCCCCTTTAATGTAAACTGTTTTTTTTTTGTCAGTCTCTCTATGCTGCAACACTTATTCATTCACAGTCTATCTAATGAAAAAAATTACTTTTTGTTCTATGTCATTCCGGTCCACGCTAATCAGCTTGATTCTCGTGTCCTTCTCGTTTATTCTGCCTTATTCTGTTGTCATTCCGGCTCGTTCCGGTATATTCCGGGGGTGTCTACAAAACGAAGGCCGAAGACCCAAGACCCAAGAACGAAAACCTAAAACGTGCTGAAACGCATTGTTCGGCGTTAAAACAGTAAAATCGACAGGGTCTTCGTTTTGTAGAAATGCCCTCTTCAAACTACAAAATGAAGACCCTCGCTAAGAAGCTTTATTTCACGCTAAAACAATTAAATCGAGAGGGTCTTCGTTTTGTAGAAATGCCCCCTTCAAACTACAAAACGAAGACCCTCACTAAAAAGCTTTATTTCACGCTGAAACAATAAAATCGAGAGGGTCTTCGTTTTGTAGAAATTCCCCCTTCAAAGTACAAAACGAAGACCCGAGCTAAAAAGCTTTTGAATATTTACAGAAAGTTGAAGCGCATGACTGTTTAAAACACGCTTCAGGAACTGGCAAACATTTTCGAATTTTCATGGCCAAAAATCTATTTTGCTCAGACAAATTTTGTCCAGATGTAGCATATTTATTTACATGTATGTCTCCAAATCAGGGCTTCTGATAGGATGCGGAAAAAAATTAAAGATTATGCGGAAATTTTTGGCCATATTATGCGTAAACATGTGTTGATTATGCGGAAATTACACCGGATTATGCGGAAATTTGAACATTATTTTATAAAACTAATAATTAGTCCCGTCCAATTGCAATGTATTTACATGCTTATGGAAAATCAGGGCTAGAAATTGCGACCAATACAGTCGCTTTTTTCCCTTTGCGATTGAGGGTGCGTTCGATTGACCCTATTCCGGAATAAGAATACGTGGAGTGATGATTAAAACGACATGTTTGGCGCATTTGGAAGCAGCAAGGATAATAAAAATATGTTTAAAATAGCATTTTAGCAGATAATTGACAATTTGGATGTGAAGCTCTGTAAAAACGAACGATTAGCCTAATTTACATTCTATGGGGTTCTATGTATTCCTATTCTGGAATATGGTCAATCGAACGCACCCTAAGATATCTGGCCGAGTCGTCAATTTGCGACCAGCATTCACCATTAAAATAAAAGGGTAAGTAATCGGCATTTTGCCAAAACTTTTGCTAAAAGAAATAAAGCGATAAAAAAATATTTTTTTCTTGTCCTGAATTTTGTTTCAATTTGGAGATATGGAGCAAAATTGTGATGTGGTTGAACCACGATCCATTCGGGTTTTGCTAAAAGCAGGCCCGCGGTCCAGCGGCCCGCGGCCCACGGCCCGCCACGGCCCAGCGGCCCGGCGGCCCGAAGGCCCAGCGGCCCGGGGCCCACGGCCCGCGACGGCCCGGCGGCCCGGAGGCCCGGTAGCCCAGTCCTCATTTTCCACAGTTTTTCTGTCCAGCGGTAAATCCACGCGCATGCACAGATTTAAATCGGGTTTGGACGTGCAAAATGGACGACAGTGAGTTGGAATTCGTTTACCATTTTAATCATTTGAATCCTTGTTTCTGTTTGTTATTGTAAACAGACGAAAACAACAGAGAATGACAACATTTTTCACTTAGCAACATGCGACGAAAGAAAGAATCGAAAACGATTGATTGATGATTATTAAAATGGTAAACGAATTCAAACTCATCTTTCATTTGCGCGCCCAAACCCGATACAAATCTGAGCATGCGCGTGGATTTACCGCTGGACAACAAAACTGTGTGGGCCTCCGGGCCACCGGGCCACCGGGCCGCCGGGCCGTCGCGGGCCGTGGGCTGCGGGCCGCCGGGCCGGTGGGCTGTGGCGGGCTGTGGCGGGCCGTGGGCCGCGGGCCGCTGGGCCGCGGGCCTGCTTTTAGCAAAACCCGATCCATTCCCTCGATCATTCACTATTTTCAGCAGTTTTTTACACATGCGTATTGCGGGCTCTTTGTTTGTGCAACAGTACTTCATCGCAATGATTGTCCCTACTTTACCAGAGTTACAAAATGATGCAATTTAATTTGCTACTATAACTTGCGGCTAAATTTTCATACCTTGTATCTTTTTTAAAAATTTCGAGCTTAGGGTATGTTATGAAAACGGTTTAACTAGAGTCCAGGCTCATTCCTGAAAAATGAGTGGAAACTGCTTACGAACTTTCATCTTGCGAACGAAATGGCGTGTTTTCTTCAATGTTCAGGAAAATAAGCGTTTCAAAATAGTCAATCTCTTTGGCTTTTGTGTTTGTGAGGGTGGTAAGCAGCTGCTTTATCACTAATATCAGGCATTTCTTCAGTTTTATGCGGAAAATATCGTAATTATGCGGAGGATGCAGATTTTGAGATCAGCTGAAACCCTTTTTTAAAAGGTTTTCAGCTGATCTCAATTGCTTTTTTAGAAAAGAAAAAAAAATCTTTTCTATATGTTATCTAGATATCCAGTAACATGACCTTTATGTATAATGCGCTGCATGACAGTTTACCAAATTCATGTACTTTTCACCTTTGGTCATCAAACTTGCTAATTTGCACAAGTCATTCATGAAGTTTGAAAAACAAATCACTGTTGTTGTTTTTTGAATAGAAACCATTACACCATGATTGTTATCAAGATATACTGCTGTTACATTTGTGCTATATGTACCAGAAACTAGAAACATTTTACCAGAATGTTGATGTTCCTCTTTCTTACCTTGCAATACTTCCAAACCAATGCCTTTGATGACCTTCCCTACTGGCCTACGACCTTGCTCTGGCTTTTTTGACATCTTCTCACACTGTGTGCAAGAAAAGAAAAATTGATAAGAAGTGGGTCAGTGTTTTGTTCAAGATGTAAAAAACCATGCAATATTAATAGCATCACCGCCATCAGCTCTTTTCTTTATCTAGTCATGCATAATCGTTGACTGCATGACTACAGGTCTGCAGTGACAAGTATTTATTGCTCCTAAATTTTACGCATCATGTGGAATCTTAGACTATAGAAATTAAGACTGCGGTGACAATCATTTATTCAGACTAATTCTTCAATATTGTGTAATCTGCATGCATATTAAATTCTCAACTGCAGCAATGCAGAGCAGTGTGACACTCAGGTATGAGTGGGGTATTAGTAATGGGAAAGGACAAAACATGGACCCCCCCTTTGGACCAGGTCCATGGACCACTTCTGTGAACCCAGTTCATAGACCCCCTTTTTTTGCTAAAAGGTGTCCCAAAGCATGTTAATGAGCCTTTTAACCTTAGAAAAGATGATTGATGTGTTCACTTTGTGACAATGTTTAGATTGGGGAAGGGTTTAAAAGTGCATGTTGAAACTGAACAGTGGTGTCACAGAATTTAAAATTTAATTTAATTTAATTAATATATGATTAAAATCATAATGCCATATCAGCTACATATTGTTTCCTTTTTTCATTACTACATGTAAGAGTGATTTTACATTACCCAAAGAGAACAATAACAATATCATGTATCACTGGTATTTTATTGTTATAAAATATGTTAACATTATTAATATATAGTGTTTACATGTATGTTGGGGCTGGCTAACTTTGGAGTTCACTATTGAGTGCATCAGATGACCTTTTTTAGAATAATATAAAAGAATGTTTTCCTGTTCTGGAAAAATGCCAACCAGTTTCATGTCAATGAAATTGAGATAAATTTATCATTTCAAAGAGATTTATTTGTTATTTATAATATAATAAATTGAATAAAATTAATGTATGATATAATAATCTATTTTACACTGATAATTTACTTTCATGATATTGTCTACATCAGAGTGATTGATACATGTACTAAAATCATATTGCCTAAATTAAATGGATTTTCACACTGAAAATGATGTGGGCAACATGGCATCTGACAGGATGCAGCGATGCGGATCCGCATAATTCCCTAAAATCCGTATCCTCCGCATAATTACGATATTTTCCGCATAAAACTGAAGAAATGCCTGATATTAGTGATAAAGCAGCTGCTTACCACCCTCACAAACAAGCTTATTTTCCTGAACATTGAAGAAAACACGCCATTTTGTTCGCAAGATGAAAGTTCGTAAGCAGTTTCCACTCATTTTTCGGGAATGAGCCTGGACTCTAGTTAAACCGTTTTCATAACATACCCTAAGCTCGAAATTTTTAAAAAAGATACAAGGTATGAAAATTTAGCCGCAAGTTATAGTAGCAAATTAAATTGCATCATTTTGTAACTCTGGTAAAGTAGGGACAATCATTGTGATGAAGTTGTACAAAACAAAGAGCCCGCAATACATAATTATGTGTAAAAAACTGCTGAAAACGGTGAATAATCGAGGGAATGGATCGTGGTTCAACCAGAACACAATTTTGCTCCGTATCTCCAAATTAAAAAAAAATTCATGACCAGAAACAAAATATTTTTTTATCGCTTTATTTCTTTTAGCAAAAGTTTTGGCAAAATGCCGATTACTAACCCTTTTATTTTAACGGTGAATGCTGGTCGCAAATTGGCGACTCGGCCAGATATCCTAATCGCAAAGGGAAAAAGCGACTGTATTGGTCGCAATTTCGGGGGGGTCTATGGACTGGGTCCATAGAAGTGGTCCATGGACCCGGTCCAAAAGGGGGGTCCATGTTTTGTCCTTTCCCTTACATGTAGTTAGTCCTGGCTAGTAAGAATGGCAGCAAGGCTGCTGGTGACCTTGCTTTGATACAAACCTTAAATGTGTGCTTTTCTACTGTCAATATACACAAATTAGAATTACAACAACACCATAATTTACATGAGAAAGGCAGTGAGGCCTGTATCAATACAAGGTCACTGGCAGCCTCACAGCCATTCATAGGCTACTGTAGGTCACTGAGCAAGCAACTGTAAACTGGCCTATTGTCCACCAACGTTAACTCCTGTTGGCTGGGGTTAATACCTGGATAGGAGACCATGTTGTAATACTCTGTGTTATACACTCTAGCAAGTCACACAGCTTGGCTATCTGGCAAGAAAGTTTACTGATATCCTGCAAAACTGTTATTGCATTATAGCACAGGCATTCCATAATCATTTTTAATAAAATGACTAACAACAAGATAACAGTCAAGATACGTCAAGAGTTAATACCTTCATTATTAAACAAATGCTAGAAATGGGTACAATATGATTCTTCCAAAAATATACAACTAATGGCAATAAGGTTACCGGTAGGCCTTTTAACCCTTTTAGCCCCGATAGTGCCAAATGGCACTTATAGATTTTACTCTGTCTAACGCCAGACGATTTTACTCGTCAATGGGGAACCCCTCGGGGCTTAAAGGGTTAAGCTAACCGCATCAAAAAACTATGTCCCCGTTTAACCCTTTTAGCCCCGATAGTGCCAAATGGCACTTATAGATTTTACTCTGTCTAACGCCAGACGATTTTACTCGTCAATGGGGAACCCCTCGGGGCTTAAAGGGTTAATTGAGATTTTTTTCATATATAATTATCTTTTTAAGCTTTTTATCAGGATTCCAATACAAATCCTTACATTTTTGTTGGCCACGCTCACACTGAGCTTGGGGTGCCTGTGGTTTGTGAGGATGGTTAGCACCAGCTTTATCACTAATATCAGGCATTTCTTCTGTTTATGTGGAAAATATCATAATTATGCAGAGGATGTGGATTTTAAGGAATTATGCGGTCCCGCATCGCCGCATCCTATCAGATACCATGAATAAGGAACAGAACTTGCACTATGGTACCATTTCCTTCCAAAATCGAACCTTTTTTTGCATTTTTGCCACAGACCAAGGGCCATTATCGATGCTCTGATCAAGCAATAGTCACTTCCATTGTTTACATGAGCGACCTCATACAGCACCTCATTTGTTTAATTGCTCGTCAATTTCAACCCCCTACACTTTAAGGACGTTCGCACTAATTGTTTGTGCGCAACGTTACTGCGCAGGTAACGCGACTGTAATGTGTCACGCATTACTTCGAGCATTAGTGAAGTTGAGGTTTTAAAACCTTTGCAAAAACCGTGGACGACAAGTCTTGCACAGCGTTGGATCAGAGAAGATCGTGATCAGTCAAAATTGATTTAAAATATTTATGAAAGTCAAGTGGACTACTGCACGACTGATATTCACGAGGTTTTATCAGTCGTGCACTAGTCTACTTGACTTTCATACAAATTTTTCAAGCATCAGTTAAAATAACATGGCCACAAAAACGCAGAGGAAAAAATTCCAGGCCGGCAAAAGAATGGCACATTTATTTCCGAATCATCATGAAAGAGAAGTGAGTGGGAGGATGGAAAAGCTCTGGAAAAGGTAGCTGATCGAGTAGACTAGTGGCTGAAAGTTTGGAAAACTCCAGGACGAACCGTTGTGTAAATTTAATGGGGCTGTTTCTTTTTAATGTTTTTCTTACCCTACGAACTTAAGTTCAAAGTGAATGCATGTTTTTAAAGTTCTTTTCCTTTACTTTCGTGAAAATTGAGCAGTATTTTCGTCCTCGTCCGCTTGAATAGTGCGGACCTGCGTGGAAACAATCAGCGATTGAATTTCACAAAAAAACACACTCCAGAGGATGACCATGACGGCAATGGAGAGATATTATACAAAAAACCAACCAAATGAAGATGACCCCTTCTTAAAACTTCGTTGCTATGCTCGAGAAAGGTTTTTTTTTTGGTAAAAACCTTTCATCTCTTCAACGATCGATCCTCTCTTGAGTTCCAGTCCTTGCCCAACAGGTCACGCAAAAGCGTGACAAACGAACTTTTCCAAGAGCTTTGCAAAATCACATCGATTTTACTCGTTCAGATCATCGGTGACCCCAATTTTTTTAATCATGAATCACTTACTTTACTTACCATCTACAAAATATGATGAAATGAAAAAATTCTCACCGTAAGAAGTTATCTTTTTTTAACATTTTCTTTCCTCGTGCCATCGAATTCTGGTAGTGGTTGGAACGGATAGAGCTTACGAAAACGCTCGTCGAGGATGAACTCTACTGTTTACCACATCCCTAGCGGCATACAATTATCTAAAAATCTCACTCCTAAAAACCTATGCACGGAAACTTTCACTCCAACAGTTTATTTTTATGATTTTCTATGGATGAGCAGTTGAGCCTACATCTCGCTATTATGACCGATTTCTCGAAATTAAGGCATTTTTTCACTGCCATTTTCTCCGAAACAAAGTCGGTGACCCCCATTTTTTTTTTCATTTTTGGAGTAAGTACTTTATGACCTAACTCTAGGCGAGAAATGAAGAAAATCTCACTGTAGGAAGATTTTGGCGCGAACGTCCTTTAAACACCCTTCTAGCTGCTCAACTGAACACGGTCGACGTTGCTTAAAAGTGAATATTATGCCTCATTTCCGTTGTAACTCTTACAGACTGAACTTTGTTTGTCCGTGTCACATGGGGCTCTATAATTTCATGACGTCATTAGTACAACAGCACTGTGGCAGCAGCCATATACTCAACTCAATTTAAACTTAAGGTTTAAGCCGACTTGGCACCAGCCATTCTACTAAATCCACTTTACCCACTTTCATTCCCTTCTTCAATACAGCTCGCGCAGCAAAAGTAACGCTTCTTTGTGGAGGGGTATTGTGCAATCGCTCGTTTCCGCATATAACCACCGATCATGGCCAAATGTCGGAGGATACGGTCATTCTATCAAGTATTTTCCTTTACAGTGTTTTAAATCGCTTACCAAAGGTTTACGGGGCTTTCATAGTATATCAGTCCGGCCTTGATTCCCTTTTCATCTTCTTCACAACTTAGCCAAATAAAACTCTTCATTCAGAACCAGACAGCTACTCTTGCACCTTCCTTGGGCGCAGCAAGTGATTACCAAATTTGGTAATGTTTGAATGACAGTTGCCATAGCAATGTTGAAGAATCAGTCACGCGATTTTATTTGAAAATTCCAGAACGTTTTACACTATTTTTCCGTTTTGACAGTGATTGGTGTCTATTTCACCGCGCACGCAGTCACCGTACGTTTTAAAAATTAAATTAAATTAAAGCTGCTTCTTTTTTTGTTGGATGCTGTTTAAACTGTGACCGGAATCGGTTGTGCAGACACCGATTGGCAAACAAATCAATTCTTTCACCTAGATTATATTCTTCAGCTCAAATAGACCTTTTCACGGTTTCTGACGCCACCTTGGGGGGCAAACGCGGTTTTAATTACAGGGAATGTATGGGATTTTGGCCGAATTCAAACCTCTATACGTCTGCTGCAAAAAGGTAGATTTCTAACTGCTGAATACCCCGCCACTCCAAAAGGGATCTTGAAAAGTGACGGCTACGCGG
>NC_090869.1:2774387-2781887 GCF_036669935.1 Montipora foliosa | reverse complement strand
TTTTTGCGCGTTGAGAGAGGATGAAAGTGGATAGAGACTTGAAAAAAATGGCCAGTTTGTTCAAGTTTGGAGACGCTGTCTTAAGAAAATTGCCGAAAATTAAATACACACAGCTCTTTTTGCAATAAATATATTTCGTATCTTCTCCGTGGGTTGCCAGGAATGTTGTCCGTGTGAACTGCAGTACGTATGTAGATTTTTATTCAGTTTTGACCAAAAAACAGCAAATTTAGCTGGTCCACAGCCAGGTCGAGGTTAGTATTGGCGCTCTGTGAGTCTTTCTCAATCTTGTTTGTGCAAGGTGGGTTGTCGTATGAGTCCACGCTTTGCGAAACGTCTGCCATGCTGGCCTGAATGTAAAATCAGGTTAGTACAAACAGAAACACACTTAGGAACTTCCCAAACGCTTACCAAAAGGTGAGAGAAATGGCTGTGGAGGAAAAACCTATCAAAACTCGCGATGGGTCAAAATCCGTGGTGATTGACTAAAAAGCACTCATGCAACCGACTAGTTAGCGCGCGCATGTTTCTCATATAGCTCCGCAGTGATTAGGACTGGTGATGAGATTTAAATTACCGGTAATTTGCTTTGTTTTAGATATCCCAGTGCGCAATTTGCTCTCCAGTATGGTGGTTTCTGTGCCATGTGATCGTCAGCTGTAAAGGGCCCATTGCAAGCAAACGAAAGCAACGCAAGCACTAAGGCAAAGAATTTCAAGCCAGCAAAGCACCTCAAGCAAACAAAGCAACTCAAGCAAACAAAGGAACTCAAGGAAACAAAGCAACGCAAGCAGGCAAAGCACCTCAAGCAAACAAAGCAACTCAAGAAAGCAAAGCAACGCAAGCAGGCAAAAGCACTTCAACGGCAAGCAAGGTGAACGCAAGCAAGGAAAGCAACCTTAGCAAGCAAACTATCTCAATTAAGCAGGCACTTCAAGTAAGCAAAGCAACGCAAGCGTAGGCAAAGCAACTCAAGCTCTTCAAGTATCTAAAGCTAGCAAGCAAAGCACTACAAGCAAGACAAGCGCGAAAGGTGCCTTGTAAGGATATGCACATAGGGAGACTATCTGGGAAACTCGCATGAGAAATACCAAGAGAGGCTATCATCCACTCTTGCAAAATACATAATAAACTTTAGGGCCAAAACAAGAGACGAAAACCAGTCGTTCCGTGCGCCTAAAGTGCATCTTTTACAGTGTGAGTATTATTAATCGGCAATCTCAAAGCCTAAGCATTTGTTCAAGATTGGTTAGTCATCAGGACGATATTGATATAGGCATGTAGCATCTTTACTACTCTAACGCGTGGTTATGTAACTGTCATAAGGTGTCCCACCTGCGCTCCAGTCACGACCATTTCACAAGCTGCCAGTCCATAGTTACTACCTATTTTTTCCAGGATTTGTACAGAATTTTTATTTCATCTGGAAATAATGGAATCTTCTAGCGCTGGAGCACTTATTTGGGACACTGTAAACTGAAATCAACAAATTGACGCAAACAAAATCAAATGCTGGTTTTTCACGAGGGGGAAAACCGGAGACCCCGAAGAAAAACATCTCGGAGCAGAATAGGGAACCAACCAAGGAAACCCACATGTGACACCGAGTCTGGGAATTGAACCTGGGCCAAAGTGTTGGGAAGTCAGTGCTCTCACCACGACGACAGCCCTGCACCCCCAAAGAAACACGAGAAGAGAAGATTAAGCTGGGTAAACCACATCGTCAATTTCACAACTTGATGTGGTAAGTTTAAAAAAGTACACCAACAGAAATGTAAGGAAACAACTTAAAAAACAAAGGCGTGCAACGCTAAAAAGCAAATTAATTATAATAACAGAATGAGCTTCGTGAATGGATTTCAGAGCCAAAAGGACTTCAAACGGGCGAGGTAACTAATTTTTTCAACTCGTGTTAGCAACCATTTGAAAAACCGACTCCTGATGGTAATGGTGTAAAAAAAACGCAAGTAACACATACAGCAGTCTCATGGTGTTTTACATTTCTCGGAGAGATAGACAACCAGTACCGGGGGTCTTCCTTCTCTACTCTTCAAGACGAACAGTGTGAAGTTTGCGCTTCAATTAACGTACCACAGTGTTGATTAATGGGAAGCGTTGTGATGCGGGGACTACATTTTATAGCCCTTATCCGAGAAGACTTGAAAGTCGAACCAGTTGCAGATGAAATTGCAAAGCCTGCACTTTCTCCTCCGAGATTTTCAACCCGCGGGCGGAATTTTCAACCCGCGATCTCCCGCAAGAAAGCCCGATACTCAACCAACCGAGCAAGCATCAACCGCGTTGCACAGTATGGCAAGTTGTGTCAAAATTCAAACACGCAATTCAAACAATACAATTCGGCAATTCAAACATTCCAACCTCCAGTTCTCCAATGCATGTCATTCAAACTTTCAATTCGACAATTCAAATATTCATTTGAATTAAAGGTTTGAATTACGGAAATGAATGTTTGAATTGTTGAATTTTCAAACTAAAGGTTCGAATAGCTAAGTTGAATGTTTGAATTGCCGAATACAAGTTTGAATTTCGACACTAAAATGTGTCATACTTAGTACCTTTTTTCAATTGCTGTTTCTCTCATTAATAACATTTGTCTCCCGTAGGGACGAATCATCCAATTGAGAGATCGAGCGCCGCGTTTACGTCAAATGGCCAATGGGAAACAGCAGGCGCCCGACGTCACAAAATCATGAATTCTCTTACTCTAATTTGTCTACCTTTTGTGAGGTTGGTTGATAACCATTAGCGCAAGAAATGAGTTGATATCAAACTAGTTTCTTCCAGTTTTCACGATGAAGACGCAAACTCTAGTCTGACTATTGCCGTAGATGCAGGGGCTGTGTCACGGAATTTTAGTCAAACTTCAAAGCACTAAAAGACGTCCTTGTATCAATGAAAACCAAAAAATAATGCTGTAGGTTTGTTATCAGTAACCACTGAAGTGCACTGAAGCTGTTTTTTGTTGTTTGTAGCCAAGGATGGAGAGGATGGAAATGGATTGAAAATTGAAAAAACTGGTCAGTTTTTTCGAGTTTAGAGACATTGTCGTCGGAAAGACACCAAATTAAATACGAATAGCTCTTTGTGCCATAAACATATTTCATATCTTGTCAGTGGGTTGTCAGGAATCTTGTATGTGTGAGCTGAGTACTAATTTAGATTTTTACCCAGTTTTGACCAAAAATCAGCAAATTAAGCATGACGGTGCACCTTTCATATCTCTGATATGACATAGATTGAGTCAAGGATTGTCACCTCGATGAAATTTGATCGTCCGTGTGAAATTAAAGTAGTCCTGAGAAGAACTGTTGGCAGTGACTGACGTTTCGACAACCTGCAAAGGAGTCACTTGACTCTGAAGATGACTTCCTGTCAGAGTGGTAGAACCGTCAGTCACTGTCCTTCTCAGGACTCCTTTCACTCAGACAATCGGCGCCTAAAATGATGAATTCCTTTGCAGCAAAGAGTTCTTATCTAATACAAAAGTAACCCATGCAACTGCCATGAGAAGAAACAGACACAACATTTGCATTGAATTTTATTGGCTTTTTGTCCCGGCGTCCAAGAGGCATCAACGATCTCCAACAAAGTCTCCAATCACATCTTGTTTTTCTCTTCATGATTTGATTCAGGTGCATCTACTGGAGATTGACGATCATGGCTCTAAAGCTTATTCCCTACATATCCTCCACAATGGTTTCAACATTGCTCTTGCTTATTTGCCCCTAATTGCTATGTATGTTGTTACTTGAAATTTATTGTCCAATATGATGCGGACCGAGAAATTTGATCTACAAGAAATCAATAAAGTTCCTTAAAAAAAGCTCTGCCAGTGATTATTTGTTCCACAGATGTTAATATTCCCAACCATTGATCACCTCAATTTTCATAAAATATTGCTACATCTGGTGTGGCATCCAGGCCACCGCGTTTCTCAAAGAGGATATGTCTTCTTGAAAACCCCGGGTTGAAAACCTGATCAAAACTTATGCGTGGCGGCAGCTATAAACCAGCCAGGAATGTAAAGAAATTCTGGCACCAGCCATGAGATGGAAGGATAGCTGAAAGCGACGATTTTCTTCACTTGACGAATGGACAAAGGTTGGTTTCCTGAAAGACCCAAACAAATATACAATCAAATCGGCCATAATGGTGATACCAAGGACACCCAACGAACAAATTAGGCCAAAAGCCTTTTAGAGACATATCTAGGCTCTTTGTAATGCATACAGACTGTCTAAAAAGATGTTTCTATCACGTTACCTTCTAAGAACTTTCAATCGAACCATTTGCTCATTCGAAACTGCTAGGTGACCTTTTTCAGTCCCAATTATTGCAAAAATATCCCTTCCGCAAACGTAAGGGACTACTTTTCTCAGGTTGCGAATCTTTTAGGTGATGTTTGGTAAAGATGTTTGACAACGTAGAACCGAAATTCTTCGAGCAGTTTGACTCTACTGATAACATAATTCACCGAAGATTATCGTTGGGTGCCCTTGTTATACGCAGGAACCATAAGTAGGAGCGTACAACTTCAATACTGGGACTATGTAACGGCGATTTCACATATCAAACTATTTTTAGACGAGCTCTCACATAACATTTGGCTTAAACGGGTGACCATTCTCAATCCCACGGGTAATAATAACCTTTCATGAAAGACTTGTGATTAGCTAAAAATAACTCGGTCTATAAAACACCTTTCAAGAAATACGTACGTCCCTAGTCATGAACTCCTGTTAAACGACACTCAAGCCACATCCATACGAGCAGATTTCAAGACAATTTTCCCCTTCTCGAGTGGACGCGCACCGTCGGCTTCCTTGGAGAATACTGTCTAGAGAGTAAAGGAACTTACGACGTTAAATAAGGTCTACCTTTACCTTTTAATACCACTCTGGTTACGCTACGTTGACGACACTTTCACAGCTCTGCACGAAGACGAAATCGACAACTTTGACGAACATCTTAACAGACAAAACGCCCACATTCAGTTTATCAAGGAGATGAGGGTTTACAGGAAACCTACCCACACTCACTCATGTCCAGGTTTGCACGCAAATGCGAAAATTGCCAATTTTGCGAAA
Organism: Montipora foliosa; assembly: GCF_036669935.1. Lineage (NCBI taxonomy): Eukaryota > Metazoa > Cnidaria > Anthozoa > Scleractinia > Acroporidae > Montipora > Montipora foliosa. Next base: position 2,776,779 of record NC_090869.1, on the reverse strand, counting down.
AATCACAAAAGTCGTTAATGGTGCAAAGAAGAAGACAAAACCCCAACTAGGACTCGCGATTTTTGCGAATTGTGCGAAAATTGTGAAAAATCGCAATTTTCGCAAAAATCGTTAAAATCGCAACTCTTGTAGGGCACTTTTCTTTTCTAGCTTTTCAGTGTTTTGCGATTTTTCGCAAAATTCGCAATTTTCGCATTTGCGTGCAAACCTGGACATACTCTGACAGACTCCTTGACGAATCATCATACAACCCTACTTCACACAAGCCTACAACCATACGGACCTTAACGAGACGCGGGCTACTCGTTTGTGACTCACACGACAGCTTATCAGACGAACATAAGTATTTAGATAACGTTTTCAGTAAGAACAACTTTAACTGAGACTTCATTACACTCAACACTTACCGTACAGAACCTAACGCAACAAACACTAACCTGACAGCTACCACCACTACAGTGACTATACCCTACATCGAAGGAACCTCTGCGACTATCACAAGGATCCTACAGCAGCAAGATCCGTTTCTCACACACCCATCACTACCTTACGGAAACTACTGACTAACGTCAAAGACAAAGACTAAGACCGGCACACGAGCGACGAGGAACGGTGACATCAACAATATAACATTGCTGGACACCATCTACAGACAAACCACAGAATCGACTGAGACACTGCTGCATGTGTTACCCACAGCACCAACTACTACCAATGGATCGTAAGGGAGAGAGAGCACAGGGGCATTCTGTCTGCGCGTGCGCGACTTTGAGATCTCTTATGAGCGTATCCGCTGGCCCACCATAAGCAGAAACCAAAATAATGGCGGTCTACGTGGCGAAAAGTTTCGAGTACGTGTCGTTATCTGTGTAGTTTATCTTCCTTGCCTTACGTGTAGACGGTGTCAAAAGATCGAGAAACGGTTGGGCTGTTTATGGCAAAAAGTCACAGCAAAGTGCTTTCGAATAATAAGGGGAAACCAAGTTGTTTTGGTGTGGAACTCTCACGTAGTCAGTAATCTTGCGAAAGTTGCATAATTCGAAGGGCTCTTCAAACACACATAAGCAGACTAGACAGACATTTTACCGCGTTAGTTTTGATTCCAACCTACGTGTTTACCCCTCACTGTTCACTCTTTTGCTCTGTTGGGCATTCTTGTTTGAAATGTGTTAAAATATCAAGAATTTCAGCTACATTATGAAAATAAATGTTCACACCCAAAGCTTACGGTAGCTTGCCTTTTTTGGTTTCAAGTTTGTTGGCATGAACGCGAACAAGCGTGAACGACGGGCCAAAAACAGCAGCTTTGACCAAATTATGGTCTGAGTAAACAGCCAGAAAATAGAGAGTTGGTAATGTTACCACGGTAAAAATGTTTAGAAATTGTGGAACGCTTGAAGCTTCTGACAGAGGGTAAGTCATGTTAAGTCTTGGTTTCGTGTATTGCATGGAGGACCTCCCATTTGAAAATTACTTAGCTTACATGGTGTTAGCTTCAGGGAACTAGAGCAAGATAGCTGGTTAAGATTTTGAGTTTAAGCACATCCCAAATCCCTAGGGAACTAAATCTGAGGACCTGAAATAAATAACCACTGTCTAAGGGCATAGCAAGGTCTATGATTCCCATGTTGTAATTGAACAAGCTGCCCTCTTGAACCTTGTACAACTGTCTCAATCTGTAGGAATGATCCTTCTCTGTGTTCATTTCCAAAGAATCAGACTATTCAAGTTGAAAATTGATTACAAAATGACAACAGGAAATTAGTAAGTTCTGACTAGACCAGGCCCAGGGAACAAAGCGATGTTAAGAGTGACACACCAAAGAGTATTCCTTTTTTAATATCAAGCCCCAAGCTTTTTAAACTTTTACAAGTATAGAACTAAAATATAATTTAGTTTGTTAGTCCTTCGGAAGTATAAGATATGAGGAAATGGTCAACAACTGTATTCACAATAAATGGATATTCAAAACGTAATGATCACGAGTGTTTTTCTTCATATCAACTTGCTGGTCACCTTACTGAGACTATGACATGTAACATTTTATTATGTAGGATGGTTGTAACTCCAACTAGTGAAATCTTAACTGTACATTGAATTTATAAGCAACAAAGAATCCCATTTGTATGAGGCTCATGAATTCAGCACATCTGTTAATTTTACTGCAAACAAATTAATTATCTATGAGTGTTTAAGATTCCAATCATAATCCAGAACTTCAAGAGCTTCAAATACGGCTGTTTCACATAACCAATTTGCCCATTTATCTTCATTCACAACTGGTTCTCAAGGTAACACCTTTCCACAAAACTTGACCTCTCAGCCATCACTTCTGTCCATTGCTCCAATTGTTGAGCCACTGCTCATCTATCTAAACAGCAGAGAATACGCT
>NC_090869.1:2746887-2771887 GCF_036669935.1 Montipora foliosa | reverse complement strand
GAATTGTGGCTTTTAGGTTTTGATTGATGATAGAGATGATCAAGACAGCAGTGTAGACGAATATTCCACAGGTTGTAACACAAGTCTGACAGAGGTATTCAAGTGGGCCTTTCTTTTCCCGTTTTTCTACTTTATAAAGTTTTACATGAGAAATGAAAGGATGGTAGAACCAACTGGGATCTCGGGAAAAATCCGAGCCCCAGATGGGATTAGGGTTAGGGTTAGGAGCCCCATCTGGGGCTCGGATTTTTTCCGAGATCCCAGTTGGTTCTACCATCATTTCATTTCTCATGTGTTTATATCATTCTCACATTCGTTATAAAGTTTTATGTCAAATAATTGCCTGGCTGGTATGTTTTTGTCTGGAATAAAAACGGATGGGAAAATTCACATCAAATTGTCTTTTCTCAAATGATAGTAAATAAATATGACGGCAGATCTATCATCACTCTGCCCTCTCCTGATAATATAATGTAATTCAGTGTAGCTTGGTTAAGCTCTCACAAGTACTTTACATTTCTGCTGTCTGAATGGGACATTTGATATCCTCTAAGAAATTTGATATAATGGACATGTTCATATCAATTTACATTTATTTAACTTGAATCTTAACCCTCAACTGCTAAGGTCTGAATGTTAATTCTCGAGCTCCCCACTTACAGCCACACATTTTCTTGCATATTAGTTTTGATATTTTGCTGTCTTAAAAGTATTCCATATCCAATGGTTGTCTTTATTCTCATCACCAATCTGCTTGACAATTTGCTGATTACTGACCATGAAAATAAGATCTCCGAGGCTTAAGAATATTAACATTTTAATGTTTGTTTTAATGAATGTTTTATAGAACCTTGAAGGCTATAGTGATGAAGAAAGCTATGCTGATGAAGAACGTTTCGATGTGTCAAAATCACCAAAAAAAATGAAGGGAAAGGATTACAAGCTGTACAATGGTAATGTGGAGTGCGAGATGATAACTCTTGAGAGCCTTGATAATCCTTACGTTGTCCCCTTTATGATGAATTGCCAGGAAGAAAGTGCTACAATTATAAGCAAAGCAGTTCCCATCGGAATTCAAGACAATGCAACTTTTGTCTTGAGCCTTGATACACTGGAACACAGAAAAGATTTGTTCTCAGATGAAAATGGGTCATGGGTCATGACAGGATGTAAGGCCAAGTTCTACACCATCATAAGGGATGAAGGGGGCAAAGTGGCTGAACTTGAAAAGGTCAACAGTCAAGAAAGTGCCGACGTTGCAGTGAGAAGAAGAACGTACACATGTTCCTCCTACACGTCATATCACAAGACAATTGTGTCCATCGAATTTGGTAAAGCTATTGAAAAATGGTTCCCACTCGTGCTGCTCAATTACAATTTTGATGGTCAGCCCACAAGATTTAAGATCAAGAAGCATGGTAATCGAACCTCATCCAATATGGCACACATCCGATCCAAAGAGAGCACCAAGCTTAAAGTTGCAGATAAAGCTGTTGAATTTGGTCCAACGAGGGCATTGTTCTTAACAAGAAAGGACGCTGGTGGTATCTGTGGTGCCGATAGCATTAGTTCGCTCCCACGCAACGTGAAACAGGTTGGATACCTCACTCGAAAACCATCAGAAAGAGTAAACAAGGACCCACTTGCATCAGTCCTAGAACTGCAGAAGACAACTTTTGCTGGCTTTATCCGTCAAGTAGTCTGTAATGATCTTCCCACGGTCATGTTATTCACTGATCAACAGTTGAACAATATTGTGAAGTTTTGCTGTCACGACAGGGTAAACCAAGTCTCTGAACTTGGAGTTGACGTAACATTTCAACTTGGTCCATTCTATGTGCTTGTAACAAGTTTTAAGAATACAGTTCTTCGAGTAAAGGGAGCAAACAACCACCCCTCCTTTTTAGGCCCTGTCATGATCTGCATGACTAGAGACGAATCCACGTACCTATCATTTATCCATTGCCTTATCCGTGAAAATCCTGGTCTCAGTGAATTCCTTCGTGCCACAGGCACTGATGATGAACGTGCGTTAACGAATGCCCTCGCGGCCGGTTTCAGGAATGCAACACCTTTGCTTTGTTATATTCATAGCCAAAGAAATATCAAGGAGAAATGTAGAAAGCTCGGTCTCTCCTCAGCACTAGTGTCCCGTATTTGCCAGGATCTCTTCAAAGCAAAAAGTGGATTAATTTGGTTAAGTTCACTTGAAGAGTTTAACAAGAATGCAACAGCACTCATGGAAGGGTGGGACACCCTAGAAAGGTCCGAGAAGTCTGGCCCACCAGCCTTTACACAGTATTTTCGCACCCACAAGCTCAATGACATGCGCACAAAGACGGCTGCATTTGTTCTGAAAGACCTTGGCTTGGGAAACAAGCCATATGAACAGAACATGCCTGAGTCAGTAAATGATATGATGAAAGATTGGACGAAGTTCATTCCCCAGGACATGGACAGACTCATTATAAACCTATATGACTTTGTGCAGTCGTTCGATCAAGAGGAAGAAATGGCATGGTTTCAGTTGTCCGACAAGTGGGAGGTCTGCCACGAGTTTCAGCAACACTTACTGACAAAGAGTCATGCAGAGATGACCCAAGAAGAGCGAAAGGCTTTCCTCAAAAGGGCTAGCAAAGTTTGCCCTGATCCAGAAGCATACAAGAGGTGCTGCAATTTTAAGGTCACACCATTGTCACGTTCCTCAGCTCATCCTTCTATAAGGCAAGCAGCGTGTGATCTCAGCGACCTTTCACAGCTGAGTGGCCACTTTTCCAAAGAGGAACAATCGAGTCTGCTGGAAAAAGCCAAGACTGTGCTGTGCAACGACCAGTTCCGCCAGGATTTCAAGGATAGTGTGTACTTTGTGGACAGTGGAGGACCCCTTCCTCACCGGGTTCTGTGCTTTAAGAGTGGAAAATGTACTTGTGATTGTAATTTCTTTGGGCGAAACAACCTTTGCCATCATTGCCTGTCTATTGCCATCCATCTTAACTGTGTGGCAAACGTTGTGGAGGCCTACCAAGGCCGAAGTCTCAGCCGGATATCAGCAGCTTCTGCTCCAAAAAATGTTGGTGGGAAAGCTCCATCTCGCAAGCGGCATTTACCTGCAACCGAAGTAGCAGTCCACCATTAAGATACAGATGCAAATGCACAGAATACAGAAGCAAATTTTCAAGCTGAAATTCTCAATCCAACAACTCTTGTTATAAGAAAAGCAGCTAGACCAGTGGATCCCCCACCCTCTGGGCCTTTGGTTCTTAAAAAGATTGCCGGTAACATCAAGAAGTGTGCTGGCTGCTGGAAAGCTGTAAAATCTAATGTTGTGGGATTCCAGAGCCCCGATGATAAGCTGTATTGTTTTGCAAGATTTGAGCGCTATCATTTTTTCAACAAGGAAACGAATGCTTGGCAGTTGGTAACATCGACGAGGCACTACCACTTAAACCCTGTGTGCACAAAGGTGTCTTCAAAAATAATATCTGATCATAGTCTCATCGTCACTAGTACCCTGCGTCAACTGGTTATGGAGAGATTCCAGTGTAATTTAGATTTGTAAGTGTCTGTCATTTCCTTGAATGAGGTTATCAGGGTTCGCACACTCATTTCAAGAAACTCAATTGTATGTTCCCTTCATCCTCTTCCCTGAAGGTTTGCTTTTTAGTGGAACTACCTTGCATGCCTTTAAAGCTAAAGATGGCAACTGAAATTTGCCTAGCAAACAGAAATCAAAGAGAAAGACATTCTATATCCCGAACGTCCCTTCTTAGAGGTTGTCAAAATGAAATTATTTTGAAGTTTTCTATGAATTGGAGTATTATAAATCCTCTAGGGTTTGTCCTGAGACAGCCTATTAAACGGTTTAAAGTACGAGCCTTGAAATGACAGTTAGCTATCATTCATTTTATCTGAATTTGAGATCGTCTTTGCTTTAGTTGGGCAAACAGCGTGCACAAAAGAAAAACGTTTAAGGCTAGAAGTGATTTGGGAATGTTTACATACGAAACGTTTGCTTTGTACACATGTATGAACGTTGCAGTTTTAAACATTGTGTTAGAGTTAGTTACAAATTATTGAGATTTAGCTCAATTTATATTTGTTTTCAAATTCCAACTACGGCAGAGATCACATGTAATCTTTATCATTGCAGAGAATGTTTGTTGGTTGGCTACTACTGTAGATCAAACTAGAAGTTTTTTTTTTTTTGAACACACAGTTTATATTTCCTGCCTTACCCTGTATGCAAAGTGGAGTACCAGTGTTAGAGTAGAGGAGAAATGGTGCATGTGTTGGGAGGTATTCTTAACACGAAACTGTTGAGTTCTAACAAATATTTAATGCAAGAGGCTTTGAAACACATCGGCTAAAAGGCTTCTTCATCAATAAACAATATATATGACACCAGTTATTAAATTGAGTTCATCCTATAAAACGTCATCCAGTCTACTTTTCTCAAATAACTTAACAGTTAGTTCTTTTCTACTTATTATCCTAGCAGCAATCTGAAACTCTTCCAATGTTGTCTTTCGTTGTCATACTCCAGACCGATCCGCCATACAATGACTAGCCTGCGATCATGCCCTCCCTTCCTCCCTACGTTTCATCTCGGACCCTCCCTAAAGAAAAGGAGGCCTGGTCGCAGGTTATACAATAACTACATGTATTTCTAGGCTTTATCGTGACGTTTTAAAATTTGACTCTTTCATTAATCTTTATTAAAGCCTTGTCTGTCATAATTCTCAGGGATTTCTGCACAGCCCCATACATTAATTATCCATGTATTACTTCCTCACAAACAAAGAACAGGCGTGAACAAGAAATAACTATTGTATGGGGCTGTCCGGAAATCTTGCCCTTCCTTTAAACAGTATAATATGCGTGTACTTCAAATTCTATTCAAATATATTAAGGAAAAAAGTCTAAATAGGAAGTCAACTCGCCGCTCCACTAAAAATTGGATGTTAACGTAACCAGATCACAATGTGCACACTTTTAACTATAAAGTCAACTCACTTCATTACTTGACGGTATTTCATACACCTCCACATTTCTGCTGAAGCAACAAAAAGCTATTATAGGAATCTGTTCTAACTGCAAACAAATGCAGATGGGCAAGACAAACAAAAAAATACTAGTGATTCATGTTACCAGTCATCCATGGCTTCCTCGAGAAACGTAGAGAGGTTGCTTTCCATTTCGTGGAGCCTGGAACGAGTTCGTGAACCCGCGGGAGAATGAGCCGAACAAAAATGGTGGAAGGAACAAGGAACCTCATTATCGGTCTTTTTCGAAGTACTCCGGTCCACAGTGAAGGGATTAATACAACTTGCGCCCGAGCCTGAGCCTTAGTCTTTAAATTTGCAGCGCACAACGGTTAAGATTTCGCCGACATGAGTGATCTATCCAGACTACCGGTAAGTCAAATCTTTAGGTGTTATTTATATTTTAAATTTATTTCTATTTCCATGTTGTTTTTTTTTGGGGGGGGGGGGGGGGGGGGGGGTCCGTGGAGGGGGTCCGTCGGGGTAGTCCGTGGACCGGTCCGTAAAGTAGTCCGTGGACCCGGTCCGTATGGGGGTCCATGGACCGGGGGTCAGTGTTTTCGGGTCACCCCTGCTAGGTAGCAGCATACTAATGAAATAAATACGATAACAGAGCTTACGCCATCTGGTTCGAAAACTACATGACAAGCTCCAAATGTGCAATCTTCGACAGTAAACGGTAGTAGTTTGCCTTGCTACAAAAAAGAGCACGCATTTTTTCGGAATAAATAAACCAGATGAAGCGGAGGACAAAGAAACAAACAATGCACTAAAAGTGTTCTCGGACTTGGGGGCCGGCGAAAAAGGGTAGTTTAACCGAACTTTTGACTTAAGTTAGCTCTAGGAGACGAAAAAAGCAATTACAAAAATACCTACTGAAGCACAGGAAAAAAAATTGCAAAAGTCATCGTGTATTGAAATGACACTACAACCTTGTTAAAAATGGACAACTATATGCTCTGCACAACAGACTTGGAGAGCAGCAAGACAGAAGACTTTTGTGATCCACGACTTGGAAAATCTATCAAAACTTCCCAAATAAAAATTTGCCAAAAGCTGTTGTAATAACATTGTAATCCTACAAACAGCGCATTTTTTAAAGCCTGGAGTCCCAAGCGGCTGCAAAGAGGAAGAAGACACAATGTTATTTGGAGTAATTTAAAGCTTGGGGGCCGGCGGAATTATGATGAAAACTTACTTCAAAGTTGAAGCAAAATCAGCTCAAATTCAAAATTTCCATCTCATAAAGGGTGGTGTATCTCAGGATCGTGTCAATATGCAGCCCTATGATTCATTACAATAAAGCTTCAACATCTTCAAACTAACCTGCATCATTTGCCTTCTCGTGTGAACATCTTGAACTTCGGTAAATCAAAGGCCAAACTCCACTTCTTTGGGCCTTTATCTCGTTTTGTTCGCAATTTGATCATTAAAATATTCTCATCCGAACGCCCAAAAAAACTCGAAGAATATACATAGTGATAGAAAAGTGTGTAATTTTGTTACAATTTTCATCTCTCTTGACAAAATATTTTTCAAAGTGTAGATCGCCCGTTTAAAAACCCGCGGGCAGCGCGTTCAAAATAACAATGGCGCCGAACTCGAATAATTCGATTCCCTTCGCGCATGCTCAGACAAAATGCCCATGTGCTACGGGAGAGCTGGTTTACTAACTTACAACAGACACCAATAAACCGATGCCTACAACTTCCCACACCCTACAAACGACTCATCGACGACATCAACAACAGAAAAACAACACACCGATTTACTCTATCACAGTACTGCCCAACGTATTCTATGATACACCTACAGACCTTGGACCTATAGACGGATCGAAACGCACCAATCACTGTTTAGTCTTCACAGCCATTTAACTCTGGGCTCAACTGACAATAGAACAATAACATCTCGAATAAGTTGACCAATGACATCTACGACCGGAGTTCTTATAGTATCTACTGACGTTACACAAATCACTTGACTCTGACGATGACTACCGTACCGCTCAGGTTGTCGAAACGTCAGTCAATATCATCTCAAACAATCCTTCTCGGGACTACACTACCCGGACGATGTACTTAACTTAATCTTTAAAACAATGTTCCTTAATTGTTTTTCTTCTGGTTTGTGTATCAAAATCAGAATCACAATAGCAATAACATTATTGTAGTTTCATTTAGCAAATCAAGACTGTCAACGTACAGTAATTTTGATTCTATTTAATTCAATTTGGGCCTTACAATACGATCAGATTTGGTTCTTACGGAAGGAAAAAAGATACCAGTGCTTCAAAGGAACCTGACACGAGCAAAGCTGTCTCCAACTTCTTGTTAAATTTAAATCTGGGCACGAATGATACTTCTCAAGTTAAGGTGTAATTACTACAGCAGGACACATTTCGCCCGTAAGAAAAAAATGAAATGTGAAGCTTCTGCCAAATCCTTTGGGAAGGACCGCCAAAATATTATTTTCATTTAGTAGTGGTTTTAGATCTTTCTGCTCTTATTTCAGAACACCAGAAATTTTGCTACGCTCACTACACTTAATGCTCTTGTTAAATTTGGTACGCTTGCTACACTAGCAGCAGTATCTGCGAGTGATCCGCTCAACGTAGGTGGCGAATGAAGCAACTGTGTACATTCGTTATACTTGCATGTTACGTTTCACACTTGTTCACGAGTCTCATACTCTTCTTTGACTTGCTGTACTTATTAGTGTTCTTGGGATTGCATTTCTAAATCGTTTATCACTCATGAGGTATAGCTTGAACAAAAAGAAAAACATAAAATATAATCAAACATTCGCAGAGCCTCTTCACCAAGTTGCTGTTTGACTCGAATAAAGACCCAAGACGTCGGAACTCGAAATTGTGGACACAGCGCAAAAGGAACAGGATGTGTAGATGTCGCGAGGAAACTGGATTCTCCGAATACTACTCTAAGTATGCTGGTTTCTCTGAACGTATAATGTTGTAAGCGGGGCTATAAACAAAACACCTTTTCTTTCATTTCTTAGGAGGCAGGTGACGTAAATATTGAGACTGTCGACAATGCCTCGAAGTCGGTGACATTGTTATTATGGATAAGTTATCTTTTCATGATTTTGAAGGAGGAGAGATTTTAGAGGAATGGTTTGTTACCATGGGAATTGTTATATACACCCTCATATTCTCCAGATCTTAACCCAATAGAGCTTTGTTTTAATAAACGTAAATTTGAATTGAATGGTAACTTGAAGGAAATTGTTCATTCCAATGTTAATTTAGCAATAGCAGAAGCAGTTGAGGGTCAGTACGCAGTTATTACAACGGCTCTCGCGATTGGTTCAGAAAATAATGGACACAAAGAAAGATACAAAAAAAACAATACACCCTAACTCTAAAAACAATAGAGTTGCGTCCTAAAGGGATCCAGTGAAACTAATGAGCTGCGTCCTGGGTGCAGTTGAGACTATCAAAGCACGAGATATGGCTGGATTTACGAGGCTATAGATTATTTGTTTGTATGAGGACTGTACATCATTGATCACGGTCATAAGAAATTTTTTCTTGAATTTTTCAATGTAAATGAAGTAGTTCAAGTTCACGTTTCCCTGAGAAATTTTTAAGCAGACACGTATTAGTGGTGGCCGATGGACATACCACGGAGAAACGAGAATAAATTCTTGCAAAAAAACATATATATTGCCAGTGTACGTGCCACTGAGTTCAGTGTTGTTTTAAATTGCACACGCCCTTCAAATGCAAATGAACACAATATTTAACTTGAATTTCAAGGCACAGAGGTTAGTAAAATTACCTCTGATGAATTTTACAGTCGAAAATCATCTTCCTGTTGTGTTTATCATTACAATCATATTAATTTGAAAATAATATAACGAAAGTCTTCATTTCAGCTATGACGAGTTGCTGATATGTATAAAGATGCAGCTTGATATTCACATGCATCACTTGACTCCTGTTTAGTACTAATGGCCCTCTTGAATTCTACTGTTTCCTTGCTGTTTGTACTTGTACGGTAGTACAGGTTGCAGTACATGCGGCTACGCGGATCGGGAGGATATTGCGTGGAATACACGCTTGTGGGTGGGTAACCCATTGCCCCTACTGCTACAGGGACATGGACGCCCGAAGGAAAAACTGCTGGGTGTATAGGTGACAAGAAGTTATAAGGGTGACTAGTGTTGACGCTATTTTCGCTTGTAGACTGTTCCAAGAGAAGGCTTTCCCTGATGAACATTGCTAACTGCTCAGCCTCCTTCTCCTTATTTTTTGGAGCAGTATACAAAATTTGTGAAGACAGCTTTTCAGCACTATGACTGCTCATGCATGTCTATTACTGGGAAATTCTATACCATGTCGCTCGAGGGACGGTTTTGCGGGATTTTTACGCCTGCGGCTGCCTCTCTGTTTCGACTTAGAAAATACAAGACTATCCGAATTGTTGTCAGTAAGACTCTGAAACATTTCCGATGTCTTGTTTCCCAGGCCACAATATTTTTCCACTAAAGTTTTTCTTTCAGTATTCCTCCACGGGATGAACATGTTAAAGTAATAATGACAATTTCACAAGGTATGCCACCTTGTTCACTTTTGGAACAAGTTACTTTCGATGCGGCTATGTACTTTGTCTTTCATCCTTTCTACGGCACTTTTTTTACTTTCAAACTCTTCGACTAACTTGTTAAACTCACTTTGATGTCTCTTGATTTGACAACGCATTTCTTTCATATTGAGTTCACCAGGATGAAATTTTTCTTTCCACACTGCAAGACAGATGAGCATTTCCCGTACTCGCACTTACGAGCAGAGTGATTTACGAAGCTATAGATTATTTGTTTGTATGAGGACTGTACCATGAATAGGCCACTTCGGAAAATACCGTAATACTCTTTGTTTGTCCCCCCAAATTTTGCATAAGCATTGTTTTTGTTTTCTCTTGGGACCATTGTAAGTCCCAAGAGAAACTGGAAACAATGCTTATGCAAAATTTGGGGGAACAAACAAAGAGTATTACGGTATTTTCCGAAGTGGCCTATTCATGGTTTCGGATCGTTGCGTGACGACCCTAATAACGGCTGCGAAGGAGACTACGCAACGAAAGATTCGTAATTTACTTTTTTTGTCCCCCAGGACTCACAGTTGCCCGTTGTTTTGTCCCTCAGGAAACCAGAAGGACTGGACGACTGCTTATTTCGAACAATTCAAAAGTTTAGGGATAAAACACATCCGCCCAGCCCGATGAAAGTCAGCATAATTTACTTCGGCTTCGGCAGATAACACAGACCTCGGTTTTGATAATTCATGATCAGTCATGCTCAACCTCATCCAATAATTGTTTAATATCAAAATATCACCATGAAATGGAATATAAGAGTTTTTGCACATGCGTTCGACATACAGCGATACCGGTGCAGTTCTCTACCAACTGAGCTATCAAGCCAAATGGGAGCTGGCCACGTTGTGAGTTCGTAATATACCCGTAGAAGGTGAAGAATACAAGTGAATATATGAAGATTGATGTATTTGAACTACGGAGAATGATATGAAGATAGGATTGATTATCGCAGGTATGCACACAACTTTTAGGCAGTTGTGATATTAAAGCCTGAAAAAAACAATTCAGGCCTGAACGGATTCAAACCCATGAATTTTCATGTATTCACTTGTAATGGTGCTCTTGATAGCTGGGTTTTTCCTGGCTCGTACACCGTTTTTCTGCCGTATCTGGTACCAGTTTTGTATTCGCTCATAACGATTCGTCACCCTATCATTTTCCTCTGTGATCCTCGACTTGTCTCCCCGCTTGAAGGGTTTTCGTTTTCGTTTTCGCGCTTAAAATAAGGAGTGGCGTGACTTGCAACTTGTGTCTCAAATAACCTTTGCGAGTCCTTGATTTAAATTGAGGAACAGCAACTGTTGGTCTGAACAATCTCCTACGTAAAACGCTGAAATGCCACGGGAATTGAGGTTCGAGACCTGATCTTTCATGAGCGAAATCAGCGGAACCACATGCAACAGGCCGACCTCGATTGCGAGAAGACCGCGGAAATTCAATATTGCGTGACTACTAGCACAGGACAATGGATGGACGCTTATCTATCCGGAAGAGATTTGTTTATTTTTTGAAAAGTTGGTGGATTTGCATTGTTGGCACTTGCTTATGAAATGTTTAACTGAATAATTATTGTCTAACATTTCTTTCAAAATTGAAAGACTAGGAATGTTTATTGGGGTACGAGCCTATAAGGAGTGGGGTGGAAGTGTCATTTTAGTCCGGTATAGTTTGAGCATTATACCTCCAACCGAGCATTACCCTGGTTTCATGGGTGAGCCCGAAAGTATAATACTCTATTTTTCGAGCATAATCTGACAGACCCTATTTTTGGGTCGCTAAAACTGGCGCCAATCAAGTAGCCAGAGCTCTTCGATCATCCGGCGGGTACTGAATAAACAAGACGAAGGAGTTTTTTGAAAGTCTAGCATTTATCTTGAGAGTGAAATTGTTTACTTGATAAATTTCACTCATGTCTGAACCTATACCTCATCTGTGACGCTGCGGTTGGAAACCGAAAATATGACGTGTGTGAAATCCAAACAGGAGCTGTAACACCTGGAACGAAACCGAAAGTCACGTGACTGACATATAAGGTCAAGTCTAAAGGATCGCCTAATATAATTACGGCTTGATTGCAGAGTTCTCTTTATCATTTCCGGCATTGGATGCGTTTAATATACAGCAATGGTGTCCGTGATAGCTGGGTTTTACCTCGCTTGTGCCCTGTTTTCTATCGTTTTTGGCACCAGTTTTGTCTGTGCTGAGAATAATTCTTCATATAAGTTTCTTCTTGGTGATCCTCGAAGCTGCCCTATTTCAAACGGAGTTTATCGTTTCGAAGTTCTTCCCGGCGGCGGATGGGACAATCTGAGGAATAAACATATGGGTGTTGTTTCATTGATGAATTATTCCAAGTGTCGAACCTCAGATGACGGCAAATATCTTCTGCCTGATAATGTGTTCCTTTATCCTGTCAAGGAAAGCAAAGTGCAAACATTCGCTGAGCTTTACGATCACTGGAACAATTACTCATCCACAACAACAAAGTCTATAAACGCTGAAGCCTCGGGAAAGTTTGCGTTTGCCAGTATTGGTGGTTCGTATTCGTCTGAATTCGAGTCAGTAAAGAAGCACCAAGTGGAAGACAAAGCTGTGACGACTCGCGTCCAAATGCGACATGTCCTGTACACCGCAAAGCTTCAGTCCGACAGCGCATTTCAGCCCGAGTTCAAATCACGTTTACTCGAAATCGCGTCTCATCTGCAACACAATAACACTGCATACGCGAACTTTCTGGCGCAAATACTGGTACGCGACTTTGGAACGCACTACATTACAAGCGTGAAGGCGGGTGCAGTTCTCGCTAAAGTGGATCACTTGACAAGAAAATTCGTCGCAGACTTCAATGAAGAAAAAAGTAAGATCACAGCATCAGCGTAGCTACTCTACGACAAGCGACGTTAAAGATTTGGACCAGTACACACAGAATACTGTTTATTCCACCGTGTTAACGTTTGGAGGACCGCCTTTCAGGGTAAATTTTTCCATCAATCAGTGGGAAGATCAACTGATTGCCGATCTTGTTGCAGTTGATCGGTCGGGTGACCCGCTGCACTACGCCATAACACCCGGAAGTTGACCAGAATTGTCGGAAAAGTTGACTTTTAAATTGGCCAATGTGGTTGAGCGAGCCATTAAATTGTACTATGAACACAACACTGTCAAAGGATGTACGAAAATGGACTCTCCAAACTTTAGCTTCCAAGCCAACCTCGATGATGGATCTTGTGAAAGTCCCACGAACAACTACACTTTCGGGGGCGTTTTTCAAACCTGCCAATTCGAAGGCTCTCCTGATGGTAATCCGTGCGAGGACCTGCTTCAAAAGAACCCTCTCACATCCGACTATACTTGCAGCGACGGTTATGAGGCTGTCCTGGTTCATCAAGGCCGCACTCCTCAAAGTTGTCATCGTGACTGTCACGGCTGTTGGCTTTTCTTTAAATGCTGTCATACTCACTGCGGATTTGCGACTTACTCGGCCTACTGGTGCGTGGCTAAGAGACAGGTCCCTGCTAATACAGGTTATCTCTTTGGAGGACTCTACAGCAAGGTACTGAAGAACCCTGTGACACAGGATCACACTTGTCCCCTCAAGTTTTACCCTCTGCGTTTTGGAGCCACAATGCACGTGTGTGTGAGTGATGATTACGAGCTTGGCTACCAGCAGTCAGTGCCGTTTGGTGGTTTCTTCAGCTGCAAAGCTGGCAATCCACTTGGAGTCTCAAAATCCCCGGTCAGCGACCAGGGTATGTAGATATGTTATTTTAGAAAATAGTCCTAAGAAAATACGCGCGCTGATTGGTTAAAAATCGTTTTTGTATAACTCGATGGAGACACACAGGAGACACAGAACTAGCGCGCGCTGTTGACGTAGTGATGGCCTGAGCAAAGAGAATTTACATTTTGATAATCAAAGTTAACAAGTTGTTTTCCTTTTTCTCATCGCGTTGTTTTCTAAAAGAAATAGAAGTCATGTACTCCGTGTTTCTATCGAGTTATAGAAACACTCGTGAAAGTTTGGGAGAACTTGAAAAAGCTGTGGAAACACTCGCCTGCGGCTCGTGTTCCCACAGCATTTCTCGTTCTCCCAAACTTCTACTCGTGTTTCTATAACTCGATAGAAGCACGGTACATATTTACAGATATCACGTGACTTGTCGGGAATAAGGTGGCACATGCGATTTTCCTTTCAGTTTTGGAATTTCACTGTGCTTACCATTTAACTAAACTGATCCGAAAATTTCGGTTGAAAATAATATGGATTAGACAGTTTCTGAAAATTCTGTTTGAAGATTATGGACTGCCCCAGAAGTACACCTTCAACGTCGTTCCCAGGGCTTTTCCCTTGGAGTATTGGACGGAAAAAGCCCTGGGAACCAGGTTGGTACAGCTCTTTTTCCGTTCAACATCATTATCTAAATACTTTTGTTCTTGGGCCATCGTAGTTTGATTAAAAATAAGACACAAACAGCAGTGATAAACATATTGAACTTGTTCATTTTGATTATGACTTGACGTTTCGTATGTGCTCTACATACATTTTCAAAAGTAACCGTTGAAATTTAAAACAGCTATTTATATATAACAAAGCGGATGAGGGGACTGGAACCTAGATTAAGCAAATACTTAACAGTAAAATATATATTAATAATAAAAACAGAAAAGATTAATTAAGCATCAACTTTTCACTTCCGACATTGACGTTGAAAGCTGGCTCAAGTTCTTGAATAAATAAGGTTTTGCCCTTCGCTAAAATATCAAAATGATCCCACTTGATGTTATGTCCAGTCGCCTTGACGTGTACGTGGTCAGCAATGGCTGAAGTATTGCCATTTTTAGCTAGGGCCTAAAATGTTCGGTTTTTCTATCGTGAAGCCGCCGTTTAGTTTAACCGATGTAAAAACCATTACAATCCCAACAATTTTGCTCTGTAAATAACTCTGGATTGTTGTGAACGATGAATACGGTCTTTGGAGAAGGAAAATTTTTGGGAAAGAAAGATTTTATACATCGAGTGCTCTGAAAAACAATCTTAAGGTTAACACAAGAGTAAAATTTGTACACACAAGATTTCAGGCGTTTAGCGACTTGGTTGCCTCGCAAACCTAAGTAGGGAAGTAGGATAACAATATCTTTCTTAGGAACTGTAGGCACTGGATTGCTATGCTGATGTTGTCTGTTTTTGTTCAAAACATCGTTGATATGATAGTTGATTATGCCTTGTGGGTAGCCGTTCTGAAGAAGGAGTTTTCGAAGATCATTGAGGGCAGATTGAAGCAAGGAGCCAGTTGAACAAAGACGGTAGTAGCGATAAGTGAGGGAGTGGATGAGGTTTATTTGTACTTTCGTGGAGTGAAGGAATCCCATTTCGTGTAGAGACCTGTGAAAGTTTTCTTTCGGTAGATGGATGTCGTGAAAGCGTTGTTTTGATTACGTGTGACAAGAATGTCCAAAAACGGAATTGCATTGTTATGTTCAAATTCAATGGTAAATTTAATATTGTGATGGCAGCCGTTCAACTAGTGCAAAAACTCATTTGCACTGTCTTTGTTGCGAAACATGGTGAATGTGTCATCAACGTAACGATTCCAAAATAAAGGACTAACTTTGGCGTTCAGCAACCACTTTTCTTCAAAAACACACATAAAAATGTTGGCTAAGACAGGGCCCAATGGCGAACCCATGGCAACACGGTTAAATTTCAACGGTTACTTTTGAAAATGTATGTATGTAGAGCACATACGAAACGTCAAGTCATAATCAAAATGAACAAGTTCAATATGTTTATCACTGCTGTTTGTGTCTTATCATTATCTATTTTCTCTAGTTTTCAGTCTTTCATCCTCAGAAAACAGTAGATGGTTAAAAGGGTGTCTAACCATGCTGCCTTCCATTTAATTGCATTTTATTTTTTCTTTCTTCTTCATAGGTTCACTTCTGGCGTCGTTTGTCAGTCAGTCCGGTCCATCTGGTTGGCCGAAGTCCTGTCCAACCGGTTATTCTCAACACCTTGGCGCCATCGAGGAAGATTGTGAGATCAACTTCTGTGTCAAGGCGAACATTTTCAACAACCAGGGATTACCAATCATCAAAAGACCTCCTTACTCAAGTCCACCTAGAATTTTCAACTACTCTGTGCCTTTGCTTTTAGTTAACCACGACACTGGCCAGATCTGGTTTAAACGCCCCAACTCTTTTCAGTGGACTTTAGCAACTAAAAGGTATTTGAGGACTTATCTTTTGGTCTCACGATAGGGGCGCGACTACAAAGTTCCGACCTGAACCCTCACCCCTCCCCTCCCAATCCATACTTGTTGCTCTCAAGACTCTCGCTGAAGAAAAATTCAACAAACGCTTAACTGAACTATTCAGTGGGATACCGAAGGGACTGGGAATCAGGGGCAGCAGTTGTGTACAGCGGGTAAGCCCGTTGTGACTTGGGTTGCGCCTTGCTTTATGCAAGAGTCTTATTTTCTTGGTTTTTTGCGGCTTTGTCTCCCCTCGAACGATTAAATTCAAGATGACATGCATGGAACTAGCTACTGCTTGTGTGGTTTCCATCTCTTAAAATAATAGTTTCATCGTTGTATTATCTTCTGCTTTGTCACTCAGCTCTGTTGCGGAGGTCGCAGCTATATCCAATTTAGACGGACCTGGTATAGTTGGCATAAATCTCGCCGAGACCACGAAAGACAAGCAAAAGTCTTCCCAGGGCACTCCTGATAAAATGGACGCTGGAACTGCGGCTGGTATTACGTTTGGCGTTACGGCTTTTGTCGGATTAGCCATCGCTGTCATGGTGATCGGCTGGCGCAGGCACAGGAGCGTTCACAGGGATAGCAGTGGTTTGATGGCGCCGCTCAATTCGCGCATTGGATATGGAACTACCAACGATGAGGGCAGCCCACGAGTTTGATTATAAAACTTGCTGCTGAGCAACATTTTTCATTTTTAGCGATACATTAACATTAACAATAATAATAATAATAATAATAATAATAATAATAATAATAATAATCTGAATGATGATGATGATGATGATGATGATGATGAAGATGATGATATGATGTCCACAGAAAGATGTTTAGTCTAAGCGCGTGAGTCAGTTTGTAACTGCATGTGTCGCAGTCAACTTGAATTCACTGAAAATTGTACATAGATAAAGCAACTGAATCGTTTAGCATTACTGAAATTCCAGAGTCATCACAATTGTATTAAACTTTGATACTCTTCGCCTTTTTCTTATTCTTTTTTGGGACTTCGAATTGAATTGCATTAGATTAAGTTAACAAAAAGTGCTTAAAGTATTTTTGGAGACGTTTCGGCGAAAATCCCTATCTTCAGTCGCAAGTTTCAAGCGTTCATCATCATCATGTCCTTTTCCCTGTGAGGGCAGGAAATAGGACCTTACGTTCTCTCTCGCCAGGCTTCTCGGTTCTTAGCACAAGTACAAGCTTCCATCCATACTTTAAACCCAAACTCTACTCTCTCTTTCTCAACAGTTCTTCTCCAGGTCTCCCAAGGCCTACGTCTTCCTTCCGGGGTCCAGGTTAAAGCTGTTTGTGTTCTCACTTGTACTCGTTCTCAACACATGCCTAATCAATTTCCAACGTCTTCGTTTATCTGCTGCATGATTTCTTCCATATTCGTCCTAGATCTTATCTCCTCATTTGACATTTTCATTGGCCAGAATGCGCCGTATCCTGGCTTTTGAGAAGGAAGACATTAAGCTTGTTCTCGTCGCGTTTGATCATTCGCCACGTTTCGCAACCATAGAGAAGAACAGCCAGTGCACTGAATTTAAAAACCTTCAACTTGGTGTTTATGTTGAGTTGACTGTTCCTCCAGATGTTCTTTAAGTTGTAGAAGACTGCTTGTGCTTTTCCCAGCCTGGCACTCATATCTTCACCACCAGTTGATGTGACTATAGCACCAAGATATACAAACTCCTCTACCTCTTCAATATCACTTCCCTCTAGTTGGATTTTCGTTTCTAGGTTAACATTCCATTTCATTACTACTGTCTTTCCGTGGTTAATCTTCAGCCCGGTGTTCTTCCCGTTTATGTGTAAAATTTCAACCTTTCAGTTGCATGTCCACTATCCTACTTGCAACATAGTTAATACTAGGAGAATAGTTATGAAACTCCACAAAGTTGGGAAAAGGCGTAAAGTTGACGTTTCGTCAGGAGTGGTGAAAGCAGATGAAATTAAAACGCACTGCGCCGCTTTGTTACGAAACCCGAGGATGCGACGACAGCACAACTACCACACCAGCAGAGATGATCAATAACCAAGGAAGCGAAAACCATCAACTAGCTAGAACAGAACCTTTTGAATGGTTTAAACTCGCTACACTGTCTACTTACACAAGCGAACTTGTCTCTGAAAACTCTCAGCTTCCCAGTAGACACTTAAAAATATGCAAGCTTGGACAAAGATAACTTTCTAAATGGGACTCGGGCGACACAATTAAGTTTGTTCTGTTTTGAATTTCAAATTCTTAAGCTGATTATATGTTTTTTTCTTAACGAAATTTTCGGAACCTTTTCCGCTCCCTTAAATGGCCGTCTTCAGAAAGCCAAAAATAAAGAACATTAGAACTAGATAACGGTTCGAAATAATTTATCATTTCCTGCTAGCAACTTTAAGGCTAAGTGCTTTGTTTGAAGTTGCTCAGTCTTGGAGTGTATGAGAAATTCCCTTTTTTTCTTACCAAGCTGAGAAAGAAACCGATGAGAGCCATTCTGTTTTGAGGTAAAAAAAAAAAAGATGCTGAATATGCCCAAAGGAAACTGTACTTATCTTTCCCTCGAGGCGCTCTATTGGTGACACTTTTGAATTCCTAGTCTGGATTGGATATTTCCAAGTGCGTTTCAATACATTGACTCACGATCATATGCGTTTTGAAAAATATTTTATGAGCACAAACAACATAAATATAAGTTGAAAAAGAAAAAACAATCTTTTACTTTAGCCAAGATCGCGTTAGATCATTTGGGTTTTCAACTAAAAAAATTTATAATGAAAAAGTGTAAAGCTCAACATTGCTTTTGAATGTAAGGCACCTGCTGGTTCTACCCGTTGCTATGGGAACCCTGTTAAGCAAAATTGACGATCGACTAATATGTTTGTGATTTAGCATTTGTTTAACGTCAACATTAAGGTATAATTTGCTTAAGAGAGGCAACGTTTTCCACTGGAGTATACCTACTGGAAATTCACTCCGATTAATCTCATGTAAATCATCTTGATATAGATTATTTAAAATTTTAGCAAGAGAATCCATTGAAAGGTAAAATAAGATTGAAGATTCACTTTTTATAAAGAAAAATGTTTGCATCAGGTCCCTACAAATTTCCAAATAAGAGTCTTTTGAGCACTGCACATTAGTTATTTTTGATTTCCATAATTTGAATCCCAATAACTGTCCAACAACGAATGATTTCTTTACATCACACAGATGTCATTGAAACAAATGTACAAGGCAGTAATTTCGGAATAAAATGGTTCGCGGCAATAAATCATTCTGAATGGCAAAATCTAGTCTGCTAATTCGTGATTGAGCCAAACAGAGAGATCACTGTCCACATTTAGCTATGTAGTTAACCC
The DNA here is from genome assembly GCF_036669935.1 of Montipora foliosa. NCBI lineage: Eukaryota > Metazoa > Cnidaria > Anthozoa > Scleractinia > Acroporidae > Montipora > Montipora foliosa. The sequence goes on along the minus strand of NC_090869.1, from coordinate 2,752,612 downwards.
AGCATCTAAACAAATACACAACTTCGCAATGGGACATTGCCAGAAAAAAAGGGGGGGGGGGGGGAAGGGTGGTGAAGGTCGGGATGAAACAAGCTATTGGATAGACTGCGAACAGTCTCTCTTTTCGTCGAAAATCCGTGAAGAAGAGCACATGTCTGTGAATTTGAAGCGTTTATTGATTATTTTGTGCTTTACAGCTCACCCGTAAAGATGGGACTGGAGGTTTTAGCAGACACATCACAAATAGTCAAGTGCAAGCGTTATCACAAGGTCTTCCCTTTAAAGAAATCAAGGATGTTCCTTGCAGTTTCTTCGCTGCTTTTTGTAATGTACATTGTTATAGTAAAAGTGACGGGCTGGCAAAAGTTTGCATTCTTGCCTAACAACACCCTTTCTGTAGCAGCACAATCGAAATAGTCCCCTAGTTTTCACAACAGAAAAACCAAGCAAGATTAGCCATTCGAGAGATCAGAACAAGTAGGGCGCTGTTTTTCGTCACTGCAGTCCTTGTGGTTTGCTGGCTACAAACATGGGTTATTGCGTTTGTCAAACGGCTTCAAGCAACACAAAAATAACGCCGAAGTTGGAAACTTGTTCCAATATTCCTATCATTCCTCAGTAGCGGCATTAATCCATTTATATAGGCAGGGAAGAATCCAATGTTTAGGTCCGAGTTTAAAAGGTTGTTTTGCTTGGGGGAGCAGGGATGGTGCAGTGGTGAGAGCGCTAGCCCTCCCACCAATGTGGCCCAGGTTCGATTCCCGATCCTGGCGTCATATGTGGGTTGAGTTTGTTGTTGGTTCTCTACTTGCTCCGAGAAGTTTTTCTCCGGGTACCCCGGTTTTCCCCTCTCCTCAAAAACCAACATTTCCAAATTCCAATTCGATCTGGAATTGTCAAGCACTTTATCATGAGCCTCAGGCTCGGGTGATCGCGCAAGCTCTCCCTGTGTTTGAAATTAAATTTACATTTTACATTTTTTACATGGAATTACAGTAGAACCATCAGATTGAAGGCGGGCGGGGTTGAACATACTTATAAAAACGTCATAAAACAAACTGCGAAGTCAGTACTAGGAGTACAGTGCTCCTTAAGGAGCTACAAAGTATGTAAGTACTTAAGAAAATTTGGACGGTGCACCAAGCGCCCTTTACTGGGTACTTTTAAAGCTACAGTAGGTGTTAACAAGCACTGAGATGCTTGCAGCATTTCTAAGCAACATCAGCTTAAAGAAACGGCAGTCAAGATGAAAAATTTTTATTTAATAATACCAAAAGAAATATGGCAAATAATGTTAAGTGATACAATTTAGCTTGTTAGTAACTGCAGTGCTGTTCTGTAATTACACGGTGTTGTAAATTATACACTACATGTATATATACTTTTAACTACCGTGTTGAGTAGTTGAAAGTATATACCTGTAGTGTTGTGTAGAATAAATTCCCTTGTAAGTTAGTCATTCATCAGTTCAGTTTGATTTCATGTTTGTTTTCGGCGGCGTCGGAGAAAGCAAAGAGGGCAAACGGTTTGAGGAAAAGATTGGACGCGTCCGATCTTTCAACAAGTAGCTATGAAAGCGCACGGCTGGAGTGGAAAACACCCAAGCGTTCGCCTTAGCAGGGTCCTTCTATTTTGGGACAACTAATGAAAGTTATCATTGAGTGAAGCAAACCCAAGTGAATCCTTTGATGTTTGATTAATTTGTTGGTGAAAATTAATGGAAAGCAGAGTGGCAAAGGGAGCCATATTACAATCCACGTTGTTTTCTTAACAAGAATAAATCACCGCGAAACCTTCCCTCAGTCAGTTGATCTTCTGTAAGCAACACGAACACGAACACGAGTTAAACCTCTTTGTTGGGTATACTTTTCGCGACACGACAAGACGTTTTGCATGTAGTCCTGCAGTTACAAACCTTACTTGACACTTTCGCTCACAGAGCCATGGTTGATTTTTTTTTCTTAAGGTGGCTAAAAGGGACCAAAAAGTTTGTTTAAATATGGCGAGAAAAGATCAATTTTAGTGTGTGCCATTGCCCTCAGGAAGTAGAGGTTTTACTTTTAATGGTTGCTATGGCAACCAGCCACATCCTTTTGAGGTTTTAATTTAAAGCATTGATAGCATTGACACCAATAGTTCCTACTTTTTACAAAACAAGCACATCTTGAAAGTTTCTGCTTCGTTTTATGCAATCAACCAAAGTTTTGAGTGTTAACTCTTGTTTTCAATGCTTTTCACATGCTTTATACTGCATGCTGCGAAATTTCTAAAATATGAATTGATTGGCTAACGGCATTAGTATTTAACTCAAATTTCAAATACTATACATTTAAAAATTACAGCCAGTTTCTATGATAACTGAAAATATTTTGTTTCTAATTTTAAAACAAATGGCAGATAGATTTACCTGGTTGTGACGGGAAAGTGCTGCAACAGTTTCGGCAAATGAAAAAAATTCGAACGCACAAAAGTCCTGGGTTACTGTTTGGGCCACCTGGGCTGAAGAAAAAGGATACAGTCCAGATATTGTAAGCTATAAAGCCAAGGAACTTGACGAAAGGCTTCAAAGGTTTTTCACCGAGGTGAAAAAGAAGGATTTTTCAGACTACAAGGCAGACCGTTTGAAGGTAATGGTAGCTTCCCTGGACCATCATTTAAAAGAAGCAGGCAGCAGCATTTCCATTGCCAAGGACAGAGAGTTTGTCAACAGTCGCAAATCCAAACGTACCCGTGCATCAAAGGCACTAAATACCGAAGATGAAAAAATGTTGTGGTCCAAAGGGCTCCTTGGCAGCCAGTCTCCGAAGTCCCTTATAATGACAATGCATGTGGTTTGTTTTGACGTAGCGTTTCGAATAACGAGGCTGCCAGGAACACCACGACATGTATTTTGAAGATTTTTCATTTAGCAAAGACAACAATGGCGTCGAGTACATCACGTACGTATGGAGAAAATCACGCTAAAACGCGTCAGGAGGACCTTCGCCAAAAAAAGGGTGGTTCAGTCGAAAATGTTTGCAACTAGTTTGGCCAAGATGTCCAGTAAAGCTTCTGCAGACGTTCCTGTCACATAGACCCGAGGAAATGAAATGCAGTGGGTCATTTTACCTCGCAGTGATCGAGTGCCTTAAACCTCAAGTGTGCTGTATTAAAGCGACAGAGAATTGGGATCAATCGTATTGATTCCTTCATGAAATCTATTAATGTTCAGGCCGAGAATGAAGGCAAACGGCTCACAACCACGGTACACGCAAAACGCTGCTGCAGAAACTCAAAGCTGCCAACTAACCTCGCTCCTCAATTATTGGCATCACTGGCTATACAAACCAGTTGTCGCGCGCGCGCGCGCTCTTGCTGATGTGATTCAGCGCGCGCACCTGGATTGTAAAAAACAAACATGCCGTCGATAAAGCGAGCGTTTTATTTGCTAAATGCCCACACTATGTGCGCTATTTTCCTTCATAATTGAACGCACTGTACTGATAACTTTAGTCTTTTATTGCAAAGGTATTCTAGAAAAGGTATCGATGCAAAGAACCCAACAAAACTCGGATTTTTCTTTGTAACCGAAAGAAGCCAAAAGAAGTGACACCGCGGCAAAATGAGTGCGCATGCTCCTCTTCGAACACATTTGATTCATTTGATTCGAGCTTTTGAGCTCTTTGTTTTTGAGTTTATTCGGCGATGAAGGAAAAGTTCTATTTAACCTTTTGATGATCAAGATCTCACGTTCAACATGGACTCGACAGAAAAACTAAACAGTAGTTCCGAGTTGTTTCCAACGAGAAAGTCAAAAGAGGTAAGCTTATTTTAGGCATGAAATTTTATTTATTTATGTCGTTTCCATGGAAGTTATCTTTGCCAAACCATGTTTGCTCGTGTTTCGGTCACACCGTTGAAGACCTAAAAGTTGTAAATTTGAAACTGATAACATTTTTCGTTTACTGTTTTTCGCCTAAGGGCATTTCCTCTAAAAACGCGGAGGGTTTTGAGAAAACAGAAGTTTTACCCTCTGACATGTGATACGAGAGCCATGGATTTTTCTGTGACCTGGTTCTCCATAGCAAGAGCAATGGTTTGTATGGTAGATGGTGACGCTCTTTCTTTTCCAGCTCTGTGTTGCTTTGCAGGACACACCAGGTTGTGGTATGATTAAATTTAATTGATCTCTAGATTTCTGTTGATTTCATTGTCCCAGTCATCTGATCTGAAGAAATCTTGTGGAAAGTGTTGATATCTGGCTGGCTGTCATTTTGACTGTCATTACTTTCAAGATGTGAGCAACTGTTTTTATCTGCATTGTTAGGCAAAACCTCTTATTAAGAGTCAGTTAAGTTGTTTAGTTTTTTTTATAAAGGGATCTTTACAAATAGGGCACAGATTTCCATGTTTTTTTCAAGTATCTTAAGTGACATCTGTGCATGAAAATGACCAAGTGATAATAATATTATTGTTTTACTTTGATCAGTTTCCTGTTGTTTCTTAAACGGGGCATTTATTCTTATTCCAGTGCTTAAGTCTAAAACTCTTCCTGGTGTGTGTGTGCTGATCTGGTCAAACCATGCATGGCAAGCAACATTCCAGATTGTTTTCAGAGATTGTGATGAGGATTTCAGCGTTGAATATTTTATTGGTTTTGTGATGAAAAAAGCCAGGGTTGTTATTCATCTCTCATTTACTCCTGCATGAGATCCTGCATGATGACAACAGTATTACTGCAAATTAAACATCACAAATGTGAGCATGTCAGTGATTAATACAAGATGGTTTCCAAACAGCTCTTCAAAATTGTCTAGAAAAGGGACGATAATTATTTACTTGCCACACCTTCTAAGTCAATGTTTGAACAAGCAGATATAATTTGGTTTTTTAATTCAAGTAATCTGTCTTACTTTCATTAATACAGCTGTATGTTATTCTAGTCTTTCTCTTGCTGAGCATGGGTTTGGATATTAACTTCTGAGAATGCTCCTACTTGTAATAGTCTTAATAATGAATATACAGTACTTACAACAATAAAATTAGAGAGATATTTGAGTTACTGTATATTGTGTTTTGTGGTAACACATACCATAGTAGTTGTTGTGGTTGTTGTTGTTGAAAAGGAATCAGATAGAGTCATTGTGGGTCCAGATAGAGCCACTGTGGGTCTATCATTGGGTAGTGAAACTGGATCAGTTGTGCATAATAAAATGTTAGAGTATGAAGCAGAATGCCTCTAGTCTTGCTGGATGTATGATTACATTCCTCTCTCAGTATCTTTACACACAGTGCAAAATTTAGGCTGGATTTTTGCCGGTGCAATGCATGCAAAAGTGAAATCAGTAGTTTCCAAACACATGCAGGTGAATGGTTTCTTATTTCATTATCATGATTCTCATGTCTCCCCACCCTCATCCCAGCAAGGCTCTACAAGGTGATCGACAAAGCTGGAGAAAAAAATTACAGTTACCAGCCAGCTGCAGGAAAAATACTGGAAAAATATTTTCAACGATGGACCCACTACCAAACTCCAAGTAAAAGGGAAACATCAAGTAGCATTGGAGTCAAATTTATACTTAGTTTCAAAACTTTTTTGCGATCCTCTCTTAAAATTAAGACTTATTTTCTTTATTTTATTGCCTCGCTCGTGTAAAAGTAACTAGTGTTGTAAAATATGAGAATGGAGGGCAGGTAAGTGACTTATCCAAGTTGCCGAATGAGTGGGATGCGGGCATGAAAAGAA
>NC_090869.1:2726887-2741887 GCF_036669935.1 Montipora foliosa | reverse complement strand
TAGCACCTAGCAGAAATGGGCTAGACTTTCCTCCAAAGGGGACTCTGGTGTACCTCAGGTGTAGTTCTTTGCCGTTTATGTTAAACAGAAACCGGAATGCGTCTCTATCCTCCTCTCTGACGCCAATCTGCAAGAACGCCCTTTGAATATCCGCTAGAACAAGATGGGTGGACACGCGTGCTCTGATCAAGATGTCCCACAGTAAGGGCTGCAATGATGGACCCGTGTACATGCATTCGTTTACACTGTTGGCCAGAGGGTGTGGTTTCGCACTGGCATCGAAAACCATTCTTACTTTTGTCGTACTTGCACTCTCTTTAACGACTGGTTTGTGTGGCATGTAAAAGGTGCGGTCTCCGGTCGGCGTTTCTGGCGCAACTTCCACTATTCCTTCCTCTAGCTGATCTCGCACTATTTTCTCGTAATCTTCTCTCAACTTCTGGTCCTGGCTCAACTTCCTTTCAACCCTGATTAGGCGTCTCCTGCTTGGCTGTTCGTTTGTACTACACAAGGAACTACCTGGAATCCAAGGCACGCTCACTTCGTATCGGCCGTCTACTGTCCTTGAAACTGCTATACACGTCCGACTGATCATCCTCTCCTCTGTCCTCCACTCCTAACACATCTAAACTGTAGAGCTTCTCGTACTCGCTAGCCTCCTTGACGTACATACACTTGTCGTCTGCGTACTCCTCTCCTCTGCGTATGATCCAACCGAACGTCGTGCCCTCTACTATGGGGTCCTTGGGACGTCCCTTGAATGTTTGTTCGGTTCGTATTTTGCAGTAGGTGCTGTCACCCAAGATCATGTGTATAGGGTACTCTTCATTCGCTGTCATGTAAAATTGTTTGTCCCGGGCGTGTTCGTATTTTGTCTTCAACTCCCTAACAGTTGGTCTTCTCACGGTTGTGAAATCCTCCATCTTACTGCCAGTGATCTCTACTTGCTCACTTGTTCTGTTAGCCAAGTCTCACTTCAAATATGGGCATGGACTGTTTCTGGACACCGTTGATAGTGAGAAATTGGCGTGACTCATGGCGTTTGGGCTTCAGGTTCAGCTTCTTGATTGCTTCTTTCGATATGAAGTTTCTTCCAGAGCCCGTGTCCACGTAAGCCCACAAGATGACTCTCTGAATCTTCAGCGGAATGATGGCTGGTAACGATCGATCTTCTGAGCCAGGGTTGTATGCGGTGAACACCGTGCCATCAATCGGTCCATTTAAGGAAGGTCTGTCACACAGGCTTGTGTGGTGTTTCAACTTGCAATTGAAACAGGGGCGACTTCGACAGTAATTCGCTCGATAACCCTCACAACCACATTTGCAGCACAATTTCTTCTCGTGAAAGAACTGCCTTCTTTTTTCTAAGGTATTGAAAACTTCACAGGCTTCCTCCCAGTGGTCACCTTGACAGTATAGACAAGAGGGGGCTCTAGGCTCGAGGCCATTTTCCCTCTTTCCTTTTGTGTACCAGTGCCGTTCCCTTCTACGTAAGTTCCCACTTTCAGCCGAAAAGTCATCAGCCTTGTTTCTTTGGAGCCATTTTTGCAAATTCTCGATCAGTTCTTCCATGTCCCATTCTTCCCAATTATGGTCAACTCTAACTAGGTCGGGTTTTACTTGGGGTAGCTTCTTAAGTGTCGTCATCACGAACCCCCTCAACATGTCCTCCTCCCCCAGGGTTTGCAGGGCATCGAAATTTTTGCTTAATCTTTCATAGAAATCTCTTACTTTATCGTAACTGTTTCCTCTTACTGGCGTCAAGTTTATGATTTCGTCCATGTGGGCATTTACTACAAGCTTAGTTTGCCCGTATTCCTTTTGTAATCTTTTCCCACGCCATTTTGTAGCCCAAAGCACTGCGTTTAAGGTTAGATACTCTTTCTCCTACCTTGGGGACGACCATCTCAGGCAAGTAGCCAAATTTCTCTCCATCTGAAACCGGTCGGCTGTGTACTTGCGTGATGAACATATTCTCAAATCGGATCCAATCTGATGATGTGCCCTTGAAGGGTGTGATCCTTAACTTGGGAAGCTTTGCGTGAGTAGCTCTTGCGGCCGTTTGCATCTCCAACCTTTTCTCCGCCACGCGTAACTCAGTTTCTCCTCCCAGAATTCTCTCTCTTGTTGTTGTCGTTCTCGTGTCACGCGCTCCTCTCGCTCCCGTTTGGCCTCCCAATTCTGCCTTTCGATTTCATCGTCTCTTTCTCTTTGTTTAGTCGACAGTATCTCAGAAATTTTGTCCTTTTCCTGTATAAAGGGAGAAAACCCAATCTTTTTATCCTTCTTCCATTGTCGAACATCTCGCGCTGAAACTCCAAAGTCCAACTTCATGCCTTCTAGTTGCGAAATAAGATCCGATTATTTGGGTCCCTTGTTTTATGGCAATCTCCATCTCCATGTAATCGTTATTTCCAATGGCTCCATGTAGTATTTCAGCTTCGTAACCTCCTTATCGATGTTTTTCTCCAGCCGCACCATCGCCTCCGAAAGTTGTGCTCTATCTTCCATGATGTGATTACTTTACTGCTCCGGCCACGCGGTCAGTCAAAAAAATGAATTCCTCTCTCGTTGTCTCCGCCGTTTCCCAAATCCTGATCCCAGCACAACAAATGTACCGAACTTGTGGGGTACACTCAAACTCACAAAAGATTCCTTTTAGTCACTTCGATTTAATTCAATCAGTCTCACTGTCTCCTCGCTTACAAGTCTCGTTTCGCCTCAAAACCTGTCAAAAAACTCTACCCTATCGGATTTCAAATCAACAGCTACATCCGATGAAACGCAATCACAAGAGTTCCGATCAGATCATGATGAGTCAAACCACATCGTTGGCTGTGTTAACGGTAAAGAAAAAATTGTCTCCGAACCGCTTTTAATCGGTCAGGACCCAGTTTCCTCTGTAGTTTAAAATGGCCCTAAAGATGAGCATCGTCTCGAGTGGCAGTGTAGGCCAATCCTGCAAAAGGTTATGTGCTCATGCTTGACTATCTAAAAAATCCAGATCAGTCAGCGTAATTCTGTCTCATGTAGTCAATCAGCTCATGCCTGACTACTTAAAAAATCCCGATCAGTCAGCACCAGCGGCACCAATTTCGTTGTTACTCAAATCCAAACTAGTCAAGCATGTGTTGACTTTGAGAGCCTCAGAAAGTGATTTAGCGCCAGCGGTTCCAATTTCGTTCTGACTTAAATCCAAAGTAGTCAAGCATGTGTTGACTTTGAGAGTCTCAGAAAGGGATTTAGCACCAGCGGTTCCAATTTCGTTCTGACTCAAATAAAAAGTAGTCAAGCATGTGTTGGCTTTGAGAGCCTCAGAAAGGGATTCAGCGCCAGCGGTGCCAATGTAGTTGTGATTCAAATCCAAAGTAGTCAAACGTGTGTTGGCTTTGAGAGCCTCAGAAAGGGCTTCAGCACCAGCGGTACCAATGTAGTTGTCACTCAAAACCAAAGTAGTCAAGCATGTGTTGACTTTGAGAGCCTCAGAAAGGGCTTCAGCGCCAGCGGTACCAATGTAGTTGTCACTCAAAACCAAAGTAGTCAAGCATGTGTTGACTTTGAGAGCCTCAGAAAGGGATTCAGCGCCAGCGGTGCCAATGTAGTTGTGATTCAAATCCAAAGTAGTCAAACGTGTGTTGGCTTTGAGAGCCTCAGAAAGGGCTTCAGCACCAGCGGCACCAATTCTGTTCTGACTCATATTCAAAGTAGTCAAGCATGTGTTGACTTTGAGAGCCTCAGAAAGGGCTTCAGCGCCAGCGGTACCAATGTAGTTGTCACTCAAAACCAAAGTAGTCAAGCCTGTGTTGACTTTGAGAGCCCCAGAAAGGGATTCAGCGCCAGCGGTGCCAATATAGTTGTGATTCAAATCCAAAGTAGTCAAGCATGTGTTGACTTCGAGAGCCACAGAAAGGGAGTTAGCGCCACCGGTACCAATTTCGTTCTCAAACAAACCCAATGTAGTCAAGGATGTGTTGACTTCGAGAGCCACAGAAAGGGAATCTGCGCCAGCGGTACCAATTTCGTTCTCAAACAAATCCAATGTAGTCAAGCATGTGTTGACTTCGAGAGCCTCCGAAAGGGATGCAGCGCCAGCATCACCAATTCTGTTCTGACTCAAATTCAAAGTAGTCAAGCACGTCTTTTCTTTGAGAGCCCCAGAAATGGCTTCAGCGCCAGCGCCACCAATTCTGGTCCGACTCAAATTCAAAGTAGTCAAGCATGTGTTGACTTTGAGAGCCCCAGAAAGGGATTCAGCACCAGCGGCACCAATTTTGTTGTCACTCAAATCCAAAGTAGTCAAGCATGTGTTGACTATGAGAGCCTCTGAGAGGGATTTAACACCAGCCGCACCAATTCTGGCATGACTCAAATTCAAAGTAGTCAAGCATTTGTTGACTTTGAGAAATTCACAAAAAAGTTTTTCTCTCCGGCGACTAGGCCATGTCACAGCTAGGTATGTAACAAGAAAGGTCTGCCCCAAAGTCTGAAGTAACTTAGATGGAAGGTTACCGTCATGACATTTGCATTCCAATATACAATCAAGTGCTAATTCTAAAATTTCTTTTTTGCAATTCTTCATTCCCATATCGGACGAACTCGCAAGCTCTGCTATGCTTTTCACCAACGAAACTGTCATCTCTTCAGATGTTGCGGACAAAATACCACTCATGAATAAAACCACTTGTTTCAGTTCATTCCTGTTCCTTTCATCGGTCACTACTGATCTACAATCTGTGTCTCCATCAAGGATCTGATAAGCAAGATAAAAGCCAGCAAAGAACTCTTGAAAGCTTTTATGCAGAAAGCAAAAGCGCGAGGATGGTTTCCTCCTGCTGCCACCGGTCTGGATCGAAAGAAACCCAAACTTGATCAAATTACTGGAACTGCCTTTAAATTCATTCTCGTCGAAAAACAACTCTCCTTTACGTAAAGACTGCAACGCCATGCATCCTAACTGCACCAGGTCATCCTTGTAAATTTCCAGTAGGTCAGCATCACTGCCTGTCGATGATCGATTTTTCTTTTTATATCTTAACAAAACACATCGCACAATTTCTGTGTACAACTGTGTCCTTTCCGGTGGAAGTACACCATTGAAATCTTCAATAAGGATGCAAAGCAAAGCGGTATTAAGAGGATTCTGTGTCAACGGTCTCAAGTCTACATTTGCAAAAAAGTGAAAGTCAAGCTGTTTGAGTAGCTCTTTTGCCAAGTGTTCCATGCCTTTAAAGTACTTAAGAATGTAGTTCTTTGCGTCTTCAAGAGTAAATCCCACAATCTCCCACAGGGTGTCACAGTACCACCTCACACTCTTACCAGTTTCATGGCGTGATGTGATAACAATGTGGCAATTGGGTAACACTTTACTTTCCAGAAGGTCGTTGTACACGTCAACTTTACTGGAATCCATTTCATCAAGTCCATCAAGCACTAACAGAACCTTGGATTGATTTTGTCGAATGAACTTGAAGAACCATTCCTTGTCTTCTTCGTCAATATCAAGAGGAAGAATTTGGTCATCAATGGCCTCCCAAATATCAGTTTTAATATCACGACACCTTAAAAGCAACAGAACGTCAATCTCGGGAAAAGACTTGTCCCATTCTTCTCGTTTCATTGCCCAGTCATATGCCAGTTTCTGACAATAGGTCGTCTTTCCCATGCCTGGGTCTCCTTCAATTAAAACCGTGCGTGGCTTTGCACAATCTTCATGTCCTTTAAAGATAGCTGTCATGTTGGTGATTTCATCAGTCAATATTCCCCGTGTCTTTTTTTTGCCCAAAATCTTTAACTTGGTAAAAATAGCATCGAGAGGAAAGCTAAAGTCATCAAGCCATGGAACAGGAAAAATGATTTTTTCACGAGTACTGTAGAGCTGACGGACCCTTTCTATAATACTGGCAGAATATGGTAAATCTGCAAAAGACAAAAATAATTTTAAAAAAGGTGTTGCCTGCAGTGATCTTTTTTTTTCGCTCTAACCTCAACCTTATTCTGTTCTTAATTTTGACACTATGGAAGGTCCCGTATTCAGCAATATTTGAAAAACAAATAACACTAAGAAAAAATGTAGTTTGATAGTAAAGCAAATTACTTATTCCCATTGCAAAGTAAACGTCATGAGTTTGAGACTGATCTTTGCGCCTTTCATGCATCCGGGTTCCAAAACCTACATGTATCAAATGGTGAAATACTTCCTTACTTTTCAACACAAGATATCATTTGTTCAGAAAAAATGTTGTAACAACAGGTCAAGTATCCACTCGAAAAAAGACAGAATTCTCTCAAGGAGTCGTTATCATATAATATTCTCCCTATAATTGACTGTAATTTGTAATATTAATGGGGAATAACACACATATCTCCTGAATGAAAATTAATCCTTTAATTATAGTTTAACTACAAAACAATTCCACCATCCACTTAAGCAACTTCCAAACCTTACTTACCTTATTTTATTTTATATTACTTTTGCCATTGTATATTAGATTTACAGACTACAACAGATGCCAGAAAAAAAGATTAATGGTTCACTCACATGAAACTCCAGATGGACATTAATTTAAAAAAGATACAAAATACGAAGTTTTTACTTCATCTGTGGTAGAATTAATACTTGTCTGGAATAGAATTTTTAAGTTTCTCTCTGAAGGATGCCGGAGATGCAGAGCGAGTTTTATCAATAGAGAGAACGACGAAAAGGAGGGAAGACGAAAGGAGCTTGCATGTCTTGTGTTGTAGCCTGACATTTCCTTTCAGTGATTTGAATTTATTACCTTGATCTTGCTGACTGTGTGCGCTGCTTCCTGCAGTTGCTGAGAGAACATCAGCACAGCTTGCTTCTGGATGCACAGGATCTATTGTAAAATAACCAACACGCTGTCACGTTAATAACAAGAGAAACAGCAAGAATTTTATTGGCACTGTCAAAGGCAAATAATTATATTAACATTTAGAAACTAGACAGAAGGAAGAACCCTTATGACACAGCTGACTGGGAAGAGAATGGCACTAAGCTAAATTAGGAAATTGATCACCTAAAATAAACTATAATTTAGTGATGTAAATGCAGCTGTAAAAACATCGAAAACATAGTACAAGTGCTGAAAATCAAAGACAACACACATCAGAAAGCAAACCAAGTCAGTAGATCTGTATCAAAATAGCAGAAATACATGTAACTAGGACTTTGACAGTAATACCTATAATTATAAACTGAAACAGTAGGTAAGTTGGTATATTGAAAGTGGAAGAGAAAATCATTTCATGTAAATAGTACAAGGTTTTCATTATTGTTTATCAGAAAAATATAGTAAATACCAAACTCAAACAGCACAAAAAACACCCCAAGATAGTACATCGCAAATGTAGGGCATACGTAAAAACGGCGTGCGAAAAACACCCCCTTTAACCGCAAACAAAAAACCTAAAGAAATTAAGTGATGTCACGCAAAAATAGTAATGCAACTGTAACAATAATTACAGGCTATATCTGGATAAGATTTGACCAAAACAGATTTTTCAGCTGCATGTGGTCAACTCCAGTTTGATTATTGTTGACACTAATCCTTTCTTGATTAGTTTTATCACACAACATCCAATTTCGACTTAAGTAACTTCCAGACATCTTTCAGTGATCTGTATGAAGTAGTTACCTTGTTCATGATGAGTGTTTGTGCTGCTTCCTGTAGCTGCTGCTGCTGAAACAACATCAGCACAGCTTGCTTCTGGCTGCACACAATCTATTATAAAATAATCAACATGGTCTGTTGTTAGGTTAATAGAAAAAGCAACAGCAAAAATTTAATTTGCACTAATGAAATCGCATAACTTCCCGCATAATTGGTGCATAATTTCCCAATTTTATCGCATCCTATCAGAAGCCCTGTTTATTGTAAAGCAGTCAAATTAGACTTAACCACAAGGAGCAGTTGTCCATCCTTGATGGTCAGCACTCTGCAGAGATGATTAATAGACATATGCCCCTGGATCTTGTGAGGTTTTCAAACCAATATGCACGATTGAAACACATTGTGTTGTCATTCATTGTGTTTTAAAAGGATTCATTGGCATTTTGAGAAATGTTTATCAGTAATCTTCCAACATCCTGGCTGCCTCGTTTGACTGATCTTATTTATCAGTGTTAATTTATCGACTAATCACGCACTCTCTTCCCTTTGTGCGTGGATTGCCAGGGTTTCCCAGGCATGAGAGCCCTTTCCTTCTAGAAGTTGGCTACCAGTAGACATTTCAGGCACCCAACCTACACTGTATGCCATGCAGCTGGTAATTGATGGTAATAAACAAGTAGGGCAACTAAGAAAATTACTGCTTTTACTTTATTTATTTTTCAACAAAAGACATCAATCCTTCAAAATGCTCTTGTAACATCAGCCAGTCAGGGCGTGAAATTGCGCCTAATACAGGCACCAATGCAACTAAACTTTTCACTTTGGTGACTAAATCCTGAAAGGTAGTCGCCGAATTGGTGACTATAATGCTTTGTCATACCTTACGTAGAGATACAGTGAATAAAGAAGATTTTCAAAGATGAATCTGCGGCAAACTTCCTTGTTAAGTTTGTTTGCAAAACGCAGCACATGCATCTCTCACATCAACAACTAGACGACAAATTGGATTTAGGTGAGCTTGAACGTTGTATGTGACTCAACCTAGTGTCCACTTCGTAGCATGTGCAAATTTTGCAGGCTAATCTTTCATCGCATCTGGCAACCACATTCCGCAGTGTCGAGTTTGTACATTTAAATTTACAATGAACGAGGAAAATATTGGATGTGTGGAAAGTGATTGTAATGATCTGTTTAATCAGTTAAATAATCACGACAGCAGTTACTGGAAGAAGATATTTTGGCATTTGCTCGTGCATTGGAGGCCAAATATGCTGAACAAAAAGAGTTCATAAGACGTCTTCAATTTAAGGCCCACCTGGGTCTGCCAGCAGAAGAAATAGCAATGGCATTGATTCCTGAAGAGCTGCCTTTGCAGCCAAACTAACTCTTTTGCGAAACAATGTTTTTTTCCGGCCTGTAAAACCATGTTTGGCAATGTCACTTAATGATAACAATCACTATAGACCATGCAGTCCACCAAGCTCATGTTGTAAAAATTCATTTGTTGTCTTTAAAGTAATAAGTGTTTTTCTTCATACTGTATTATAAAGGACAATCATTTATGAAGCATGAATGAAAGGACAACTGCTATTGTAAGAAGACTTTTCCTTCCATTTGTTGGAAAAATGCTTATTGATTTATTAGTTATTACTTAAGATCTTTTTTCAACAATGTAATGGCTACAATCTGGAACAAAACCTGTTGGGACAAAGCGGCATTTTTGGTACTCCAACCACTTATCCAAATGTTCAGCTTAAAAGCCGCCCTTTCCCCTCCCCCCAAACTCAATGTTACCTTATCTTGGATGGAAATATGCTGTAGAACATATGACAATACTCAGCAACATTGACTGAGGGGGAAGGGGAGTGGGAAGAGGGGAGTAAGAAGGGTGTGTCAAAATGAAGGTGAATTAGTGTCACTGTCTCAACAGTTTTGTCGGAGATTGTCTGCGATCGCATAACCTAAAGAAATAGCATTAGTTCAGTCTGTAGTTTTTCAAACCAGGGCAACAATTTTTGGACAGTTCAGTAAGTGTGACTCGAGATATAATTTTGTAAGGAAAAATAGCTAATTAACCTCATTAGTGAGGTCACAAAAGGAAAGAATTGTGTGTCCTTACACTGCAAGTATAGTTTTCCGGAGAGTAATTGAGGCGAAAAGACGAACTTATGCAATGTTTGTGTATCAAAAGGATGTGTGGCCAAACAACATAGCTTTCTATCTACATAGGGTGAGTTTCTACCACTAAACCAATTTAGTAGACCTAGCAAGGGGACCGCAAGGGCCAAATTGATGCAACAAATGCAAAGGTCTTAATAGAAGTGGCACGGAAAAGGGTGCTAAAAAACCGTAAAGGCGGGAGAGTCATAAAAGTTATTATTTTTCTAGAGCTATGGAAAAGGAGTCCTCCGGTGCACTCAGTATGAAAAAATGAATGGTGAGTTGTTTGCTTGCTTCGTGGAGAACAACTATGACGCCATGTGTATGCTGGCCAGAACGGGAACATCCCGGTCATTGATTCAGGGTGGAGCCCCCAGTCAAAATTGTGTCTCTGAACGAAATATGTTGGAACGCAGGGGTTCTCAGCTATTAAACATACTAACCAGTGCCCAGAAGCCCGGACATTAATCCTACAGAAAATTTATTTCATTTAGTGAAGTCAAAACTTCACAGAGAGGCGATTAACTTCAACATCAGGAAAGAAACATACGACGAATTTTCCACCCGTGTGATTAGAACACTGATGACATTCCCAGTAGAAACAATCAATATCTACCAGACTTGATGGATAATCGAATATTCCGAGGAAAAGGCTACAGAACAAAATATTAGAAGTTATATATCTTAAACAGTTTCTATTTAAGGTGTAAAACTCACCCTTTGAGAAGTCTGAGAAACGCACTTACAAATAAATGGAATGCTCTAACTCAATTATCATTTATTTACTCAAAGACTGGATGATCGTAAATGTCACGAACGAGGAAGGAAAATTTACTTCAAATTGATATTCTGTGGATGTTTCTGGTCAAATTATAATTTAATATGGCTTTCTTGAAGATTTCGTACCTACTTACACGATTAACAGCGAGTTTGAAGCAAGTTTCAACGGTTAACAGCGGTTAACGCAACATCTTTAAGGAGAGGACTCTTTCAATTGCTTGTTAATGCGAGCGATGTCTGTTAACCATCAAAAACTCTTGTTAACCGTAGCTATATTTCTACAGCTCCTTTCTATAAATGACATGTTAATCGACTCATGATTGCTGAAAGACTTTATAGACGTTAAATAAAGTCGCTGGAAGACACCAAGTAAATTCCTTATGTTACTCCCTTGGGATTTACTTTCCATCTACAGGCCATCATGTCACTTTGACGATCATCAATTTGTCCACTTTTAACAAACATTATGGGGCCTTTAGAGTGAGAGATGTTGCTTTGTCTCTATATCGATAGAAATGTCCTGTTCAAAGTGTGTTTTTGGTGTGGGTAAATGAGCAACACGCCCGTCAAGCAGTAATAAAAGATCGCGCTAAGAAAGTCATTTCAAACAGATACATTAAAATCCGCAACTCTCTATAAGATTTTGCTCAAGACAACAATTCCAATACTTAAAACATGGCTTAGGAACCTGTCAAAAAAAGTATCTTTTCAAACAATTTCTCATTTTTCGGCTTTAGAAACGTTACATGTTACAGACAATCTCGGACAAAACCTGTTGAGACAAAGCGGCATTTTTGGTATTCCAACCACTTATCCAAATGTTCAGCTTAAAAGCCACTCTTTCCCCTCCCCCCAAACTCAATGTTACCTTATCTTGGTCGGAAATATGCTGTAGAACATATGACAATACTCAGCAACATTGACTGAAGGGGAAGGGGAGTGGGAAGGGGGGAGTAAGAAGGGTGTGTCAAAATGGAGGTGAATTAGTGTCACTGTCTCAACAGTTTTGTCCGAGATTGTAGGTATTGAACTTGAATAAATTTATTTAAGTTTGTGAGTTTGTTCTTTCAGTTGTGGGCTGGGCAATTTTGGGTGACTGTGTGAATCAGGAGCAATTTATCCTCCATTCTTAAGAAAAGGACGTCACCATTCTTCGATTTGAATCGCTAAAATTAATCAAAAGATCTTTTTGCTAACTTCATTTTGGAGGGTCTATCTAGAACAATGACAGCGTAAGAAAAATTTGTTAACTTTCTCTTTAAGAATGCCGACGACCTTTTTGGAATTGGCTACCACTTTGAAAAATTTAGGAGCCAAGTGGCTACCAAAAAAGAAGTTAATTTCACACCCTGAGCCTAGTAAGTTTTCACTCCCAACAACCAACCTGCAGCTCTAGAAGTCTTCATTTTACACTCCCACTCATTCAGTTTGTCCTTAATTCTGTTGTCATTATCTTTCCACTGCTTCAGAAGTTCTTTGAAATGTTCCTCATCCCATGAATTTATTTCTTCTTCCTCCATTTTACGAATGGCATCTTCATATTCAGCTCCGCCCAATCCTACCAGCATTTCCTGGATCTGCTTTCTGTATTTACAGAATTCACCATCACTAACAGAGGCCTCTTTAGTATGGGCCGATACTGCATTCACACAATACTTCAAACGTACAATGTAAGACTCACAGCTAGTGTCAGAGGAATGGGGAAGTAGATCCCAGCCAGTGGCTGGAGGACTCAGGTTACAGATTGTCCTCAGAAGCACAATCAAGAGAGAATTGTCAAAGCTAGTGGATGATACTGAAGAGCATTCAACTGGATACAATTTACTCCACTGCTCTTGACTGAGGATTCCTTCTTTTCGAAGAGACCGAAGCTCAGAGTGCACTGGCTCACGTTTCAAGGTACTCCAAAGGTCTTGTGGATGAATTACTCTATCAAACACATGCCTCAACACTTGTGACCCCAGCCTGACCAGAAGGCAACATAACACTGTGTACTTGGTTTTTCCATCAACAGCATCTGAAACAAGTGTGAAAAAAAATCTCCAGGGCATCATTCTGGTTACTTGAAGGGCCATCATTATAATGATCTCATGGAAGGTTTTCAGGATTGTCTACAAATAACAATTAATTTAATTGTTACTTTCATTTGAAAATTTAACCTCCTATGGGATCACATCACTACGGACCCGTCCTTCGACCCAAGACAGATCAGTAATAGACTAGTTTGCCACCCACAGGTTATGTCTTCAAATCCTGTTCAAGCTGAAAGTTTTCAGGCTTTACTTTTTACTGTTCAAGTAACTGTGATACACTTCAGTCTGCAGTTCAGATGTGTGTTTCGTGTTTAGTCTAATCATATCTTCATGCTCAACAGGCTTCAATGCAAGAGTGACTGAACACAAACATACAACAACAACAAGCTTTATTACCAAAATAAAAAAAGTTTGTTTACAATAATTTATAATAATACAAAAAATAAAATAAAAGCTGGTTTACTAACTTACATGTATAACAGAATACAGAGCACTAAAGCAATGTCCACAACTTCTGGACATTATTAAACAACGAAACAAAGCACCAAAACACCATGTACTAACCGAGACCTTGATTAAAATAACGACAAAGGCATTATCGCAGTGATCACAGTTTATTTTCAAGCACATTGCTCTTGGAAATCATGCATTGCACACGCAACCTACAGATTTGTAGGTACAGATTAGTGAAAAATAATACTAACTGACAAAGGTTGGATTTGAGATTAAGTATTGTTTCAGGCCTAATTATTGCTCCTAATCTACAGGTAGATAGATAGATAGATAGATAGATAGATAGATCGATAGATAGATAGATAGATAGATAGATAGATAGATAGATAGATAGATAGATAGATAGATAGATAGATAGATGGCCTTTATGTTTTAAAAAACGATGAGTATTAAAGCTACATGAGCTTGTGGGGTCGTTTACAATAACTAATCACTAACTAACTAAGAATGTATACAAAAAGAACACTGAACGTAAAATTAGCGGTGTTGACAGATATGAATATAAACATAAATTTAAATATATACAAAGTCTTCTTTTCTAAAATTACAAGTGGATACAGACGTTATCTTAAAACTAAATTCATTTAAAATTAACTAAGGATTTGAGCTTTAGTCTGAGGTCACGATACGGAATGTTTTTTGTCAAGGTACTGCAAATATTGGTCACTGCATTCCATAGGGCTGAGCCACTAAATGCGACAGAGTCTTTCATATAATGTGTGCTGAAGCGTGGAACAATTAAAGAGGCGCAAGACCGGGTTAAATAATTTGTGGCCCGTTTCTTAAAAATCAGATCAATTAATGTGTTAGGTAACCTATCGTGGTAAGCTTTGTGGAAACAGATAAAAATGGCTGATTTGTAATAAATAGACAGAGTCTGCCATTGGGCCCGCTGTAAGACATCAGCAGATGTCATGTCTTTCGGCAAATTAAAGATAAGTCTCGCAGCCCTGCAGTGAAGTCTTTCTAGGGACTGAAATAAGTCAGAATTATGACAAGATCCCCATAGTATGAGACCATAGGTCACTGAAGGCAAAATTATCTTACGGTAGAGATCCTGTCGGACGTTCCTAGGGAGAAATCTCGACTTGTTAAGTAATCCTAATTTTTTAGCAAATGATTTTTTTGAGTTCCAGCATATGCAGAGTCCAAGTCAGTTTTTCATCGACGGTCATTCCCAGCAATCGTGATTTCGATACCCATTCAATTGTAGAGTTACCAATGAAGATCGGGGAGGTATTAATCAGGGGGTTTCTTCTAGAGATTAGCATGGCCTCACTTAATCTGTTAACTAAACACCACTCGTTTAATTCACGGAGTGCAGAATTTAACAGGACAATACTTTTTTCTGCCGTTTCGCTTATGCAGTAAACCGTTGTATCGTCTGCAAACATATAAACGGAACCGGAAGACACAGAGGACGGAAGATCGTTCGTGAAAAGGGTGAACAGTGTCGGCCCCAGAACGGACCCTTGAGGAATTCCAAAAGAGACCGGTATCATCTCTGAAGTCGATCCATTAACAATTGTAAATTGCTGTCTTTCACTTAGATAACTTCTAATCCAGCCCAGGAGTGGTCCTGATATGCCAAAGTCCCTTTCTAATTTCATTTCGAGAATGGCGTGCGACACACTGTCGAATACCTTTTTGAAATCTATGAAGGCAGCCGGGACCACTAGTCCTGCGTCTACAGCTTCTGTCCACATTTCAGTGAGTTGTGTTAGTAGTAATTCAGTTGAAAATCCTGCGCGGTATGCCCATTGATTATCCGTAACTAGATTATTAGCTTTATATATATGACGAACAATTGCGAGGTTGACTACTGATTCAAGGATCTTACTTGGGACACTTAGCAGTGATATCGGTCTATAATTGCAGCAATC
>NC_090869.1:2704387-2706887 GCF_036669935.1 Montipora foliosa | reverse complement strand
ATAGAGTTATGTCGTAGAGTTAGAGTTGAGTTTCCAAAATCCTGAATTCAAGATTTTGGACTGCCAAAATCCTGAATTCAAGATTTTGGACTTCCAAAATCTTGAATTCAGGATTTTGGCAGTCCAAAAGCCTGAATTCAGGATTTTTGCAGTCCAAAATCTTGAATTCAGGATTTTTTGGCAGTCTTTAACTCTAACTCTAAGTGATAGTTAACCTCGAACATTTTACACTATTTTTCCGTTTTGACAGTGATTGATGACGGTCTATTTCACCCTGCACGCAGTCACTGTTCGTTTTAAAAATTAAATTAAAGCTGCTTGTGTTTTTGTTGAATGCTGTTTACACTATGACCGGAATCGCTTGTGCAGACACCGATTAACACAAATCAATTCTTCCATCTAGATTATATTCTTCAGGTCAAATAGACCTTTTCACGGTTTCTGACGCCACCTTGGTTGGGTGGCAAACGTGCAGAAATCAAAAATGTTAAAATATTGTTAGTCGTTTTATTGACTCGACGGAAACTTGGATCATTGCACAGGGCCCAACGCCTGAAATGAAATTAAAGCTGCTAGTTAAACTGTGGCAGGAATCACTTGTGCAGACCACGATTGACTCATAAATCAATTCTTTCTCCTAGATTATACTCTTGAGCTCAAATTTAGGCGTTTCTCATGTGAGATTATCTGCAAAGAAAAAGGAGGCACCGAATAGACACTTCGACTGCTGACATTCCGGCCGGCAACTAAAGCGGAAACAATCATCAGAGCCATTTTAGAATTAGGTGCAATTATTGGAGTGTGACCGAGTCATAACTGATAAATATATCTCTTCATTTATTTAATTAATAACCGGGCCATCTTATTTACAGTATTTTCAAAAATACCACCATTCGAGATTTCTGTCCTAAAGCAGTACACAGGTCTACTACTGGTCTACTACAGGTCACTACTGTTCCTGGCCTAATCTCCCAAGCCCGGTCTCCCAGTCACCTCTGGTAAACAATTCTTATCGCAAAAACCCTCCTTGACTTCCTTCCAGTTGTCAACACATTCGAAGTTTAGAAAATTGCGTGCGCTGACACAACTTTTTCAGTTCGGATTTTTTACTAGAGTTTTGAACAATTGCAATGACGAATTGATGATACTGCTCTCACAGGAAGACACCCCTGAGGGTTCGAGACCGAATGGCGTCAAGTTATTTGATACGCTTATAGCTCTCTTAGAATTTGCAGCGGTTGACGTGAGAAAATATACCGTCCGTAAAAACCCATCAAATAACCCGAGACAACACAGAAAATGAAAGGTGAGTTAGCCAGCGTAACTGGATTATATTATTTAAATACTCGCGAGGAGCGAGTACGATGGTTTTGGCCGCGACTGGCATGAGCACTAGTAAATCGAAGACGGTGAAGACGGATAGTTCATTCGAAAGCTCAGCAGGAGTCGGCTATCCGATCTAAAATAGGGAAGTCTGTGCAGCAGAGCCCGTCCTACACCAGGTATGGGACGTGAGAAAAAGGAGCAAGGTCAACTGGTTATATGTTACGCAGGATTTTTGATTAAGCTCGATTTACGTGTTTACAGTTTGTCCATGTGTTAATTTTGGCCCTGGCGACAACGCAAAGCCTTGACTCGCTACGTTGGACAGTAGGAACCTTTAGAATCTAGGACGAGGATGAGAACGAGTACGAGTTTTCACTGGCAGTTTTTGGCGAAAATACTTTAAATATTTATAGAGCCCCTACGATTAATCTTACTTTTTGTTAGCAGTATACATGTAGGTTGCTTGGTGATTGACTAAAAAGCACTCATGAAACCGACTAGTTAGCGCGCGCATGTTTCTCATGTAGCTCCGCAGTGAGTAGGACTGGTGATGAGATTTAAATTACCGGTAAGTTGCTTTGTTTTAGATATCCCAGTGCGCAATTTGCTCTCCAGTATGGTGGTTTCTGTGCCATGTGATCGCCAGCTGTAAAGGGCCCATTGCAAGCAAGCGAAAGCATTGCAAGCAAGCGAAAGCAACGCAAGCACTAAGGCAAAGAATTTCAAGCAAGCAAAGCACCTCAAGCAAACAAAGCAACTCAAGCAAGCAAAGCAACGCAAGCAGGCAAAGCAATTCAACGGCAAGCAAGGTGAACGCAAGCAAGGAAAGCAACCTTAGCAAGCAAACTATCTCAATTAAGCAGGCACTTCAAGTAAGCAAAGCAACGCAAGCACTGAGGCAAAGAACTTCAAGTAGGCATACAAAGCACCTCAAGCTCTTCAAGAGAATTCAGAATTCCGCCACATATCCGGGACCTTTTCCATCGCTTGTAGCGCTAAATTTAAACTCTCGCGAGTCAAACGACGCAAAACAATAAAGAAAATGGCCGAAAACGGCGCAACATCGACTGCTTCTTGCCATTTTTTCATTCTATACAGCGCACTGTCGCTTAGGTACACTAGGGCATTTATGAAGAGGTATTAAGCTTTTATTCTAAATATTTTTCTAAGCCGT
>NC_090869.1:2694387-2696887 GCF_036669935.1 Montipora foliosa | reverse complement strand
TGGTTATTATAATGACACTACTTAAAAGTACAATCGTTAACGTTCCTCTAATTCACATTTCAAAACAAATAATTACAAGAAACAGAAACATTATCATAATACGGATCCCGGTACATACTTGTTTTGCTTTCACATGGGACTCGCGCTGTTGAATTTTCAACATGGCGTCTTCAAGGTTCTATTTACCTCTCAGATCAAAATGTTCGTTCTTTCGTCGATCAACGTTATTCTTAGTTGCAATAGCACACACTTTTGCATGGTTAGAGGTTTCCGTTTCCGTGATACTTCTGACATTTTTCACTTTCAAAACTCTTTCATCACATTTGCATTTTGTGTTCACAGATAAACTTGACCTCAACTCATGATCACTAGTGCCATACTTTGGAACATTTTGGAATCCACTTTGCTTGCAACTTGGCAATATTTTCGGCTCACTGACCAATTCGTTCCTGTACCGTTCGATATTTTTTCGCGTGCATTCATTCGGTGCACTTTTCTCTCTGTCCATTTTACCGCTCTTCCGGTCCGCTCTTCCCATATCGGACAAATAAACGTCACCTTCTTAGAGCCCGCGATTCTTGTGGTCAGCAGGCTTTGCCGATTTGTGGTGGAAACGTGGAAACGTGAAAAAACTGGCCGAAAACTCAACTCTGGCCGCCGTGCCTGCGGCCAGAGTAATAAAGATATCGCGGCACACGAATTCGCAAAACGCTTTGTGAAGAGAGCGGCCCGCCTTTAATTAGTGCGCTTTTGTTAACTGTATTGCACCTTGGGATTTACTTAACGCATTCAACCGTTTGATTGACAGCAGCTGAAATCTGCAAGGAGACTCAAGTATTCCCAAAGCTAAATCTGTTGACCAATCACAACTGACAAGTTCTAGACATGCAAATTATTATGCCGAGCGTTAATAATCTGAGAACTGTAAGTACATGTCGCGAAAGACAATGGCATTCTGCGCGATGCCTTGTAAGGATATGCACATAGGGAGACTATCTGGGAAATTCGCATGAGAAATACCAAGAGAGGATATCATCCACTCTTGCAAAATACATAATAAACTTTAGGGCCAAAACAAGAGACGAAAACTGGTCGTTCCGTGCGCCTAAAGTGCATCTTTTACAGTGTGAGTATTATTAATTAATCGGCAATCTCAAGGCATGCGTATTTGTTCAAGATTGGTTAGTCATCAGGGCGATATTGATATATGCATGTAGCATCTTTACTACTCTAACGCAAATTTATGTAACTGTCATAAGGTGTCCCATCTGCACTTCAATCACGACCATTTCACTCATATCTAATTCACTCTTGTTGACACTTAACTTAAGTTCCTTTCCTTCCTTCCCTTCCGAATTGGACGTTTGAATTGCGTGTTTGAATTTTGACACTACTTGCCATACTGTGCAACGCGGTTGATGCTTGCTCAGTTGGTTGAGTATCGGGCTTTCTTGCGGGAGATCGAGGGTTGAAAATCCCGGAGGAGAAAGTGCAGGCTTTGCAATTTCATCTGCAACTGGTTCGACTTTCAAGTCTTTTCGGATAAGGGCTATAAAACGTAGTCCCCGCATCACAACGCTTCCTATTAATCAACACTGTGGTACGTTAATTAAAGCGCAACGGGCACACACTGTTCGCCTTGAAGAGTAGAGAAGGAAGCCCCGGTACTGGTTGTCTATCTCTCCGAGAAATGTAAAACATCATGAGACTGCTGTATGTGTTACTTGCGTTTTTTTACAATTACCACCAGGAGTCGGTTTTGAAATGGTTGAAAAAATTAGTTAGCTCTCCCATTTGAAGTCCTTTTGGCTCTGAAATCCCGTCACGAAGCTCAGTCTGCATGTTATTATAATTAATTTGCTTTTTGGTGTTGCACGCCTTTGTTTTTTAGGTTGCTTCCTTACATTTCTGTTGGTGTACTTTTTTTGGTGTACACATCAAGTTGTGAAATTGACGATGTGATTGGGGGTTTACCCAGCTTAATCTTCTCTTCTCGTGTTTCTTTGGGGGTGCAGGGCTGTCGTCGTGGTGAGAGCACTGACTTCCCACCATTTTGGCCCAGGTTCAATTCCTAGACTCGTTAGTTGGTTCTCTATTCTGCTCCGAGAGGTTTTTCTTCGGGTTCTCCGGTTTTCGCCTTCCTGAAAAACCAGCATTTGATTTTGTTTGCGTCAATTTGTTGATTTCAGTTTACAGTGTCCCAAACAAGTGCTCCAGCGCTCGAAGATTCCATTATTTCCAGATGAAATAAAAATTCTGTACAAATCCTGAAAAAAATAGTAACTATGTGGAATGGGTGGAAAGGAAGGAAGGAAAGGAACTTTAGTTAATTGTCAACAAGAGTGAATTAGATATGAGTGTTCTTTTTAGCATGGGTGGGATCCTCAGCACAGTCACAAATGAGGCTATTTTTAGAATATTCATTACCGCGAATCTCAGTTGTCATGTCCCAGATAAAAAAACATGGCACAAGCAGTCACGTGTGGCATCGCATCTTCTG
>NC_090869.1:2676887-2684387 GCF_036669935.1 Montipora foliosa | reverse complement strand
TTCAAACAGCCAGTGTGGGTCAAGGGAAAATCAAGGAATTGTTCAAGACACCCAGAAACCCAAAAGTGAAAGCTTGCAACAACGAGGAAAGAGATGGTTATAAAAACACCATTTGTAGATAATTCCTAGTGTAGATCGTATTGTGTAACTATTGCCCTAAACATTAGCCTGTTCCAGGCTTTCAGTGGGTTGGGACGAGTGAAATTGTAGCGAGGGCGAGAAAAAGTCGAACAACAACACAATAACACTTTATTTTACACTATAGGGATGATATCTTTTTGCAAACATTGCTTTTGTTATTCAAATGTCCAAGCACAGGAACAATAAGGCTGACTGGTTGCCACATTAATGACAATAGGTGACGTCAGCGATATCTTCGCTATTCCTTATTACAATTCAAAAATTGTATAACTAAATGTAAGGATATACAGCATTAGAAGGTGTCAATGGCAAAAGTTAGTGAATGAAGGCTAAAAAAACCGCGAAGTTATCTAGTTTGCCTCCATCTCATTGAAGTCGAAAAATTATCAGTCTTTACATGAGAAGAGGGATAAAATTACAAGAAAAATTGACAATGTTTAATGTTGATGAGACAAGATATAATTTTTGATACTTTTGGAATAAGCAAATGGGTTCAGATCTTTAAAGTGACATATTTTATTGGGATTTGTTGCCAAAGATCTATTGCCGCGAATGAGATCGTTTGTTTGCCAGTATTCAACAGTTATTCGCCGATGGCGGTGGGGAATATCGGTGAGTAAAAACCTCGACTTCGTCTCGGTTTTTATTCACCGATATTAACCAAGCCTGAAGTGAATAATAATTATTGTTTTAGCTGTCAACCGAGGAATTGAAAATGGCTCAGATCGAGGGCGTCAAATACGGAAAAAAACCACACATGAAGAAAGCGACCCACAATGGCAAAAAGGTTAGGCTTTTCAATTGAGAATTTTTTCATATAATTGTCTTCTCAAGTCTTTTATCCGGATTCCCTGTATACAAATCCTAATATTTTAGCTGGCTTTCCCTCACACTGAGCATGGGGTGCCTGTAAAAGAAACATGGGACAGGTGAGCACACATAAGAAGTGTTTCCGAATGGTATGATATTAATAATATTCATGAATATTATAACCGCAACAAAGGCCAATCGAAGTTGCAAAATTTATGTGGGGCAGCGCTGGTGAGAAAATACCTTATAACACGCTTCAAAATTGCTATCCAAACCAGAATTAAATCATTTGGAAACACTTGCAATGTATGTTCACCTTTTCCATGTTAATAATAATAATAATAATAATAATAATAATAATAATAATAATTAGTGATATTTACCCAGGAAGCTCCACTCACATGAAAGCGGTTTTCAGGGAGGTCCTGCATCCTATCGAATTGGAATTTAGAAATGTTGGTCTTTTTTTTAAGGAGATGGGGAAAACCAGAGAACCTGGAGAAAAAACCACTCGGAGCAGAATAAAGAAGCAACAACAAACTTAACCCACATATGGCCATGAGTCCGGAATCGAACCCAGGCCACATTGGTGGGAGGCAAGCGCAACCTGCATCCCTGTTTCTTCTTGATCTCCATTGCGGTGAGATCTTAAGGCGAGGTTTGTTGTTGTTTACCTTAACAATTTATTTCAATAAATAAGGTGAATTTCTTTTCTGCTTTACTCTCCTTTTCTGGACTCCTTTCATCCACGACTTCAGTAACATCTGTGTTCCCACGCCAGCAAGGGACAAGGAGGAGTCCTAATGTCAATCATTGACGTAACTTGAGCCGTTCAAAACAAGAGTGACGCCAGTGCTTAATACTCCAAATCCGTAAAAATCAGTTTTGCAGTTTTAAGCATGTAATGAAACATACAACTTTTTTAGCTAAAATAAAACACCTGAATATCATCAACCTTTCTTGTTCCGGTTCTTGTTCCGGATCCGGTTCCAGATTCCTTCTTTTCCAGATGCCCGACTAATGCCACATGATTTTACTTGCCAATTAAGGACGCTTTAGGTGTGAATGGATTGAACAACATCTAGGTAAACTAAAGAACTACCGGTATGTCCCGTTTTAATTAATAACCCTTCCCCAACAGCCAGACAACTTACTTGCCGATTGGGGGTCCATGAGGTGTTAAAATGGGTTAACGTGCCTTGTTTCAAGTTTTCATATCATTACTAATTATTTACTGTTCATTTCATTATATTTTTCAAACCATGGTTTCTCACCTTAAGCCAACATTATTTACGTCATCCCAGAGGCCAAGTGGCTACAAGATAATTAGGACAGGTCAACAGTTAAATAACTGTTTTGTTACTAAAGTATGAAGTTAACAGAGATCTTAGTCTGTGAATTGGCATAGATCGACCTTTCTCTGAGAACACATACTAGTCAATTTTTATTTACTTTACAATTCTCACTTTATGTACGGCTACTGAAAGAAATGCTTTGCATATAAGTTATTTTTAAAAGTTAAGTCTTGACTTCAAAAGCTGACAATGGTGTGTAGGCTCTAATAGAGAGATTTAGAATCGCATTTATGGCAAATGAAAAATATCTGGCTGAGATTTGCGTTTTGTCAAAACTCAAAGAAACTTGTTTGATTCTAGCTAATTCCTTGCCTGTTATCTATACAGCTATGGAGCAACTTCTTAAAACAGAGAGAAGACTAATAGCATAAGGGAATTTTGTCGCTTTTAGAACAAGCAGCCGCCTTGACATTTCACGTAAACATGATGCTATTTAAATCTCTCCAATATCACCTTGCTGACCAATTCTCAAATTTGGTGCAATAACAGAAAAAGCACTATTGTAAGAACTAAGATTACACCTGGGAACAGAAAAAACAAAATTTGTTCTTAACTATTTGTTAAATGGAGTGATCTGGAAGCCTTGGAAGGTTTCTTCAGAAAGATCAGTGCCAGGTCGCATTATCATTAAAAGACTTGATCATATTATGGGAATAAAGTTAATTCTCTCACATATTGGCAGGCAATGTAGTTACTTCAGGAAATTATATGTAATACTCTAAAACAGAGGGTAGGTACTATATGAAGACACCAAGCAATGAAGCTTTACCTGTTCATAGAATTAAATATTGCCTGTTGATATGTAACAAAAAACATGGGGTGTTAATCCAGCAACAACCTACATTAACTCATAGTCCGTATTAATTTTAGCTAGTCCAGGGTCATACCAGATCTAATACATCAAAACGAAGATCCTCTTCAAAAGCCTACATGTATGAGTGGGGAACAATGTGAAAACTACTGGTAATGGCAAATCATTGTAAAACTGTTTCTTTCAAAACTTCTTTTTCAATGATTCTTTATGTTTAAAAATCTCTTGACAATGTCTGTACAGCGAGGCACCAACAATTCCAATGCAAATAAATGAATATATATATGAACTGCCAAAAAATTAATGGCATATTCATTGATGCCTTTAATAACTACATCTACTGGTTTTGGTTTAGAAAACAATGGAGATAAGTAAATGTTAGACTTGTAACAAAAACAATGGACACCAATTTTGAGCGAAAAAGGCCAGCAATCCATAACGAGTAAACCATTTATTAAATTAAGAGTGACACTCCTCTGGTTAAAGCCAGACAGTTGTACATGTACTACAGTAAAGAATCCCCTATGGTGTTAACGGTTACCAGCCTCTCTATCCCCAAAAATCCTTTCACCACAAGAAGTGATACCAAATACATTTCACTATTATTTTTCCTTATTCTTGGAACCCTCACTAGAGGTGGAAATTATGGCTGGTATTTTTTATAGGTCACAGGCCACAAGCCACAGGTCATTGTTTTACCAATACAGAAAGTATCCTAAATATTCATAAAAGCTAACCATAGGCCTAAAAACATTTGTTCAGTATGGTGGTTTCTGTGTCATGTGATCGCCAGCTGTAAAGGGCCCATTGCAAGCAAGCGAAAGCAACGCAAGCACTAAGTCAAAGAATTTCAAGAAGGCAAAGCACCTCAAGCAGGCCGAGTACTTCAACGGCAAGCAAGGTGAACGCAAGCAAGGAAAGCAACCTTAGCAAGCAAACTATCTCAATTAAACAGGCACTTCAAGTAAGCAAAGCAACGCAAGCACTAAGGCAAAGAACTTCAAGTAGGCAAAGCACCTCAAGCTCTTCAAGTATCTAAAGCTAGCAAGCAATGCACTACAAGCAAGGCAAGCGCGAAAGGTGCCTTGTAAGGATATGCACATAGGGAGACTATCTGGGAAATTCGAATGAGAAATACCAAGAGAGGCTATCATCCACTCTTGCAAAATACATAATAAACTTTAGGGCCAAAACAAGAGACGAAAACCAGTCGTTCCGTGCGCCTAAAGTGCATCTTTTACAGTGTAAGTATTATTAATCTGCAATCTCAAAGCCTAAGCATTTGTTCAAGATTGGTTAGTCATCAGGGCGATATTGATATAAGCATGTAACATCTTTACTACTCTAACGCAAATTTATGTAATTATCATAAGGTGTCCCACCTGCACTCCAGTCACGACCGTTTCGCAAGCTGCCAGTCCATAGTTACTAACTATTTTTTTCAGCATTTGTACAGAATTTTTATTTCATCTGGAAATAACGGAATCTTCTAGCGCTGGAGCACTTATTTGGGACACTGTAAACTGAAATCAACAAATTGACGCAAACAAAATCAAATGCTGGTTTTTCAGGAGGGGGAAAACCGGAGAACCCGAAGAAAAACCTCTCGGAGCAGAATAGGGAACCAACTAACGAAACCCACATGTGACACCGAGTCTGGGAATTGAACCTGGGCCAAAGTGGTGGGGAGTCAGTGCTCTCACCACGACGACAGCCCTGCACCCCCAAAGAAACACGAGAAGAGCTAGAAGGTTAAGCTGGGTAAACCACATCGTCAATTTCACAACTTGATGTGTACACCAAAAAAAGTACTCCAACAGAAATGTAAGGAAACAACTTAAAAAACAAAGGCGTGCAACCCTAAAAAGCAAATTAACTATAATAACAGAATAAGCTTCGTGACAGGATTTCAGAGTCAAAAGGACTTCAAACGGGAGAGCTAACTAATTTTTTCAACTCGTGTTAGCAACCATTTCAAAACCGACTCCTGGTGGTAATTGTGTAAAAAAACGCAAGTAACGCATACAGCAGTCTCATGGTGTTTTACATTTCTCGGAGAGATAGACAACCAGTACCGGGGGTCTTCCTTCTCTACTCCTCAAGGCGAACAGTGTGTACCCGTTGCGCTTTAATTAACGTACCACAGTGTTGATTAATGGGAAGCATTGTGATGCGGGGACTACGTTTTAAAGCCCTTATCCGAGAAGACTTGAAAGTCGAACCAGTTGCAGATGAAATTGCAAAGCCTGCACTTTCTCCTCCGGGATTTTCAACCCGCGATCTCCCGCAAGAAAGCCCGATACTCAACCAACCGAGCAAGCATCAACCGCGTTGCACAGTATGGCAAGTAGTGTCAAAATTCAAACACGCAATTCAAACGTCCAATTCGGAAGGGAAGGAAGGAAAGGAACTTAATTTAAGTGTCAACAAGAGTGAATTAGATATGAGTGTTGTTATGGCATGGGTGGGGTGGGTGGGATCCTCAGCACAGTCACAAATGAGGCTATTTTTAGAATACTCATTATCGCGAGACTCAGTTGTCATGTCCCAGAAAAAAAACATGGCACAAGCAGTCACGTGTGGCATGGCATCTTCTGATTGGTTAAAACTGGCGTCCCTTTGTTTGTTTCAGCCATTTGTGGCTGTGCTGGGACAAGGCCGCAAAGTGATAAATCAACACTCTTATCTAATTCACTCTTGGTGCCAAGTCTTTTAGTGCGGGAGCGCTAACTGGGGACACTGACGGTAAACTGCGTAAATCAACAAATTCAGTAACGCAAATCAAATCAATTGCTGTTTCTCTCACTAGTACAATTTGGCAATTCAAACATTCCAACCTCCAGTTCTCTAATGCATGTCAATCAAACTTTCAATTCGACAATTCAAATATTCATTTGAATTAAAGGTTTGAATTACGGAAATGAATGTTTGAATTGTTGAATTTTCAAACTAAAGGTTTGAATAGCTAAGTTGAATGTGTGAAATGCCGAATACAAGTTTGAATTTCTACACTAAAATGCGTCATACTTAGTACCTCTTTTCAATTGCTGTTTCTCTCACTAATAACATTAGTCTCCCGAAGGGACGAATCATCCAATTGAGAGATCGAGCGCCGCGTTTACGTCAAATGAGGGAGTTTAAAGGGAGCTTAAGATCTACGACGACGACGACGACGACGAAAACGCCACAAAACAATGATATCATTAGTTAAAAGAGCATAAATAATCGTGCTGCACGTGCAGCACGGATTTTAGCTCATATTTTTGCGGTTCTCTGCGTGACGACGACGTGAAATCACTAAATTTTAGGTTTTGACGACAACGTGAGCATGCAACAGAGAATCTTTGATGCTCTATTTTCAGTCTGAAACCGCTCGTACCAATTTATTTTTAGGATACTTCGCCCACATTGTACGACGTGAACGAGATGGAATAATCGCGAAATACTTTTACTAGAGCAAAGTTCTATTTTGAGGTGACGTTTTCGTCGACGTCGCCGTCGTAGATCTTAAGCCCTCTTTTAAAAAGATCTGCGACGCGACGGTAACGTTAAAATTGCAAGTTCAGGTTTATTAATCTTTTTCGTCGTTATGTCAGCTTGTCTAACTTCTAAAACCTAGTGTAACTCTCCAGGAACTGAATTAGGAGGTGCGGTATTGAATCTACGACAGAAAATTCACCTTCGCTGCCTTTTGTTCACGGTCTCCGTAAAACTTGAGAATTGGTCATTTCACGTCGTAGATTTCCCGAAAACGTGAAAGAAATGTACAAAAATGAAAAATGAACGTGCACAGCGTGCAAAGCTATTGTTTTTGCTCATTAAATATGCAAAGTTTGTGTCGTTTTCGTTGCCGTCGCGTCATAGATCTTAAACTCCCTATGGCCAACGGGAAACGGCAGGCGCCCGACGTCACAAAATCATGAATTCTCTTACCCTAATTCGCCTATCTTTTGAGAGGTTGGTTGATAACAATTAGCGCACGAATATCGAATGAGCTGATATCAAACTAGTTTCTTCCAGTTTTCACGGTGAAGACGCAAACTCTAGCCTGACTATTGCCGTAGATGCAGGGGCTGTGTCACGGAATTTTAGTCAAACTTCAAAGCACTAAAAGACGTCCTTGTATCAATGAAAACCAAAAAATAATGCTGTAGGTTTGTTACCAGTAACCACTGAAGTGCACTGAAGCTGTTCTTTGTTGTTTGCAGCCAAGGATGGAGAGGATGGAAATGGATTGAAACTTGAAAAAACTGGCCAGTTTTTCAAGTTTAGAGACATTGTCTTCGGAAAGACACCAAATTAAATACGAATCTCTCTTTGTGCCATAAACATATTTCAGATCTTGTCAGTGGGTTGTCAGGACTCTTGTACGTGTGAGCTAAG
>NC_090869.1:2664387-2671887 GCF_036669935.1 Montipora foliosa | reverse complement strand
CCTAAAGGGATCCAATGAAATAAGAGGTTGTAATGAGCTGCGTCCTGGGTGCAGTTGGATTTACGAAGCTATAGATTACTTGTTTGTATGAGGACTGTACATCATTTATCACGGTCATAAGAATTTTTTCTTGAATTTTTCAATGTAAATGAAGTAGTTCAAGTTCACGTTTCCCTGAGAAATTTTTAAGTAGACACGTATTAGTGGTGACCGATGGACATACCACGGCGAAACGAGAATAAATGTTTGCAAAATATATATATATTGCCAGTGTACGTGCCACTGAGTTCAGTGTTGTTTTAAATTGCACACGCCCTTCAAATACAAATGAACACAATATTTAACTTGAATTTCATGGCGCAGAGGTTAGTAAAATTACCTGTGATGAATTTTACAGTCGAAAATCATCTTCCTGTTGTGTTTATCATTACAATCACATTAATGTGAAAATATTATAACGAAAGTCTTCATTTCAGCTATGACGAATAGGCCAGTTTCGTATTCTAACGGTTGGACTGGACCTAGCATGAAATGGAGGCTAATGCGGGAAATTAATTTGCATTTGAAAAGATTTGCCCGCATTAGCCTCCATTTCATGCCAGATCCAGTCCAGCCGTCAGAATTCGAAAATGGTCTATTGCTGATAAGTTTAAAGAATGCTGCTTCATATTCACAGGAATCACTCGACTCCTGTTTCGTACTAATGGCCCTGTTGAATTCTACTGTTTCCTTACTGTTTGTACTTGTACGGTAGTACAGGTTGCAGTACATGCGGCTACGCGGATCGCTACTGCTACAGGGACATGGACGCCCCGAAGAAAAATTGCTGGGTGTGGAGGTGGCAAGAAGTTATAAGGGTAACTTGTGTTGACGCTATTTTCGCTTGTAGACTGTTCCAAGAGAAGACTTTCCCTGATGACCATTGCTAACTGCTAAACCTCTTTCTCCTTAT
This sequence comes from Montipora foliosa, assembly GCF_036669935.1. NCBI lineage: Eukaryota > Metazoa > Cnidaria > Anthozoa > Scleractinia > Acroporidae > Montipora > Montipora foliosa. Next base: position 2,670,935 of record NC_090869.1, on the reverse strand, counting down.
TTCTTGGAGCAGTATACAAAATTTATGAAGACAGCTTCTCAGCACTATGAATGCTTCATGCATGTCTATTACTGGGAAATTCTATTCCATGTCACTCAAGGGACGGCTTTGCTGGATTTTTTCGCCTGCGACTGCCGCTCTGCTTTGACTTAGAAAATGCAAGACTACCCGAATTATTGTCAGTAAGAGCTTTCTCTGAAACATCTTCGATGTCTTGTTTTCCAGGCCACAGTATTTCTCCTCTAGAGTTCTTTTCTCAGTATTCCTCCACGAGATAAACATGTTTAAGTAATAATGACAAGTTTTTGTTGCCGTTCACGAGGTATGCCGCCTTGTTCACTTTTGGAACAAGATACTTTCAATGCGGCTTTGTACTTTGTCTTTCATCCGTTCTACGGCACTTTTTTTACTTTCAAACTCTTCGACTAACTTGTTAAGCTCACTTTGATGTCTCTTGATTTGACAACGCATTTCTTTCATATTGAGTTCACCAGAATGATTTTTTTTCTCTCCACACTGCAAGACAGATGAGTATTTTCCGTACTCGTACTTACGCGCAAGGGTGTCCTACACGCAACTCTTTCTAGAGGGGAAAGGAACGGTTTAGGGAGCAGGGAGAAACGGCCAAAAAGAATTGTGGGACGAGGGAAAAAGTACGCCCAAAAAGTTCTCTGCCATGGATCGAAACTCACTTTAATCCAACCGCTGTCCACAACCTTAGACGGCACTCCACGAAACGCATGCCCCATGATATGTTTGCTGACTGTGACTTGAGCCCGTGGTGTCCCGCGCATTCCTTTACAGCAATTCCTCTGTTGTTACATGAGCCCACACAACATGAAGTATCATGTGTGGATTCGGTCGCTAAGTAGCAGCTGCGCATGCTCAACGCCATGAGTTTCGGCCCATGGCAGATGTCTCTTTTCCTGTACTCTTCAGCCCGGCGAACGCAAAAGAAAACAGACTTTTGCTACCAGGGAAGTTTCTCACAGGACCCGCTAAACAATTAAATCGAGGAGAATACTGCGTAGACCCTGGGTATCCAATACTGTTTTAAGCCCGTAAGCTCCGGTGTTTGCCGTATTTTGAATGGTTTTTTAGCGCTTCAAGCTAGTAAATTCTTGCTTCATTGTTTGGCCATTGCAAGATCACTTCTGTTTGACCGTACGTGAGATTTATACGCCACGTCGGAAAATCGTGAGACCTCAAGTAAGTGTTCGTCGAAACGTGACATTTTGGAGACTTAGGTCTTTGGAGGGTCTGTGTCCCACCCCTGTGCCTTTTGTGTCTTCTGTGTCGATTCAAACAACAGGGCCAACAACAGCAAGGCCATGGTGAGTACGAAGTGTTCTCTGCCTTCTTTGTACTGCATGTGAACTAGGTTTTCAGAAATGTACAGCAATAAACTGAAATGCCCATTGAACACTGAGTAAGACAATACATCAAATCAATACAATAAAAACGCATGAGGCTGTTAGTTTGAAAATGCCACAAAGGTAGAGTACATCATACAAAGGTAAGCTGGTACTATAGTCTGTAGGTATTCAAGGTTTTAAAAGAGCAAAGTTCTTTAATAAAGTCACAACATCGGAAGGAATTTAGACTACAAATTTAGTGTTACTTTACGTACTGATGAGGGGGAGAGGTAAAAATTCAGGGAGGAGGGAGAAAAATGATTTTAAAAATGGGGAGATAAAATATTTATCTAACCCTTCCTCTCCCCTCTTCCTAGTTTCATTTCAGTTTCGTGTACTTTCTCCCGTAGTTGTTGAATCTAGGACCTTTTCTGTTCCATGCTTTCTTCACTTTTTATAATCTACCTTTCAAGAGAAGTTCTTTCTTTGCATAGAGGCTTGACATTGTCATCCGTACGCGTTTTAATCGATGATTTCTGTGGTCTTTGTGCAATCTTGCTCACCGCTATCAATGCAATTAAGGATATAGCTCTTCAGAGAAACCCGGGCTGTGGCGCGTCCTTCAGTAGAGCTTTATTAGGGGGCTTAAGGAGGCTCCCTAGAGTTTTAGGGCCGCGCGCAAGCTGGGCACTAGTATGACGCGTAAAGCCCAAGTCGCGCGTGTTTTTCTGATTTTTGTGATGTCAGTGTGACCAAATCTGTAAAATTAACTGTTCATTTTCTCGCGTTCCCTTCGGTAAACATTCTTTGAAAATTGGCTCAGCTCTAACCACGCACAGTTCCTAACAAATAGTCAAATTTGTTAAAATCTGTCAGAGCTAATCGAATGTATTTAGAAAAATAGGTCCGCAATGCGTACTTGGGGTCTTATGCTTAGCTTAACTCCATTCAGCCCTTATAGAATTTGGTACTACGGTCTCACTTTTACCATGCGTGATTGGTTCAAAATTTGCCATAACAATGCAGCAGTGAAATGAGTTCCTTAAGTATGCTTCAAATTTCAGCCCTGTTCAGAATTTTACATTGATGCCTTGCCACTAAAATTTCTCTTAATGCCATTTGCACAGTTTACACAACTCTTGCTGCACGCTACATCATCTCTATCAGCTATTTACCAGTAACAGAAGCACTAGATTGGCTAAGAAACAAGCATGGCACTGTCATACATTCATATGATCTTATAAATGATCAAAAGAATGCTGAAATTCAACTAGAATTCTAAGATGAATCATCACTAGATGAGGCGTTCAATGAACAAGTACTCTCAGAGCTTGGTGCAAATCCCCACACTACTGGAAATCAGTCCATCACCAGTAACAATGTATAAACAGCCAAGAGAAATATCTGATGACCAATTACGTCGATCAGTTACATGTAGATCATTACATAATAAAAAACGCAACCTAAAGCTTACAACAGGGTGCTGTCATGGACTAGAAATAAAATGAAAACCTCAACAGTCTGAAGTCACAAAATGTTGAACCAGTTTATTTGTTTATAACTGGAGGTGGTGGTGCTGGGAAAAGCCATTTGATTAAAGGCCCACCTTCAACCGACAGGCATTGCGTGCCTCGGAACTATTTTCATATATGAAAATTCCACCCGAATCCGAGATTCATCCAATTAGATCGCTGCGATGAGAAATACAAATTTCCATAACAAAAACAAACGGTCGAAAAGTCTGACGGTTGAAAGTGGGCCTTTAAAACACTTTACCACACTGTAGTAAAAACCTATAGACATGCTCCAATGAATCCTGAGATTCCAACAGTGTTGATAGCAGCATCTACTGGAGTAGCAGTAAGGAGGAAAATCCAGGTCCTACAATGTTTGACATCATTGATCCAACAACCACTGTGTCCGCTGACTCTAGTCAAGGAAATGAAGCAACCTTTGGTGTGAATGCTGGAAGCAATGTGTAGCAATGTCACATACTGCTATGATATACCACCAAATACAAGATATTAGTTTGTGGGCTAATTCTACTTTGAGCAATATTTTGGTTATTGGAAATAATCTATACAGTTCTATAACATGTTCTGTGCAAACAAATGACTATTTGCTGATAACTGATGTTCCAGACATGGTTTCAATATTTGATAAAGTGTATTCATTACAATATACACCCTTTTAATAAGTCTAATATATGCCGTTTTCCACTAATGACGTCAAACTCATGCTTTTAAAATTTATTCAGAAATGTACAAAGGCTTCAAAAAAGAAAAGAAATCAGAAAAGTTTTAGGCCTTTGTACATTTCTAAATAAAATTTGAAAGCAAGAGTTCGACGTCATTAGCGGAAAACGGCATATATTAGACTTATTAAAAGGGTGTATACACCTGTAGTGAGTCATTTACTGGAAGTTTGTTCATGACATCAAACATTGGTCCATGTATGTCTCTTAGAAATTCACTTCTAGGAGTATTTTCAAACGCTCAATGGAATTACAATTCTTGTTTGTTAACTAATGGCATTAATACACTATATTGCAATAAATACACTTTATCAAATATTGAAACCATGTCTGGAACATCCGTTGACAGCAAATAGTCATTTGTTCGCACAGAACATCTTATAGAACTGTATAGATTATTTCCAATAACCAAAATATTGTTCAAAGTAGAATGAGTCCACAAACTAATATCTTGTATTTGATGGTATAATACCAGGAAGCGACATTGCTACACATTACTTTACCAGCATTCACACCAAAGATTTTTTCACTTCCTTGACTAGAGTCAGCGCACACAGTGGTTGTTGGATCAATGATATCAAATATTGTAGGACCTGGATTTTCCTCCACATCATTTGCTTGCCTTATAAGCAATGGGATATAAACATTGTAGCACATCATTTGTGCAAACCAAAACATCACCTCATTACACGACTTGTAATGTCCAACAACTTGTTTTAATGTTGGCAAGTAAAACACATTTAAGTAAAACATCATAAGCATCGTATTCCAAAATCGCCCTCGCACACCTGAAAATGCATCCTTGACTTTCACAAAATTGTTGTGACAGCCGATCCTTGACCGGTATTGTTGTTCCCATGCTGGCGGCTAGTAGCAGACAACAGTAAGAGTACAAAATACTATTCTTTGAGAGTGCAAAACTCTTATTCAATGCCACTATTTTTTAGAGTACAATAACTCTTTCAGTTTGGGATGTAACCCACACCGACATTTCAAGCCGATAAATACTGGTTTGTGATAGCTTGTGAGATACTTGTGAGGTATGTGGTGCGCAACGGATTTCGAGCCAATGAATGTGGGCTTGCGAAAGCGTCTTAGCTTCAGTGCAATCCGCACTAAACACAAGCCGATTCTAAATATGTTGGCTTGCAAGAGTAAACAACTCCCGTATCGATTCCACTCAGAGACGTCACCTGGATGAAATAACAAAGAACAAACAAGGCAGGCTAGGATAGTTAATTTTCGAAATGAAACAAAGAAAACCAATCTGAAACAGCACGACAGATCAATTTTGAAACACAGATAACTTACCTTACAACTAATTTGCGACGGAAAACTCTTCAAATTTTTCCCAAAACAGGGAAAACGACCGCAGATTTATTTGCAAACAACGAACGCTAGAAGCAATGGCTGACACTTGAAAACAATGACCTCGCAATTACTAGTACCCAGTCTACAAGCCACACTGTCACGTGTGTTCTCGTCCTCAAAGTGACAAACTGACAAGATCTGCCTTAGCCTGCGTAGCTGGCGATATTGTAAGCGCCCGCGAAATAAAGTTTTGGCGGCGGAGCCGACAAGCGAGCGGCGAAGCCGCGAGGAGAATGGGGAGAGGGACTCTGAAATTTCAGAGGAACAATATTTTGGTTATTGGAAATAATCTATACAGTTCTATAAGATGTCAGAGTCCCTCTCCCCATTCTCCTCGCGGCTCCGCCGCTCGCTTGTCGGCTCCGCCGCCAAAACTTTATTTCGCGGGCGCTTACAATACCGCCAGCTACGCAGGCTAGATCTGCCTCTGACTTAGGGGGCTTTATGCATAATGCATAAGACCCCAAAAATAACAAACTACAGAATATTGCAAAAACCGTCAGAACGACCTTGACTTTTTACCACTTCAAAATGTCAGGCAATACCATTTCCATTATGTGGCAAAGAATAACAACATTTCACAGAAGAAAAGTATAATTATGAGTATGGTAACGGCCATAATCCAACAAGTGACACCAAAACAAATAAGCCTTCTTATATCGGTACCTTAAGCACGTGCGTTTTTGAGACGCGTACGGCAACCGGAAGAGAACATTCCGGGAGCCAGGACAGTGGTGTCTCCCAGATTTTTATACGAATCATGTCTAATGGAGAAAAGATACTTAACAATGTAAATGTGGTTGTGTGAAGACAAGTTAAAAGGGAAAACAGCTCACTTCCGGTTGCCGTTTGCGTCTCAAAACCGTGCGTGCTTAAGCTCGCTAAAAAAAACGCGGATGGTTCAGCTTCCGTATGACTAGATGGGTTGAGAGTTTGTTTACAGACTAACCATAACTTTTGTCTATGATTTTCCCTCAACTCACCATCCACACACACACTATTCCCCAAAACTACCTACCTACTGATTAATGAATGTTTTAATTAGTAGAGAGAAACCCCTTCTTGTAAGGCGGATTCTTCTATAAACACCAACTAAGACAGCCACAAAGGTTACTAGGTTATCTGCTGCATCATGTATTCATATTAAACAAAAAGCCCAAAAATATGGAGACGAGAGAACCAGCATGAAAAGGGAGAGAGAGGATATCTTGAAAGCATGACATGAGTCTTTACGCTTTACCGAATAGATCTGAATAGATGTTAATATAACTGTACAGATTTGTTCCCCGCTTCCCAGTTAGCAGAGGTCACTTTTCTTTTGCGTCCACTAGGCTGACGAGTACGAGAAAAGAATCCTCTACCATGGATCGAAACTCACTTTGATCCAACCGCTGTCCACAACCTTAGACGGCACTCTACGAAACGCATGCCCCATGATATGTTTGCTGACTGTGACTTGCATGAGCCCGCAGTGTCCCGTGCATTCCTTTACAGCAATTCCTCTGTTGTTACATGAGCCCACACAACGTGAAGTATCATGTGAGGATTCGGTCGCTAAGTAGCAGCTG
>NC_090869.1:2639387-2659387 GCF_036669935.1 Montipora foliosa | reverse complement strand
AGTTCTGTCCAAAGGTCTGAAGTAACTTAGACTGAAGGTTCTCTCCATGACATTTGCATTCCAATATACAATCAAATGCTAACTCTAAAATTTCGTTTTTGTAATTCTCCATTCCCATAATGGACGAACTTGCAAGCTCTGCTATGCTTTTTACCAACGAAACTGTCATCTCTTCAGATCTTGCGGACAAAATACCACTCATGAATAAAAACACTTGTTTCAGTTCATTCATGTTCCTTACATCGGTCACTACTGATTTACAATCTGTGTGTCCATCAAGGATCTGATAAGCAAGATAAAAGCCAGCAAAGAACTCTTGAAAGGTCTTATGCAGAAAGCCAAAGCGCAAGGAAGGTTTCCTCTTGCTGCCACCGGTCTGGATCGAAAGAAACCCAAACTTGATCAAATTACTGGAACTGCCTTTAAATTCATTCTCGTCGAAAAACAACGCTCCTTTACGTAAAGACTGCAACGCCATGCATCCCAACTGCAACAGGTCATCCTTGTAAATTTCCAGTAGGTCAGCATCTTTGCCACTGGATGATCGATTTCTCTTTTCATATCTTAACAAAACACATCGCACAATTTCTGTGTACAACTGTGTCCTTTCTGGTGGAAGTACACCATTGAAATCCTCACAAAGGATGCAAAGTAAAGCTGTATTAAGAGGATTCCGTGTCAACTCTATCAAGTCTCCATTTGCAAACATGTCAAAATGAAGCTGTTTGATTAGCTCTTTTGCCAAGTGTTCCTTGCCTTTAAAGTGCTTAAGAATGTAGCTCTTTGCGTCTTCAAAAGTAAATCCTTTAATCTCCCACAGGGTGTCGCAGTAACACCTTACACTCTTACCAGTTTCAAGGCGTGATGTGATAACAATGTGGCAATTGGGTAGGACTTTACTTTCCAGAAGGTCATTGTACATGTAAACTTTACTGGAATCCACTTCATCAAGTCCATCAAGCACTAACAGAACCTTGGATTGATTTTCTCGAATGAACTTGAAGAACCATTCCTTGTCTTCTTTGTCAATATCAAGAGGAAGGATTTGGTCATCAATGGCCTCCCAAATATCAGTTTTGATATCACGACACCTTAAAAGCAACAGAACGTCAATCTCGGGAAAAGACTTGTCCCACTCTTCTCGTTTCATTGCCCAATCATATGCCAGTTTCTGACAATAAGTCGTCTTTCCCATGCCTGGCTCTCCCTCAATTAAAACCGTGCGTGGCTTTGCACAATCTTCATGTCCTTTAAAGATAGCTGTCATGTTGGTGATTTCGTGAGTCAATGTTCCCCGTGTCTTTTCTTTGCCCCTAATCTTTAACTTGGTAAAAATACGATCGAGAGGAAAGCTGAAGTCTTTAAGCCATGGAACAGGAAAAATAATTTTTTGACGAGTACTGTACCACTGACGGACCCTTTCAACAATATTGGCATAATATGGTGAATCTGCAAAAGACAAAAATAATTTTAAAAAAGGTGTTACCTTTTTTTTTTTTTGCTCTAACCTCAACCTTAATGTGTTCTTAATTTTGACACCACGGAAGGTCCCGTATTCAGCAATATTTGAAAAACAAATAACACTAACAAAAAATGTAGTTTGATAGTAATGCAAATTACTTTTTCCCATTGCAAAGTGAACGTCATAAGTTTGAGACTGATCTTTGCGCCTGTCATGCATCCGGGTTCCAAAACCTACATGAAATACTTCCTTACTTTTCAACTCAAGATATCATTTCTTCAAAAAAAAAGTTGTAACAACAGGTCAAGTATCCACTCCAAAAAAGACACAATTCTCTCAAGCAGTCCTTATCATATAATATTCTCCCTATCATTGACTGTAATTTGTAATATTAATGTGGAATAACACACATCCCCTGAATGAAAATTTATGCTTTAATAGTTTTAGTTTTTTAGTTTTAGTTTTCCGCTATCCACTCAAGCAACGTCCAGACCTTACTTACTTTATTTTATTTTATTTTATTTTAATAAAAACCATTAAGAGTTGTAAGCATAGGTTCACTCACATCAAACCTCAGATGGACATTAAGTTAACAAAGATACAAAATACCAAGTTTGTACTGTATCTGTGGTAAAATTAATACTTAATATCTGGAATAGAATTTTTAAGTTACTTTCTGAAGGATGCCGGAGATGCAGAGCCAGTTTTATCAATAGAGAGCGAGACGAAAAGGAGGGAAGACGAAAGGAGCTTGCATGCCTTGTGTTGTAGCCTGACATTTCCTTTCAGTGATTTGAATTTATTACCTTGATCTTGCTGACTGTGTGTTCTGCTTCCTGCAGCTTCTGAGAGAACATCAGCACAGCTTGCTTCTGGATGCACAGGATCTATTGTAAAATAGCCAACACAGTCCGCTGTCACGTTAATGACAAAAGAAACAGCAAGAATTTTATTGGCACTGTCAAAGACAAATAATTATATTAACATTTAGAAACTAGACAGAAAGCCGAAGAACCCTTTATGACACAGCTGACTAAAAAGAGAATGGAACTAAGCTAAATTAAGAAATTGATCACCTACAATAAACTATAACTTAGCGATGTACAGTTGTATTCGAAAACATAGTACAAGTGAGATCATCCCTGGGGTTGAAGCAAGGAAGCCCTTTGACATCTGTGCTTAATAAACTACCAGAACTAGACGCTTGTTCACCGCTCGACGTGCTGTCCTTGTTCGATGACATGACGATCTCCAAAAGAACGCTCCGTATCGATAAAACTCTCGAAATAACCTTTTCGAACGCTGGCAAAATCCTTTATCCTCGTCGCCAATGTAATATTCCAGTCCGGTTTGAAAACACAACGCTTACTTTATTCACAACAACTCGACTAAATCACGCCCCAAAACAAGAAAAACAAAAACGATCTCTCTGCTAGTCACGTGTGTCCTCGATTGCGTGAGCTTGATTACAAAACCCTTGTCACGAGTTGTGACCAGGACATTACAATCAACAGGACCTAAACCAAACAAATTGGAACCGGTCCTTAAGATAACATTAATTTTTAGGATTCCACTTCAAAGCAGTGTTCCAAATACCATAGTGTTGAGACTTCTGACTCAATATTTCATGATTAATATTGCCCTGTAGTTACTGAAAAGTGTGGGGTCATCTGCCTTTATAAAAACTGGAATCACTTTGGCGATATTGAGAGATTCAGGAAACACATACTCCTGACCAGTAGATAAAGAGAGACTGATTATGGTTACGAGGGGCTGCGCAATATCTCCAAACGACTGCTCAATAACTTTCATTGATATATTATCATGTCTGGGGGCTTTACTGGCATTGCTCAATTCCTTGACCATAAGTGGCTGCAAGGATATAGAATCAGAAGGAGAGCCAGACACTGAAGAAGTCCTTCAACCTTGGGAAACAAGTTAGTAGCTGAATTTTTTCTCAACAAATTACATTAAGGGCCATCATCATGATGACCGCATTTAAGACCATCCAACTTAAGCAACTTCCAGACCTTACTTACTATATTTTATTTTAGATTATTTTTACCATTGTATAATTATTAGATTTATTTTTCATGATGAGTGTGTGTGCTGCTTCCTGTAGCTGCTGCTGCTGCTGAAACAACATGGAAGCATGGAAAACGTCCTCTATTGCTTAAATAGAATACATAACACTAAAGCAATGCCTACTACTTCCGGACATTACTAAACAACGAAACAGCAAAACAAAGCACCAAAACACCATGTAAGACCCCTCCATACAATTAATACTAACTGCCAAATGTTGGATTTGAGATTAAATATCGTTTTAGGCCCAATTCGGCCAACTTGACGATATTGCTCCTAATCTCAGTCCTTTTCACCCCAAGCGCAGACGGCACATATTATTATTTTGTTCACTTTTGTGATAAAAGCATGAAACTTTGTAATAATCTCTGGAAGGCAAACTTTGACAATGCAGGAATTCAACATCAAAGGTCACCACTTCACAAAAGGTCAACAAAAAATAACAAACGGAGATTTCAAAATAGATAAGGTGGCGATATAAAGATGTGCAAATGTTCGACTGATTCTTCTAGCCAATTAAACAAGTGCATCTTTTCTCGTTCCTGAAGATTTCTTTTCCAACTTTGCATTGATTGATAGTCTGTTTATCATGCTTTGTTCACTTTCCATCGCTAAAATTGCAGTCGCTTTGTTGCCAAAACTGAATAACAAAGAACAAACGCGTTGAAAAAAAACTAGTTCGCAAACCCGTTTGTTTTTTTTTCAAACGCGTTGGCTCTTCGTTCCCAACGCGATGCCAACGCGTTTGATGGTTCGCTTATCTTTGAGCAGTACTGTAAACATCGTTTTAGGCCTAAAACGATATTTAATCTTAGTATTCAATGTATGGTGGGGTCATTTGATGTTGATATTTCTCAAGGGCCAAGGGTCAATAGCCCATTCGGCTTCGCCTCATGGGCTATTGAGAAATTAGAATCTTGTTTAATTTTTCACCCAAAATAATTTCAACTTTAATTAACATTCCTCTTTTTACTTGACTGAAGGTATCCTTGATACTGCATCATTTTTAACAAGCAATAAAGCCCCAAATCTAACAATATTTGCACCTTTAACTCTCTAAGTAATATATAGATTACCCAAACCTAAAAACGAAGCTCCCTGGTTGCTTATTTTTACTGCCTGTAGGGTTAGTGAAAATAAAAGGTTTTGAAGTCCGCGTTTTGATGTTTCCGGTCGCTGCTTTAATAATTAAATCATTTTCTTTGCTTTCTTCTATTAGAAAAATTCATTGCCCAACTAGTGAATTCCACGGTAAATTTTACGCTAAAAACTGATATTGCATGAATCATGCACGAAGCGACGAGTGGGACATCGGCTTTTCGAGTGAAATTTACTTTGCAATTCACCAGTTTGGCAATACATTTTGGCAATACAATGGTGGTCCGAGAGCACGCACCTTCGATGCACGTGGAGGTCCGCTATAATAAGCTTTCAAATGATATAAAAATTTATGCACTGCGTGACAGTTTACCAAATTCATGTATCTTTTCCCTAGGCTTGCATGAATGTGCAAAATAATGAAGATTTGCACATTCATCAAGTTTGAAAACAAATGACTCTAAACTGTTTTTTAATAGAAACCATGCATCATGATTGTTATCAAGATGAACGGCTGTTATGTACCAGAACTAGAAAAATTATTACCAGGATGTTGAGGTTTCTTTTTCTTCCCCCTATACATATCAGACAAAGTGTCTCTGAGGACCTTCCCTATTGACCTCCGACCTTGCTCTGGCTTTTTTGACATCTTTCCTCACTATGTGCAAGAAAATAAAAATTGATAAGAAATTGCGAGTCAGTGTTTCGTTCCTTGACAAGTTAAAAAAAAAAAATATATCAATGGATCACCACCATCAATCAGCCACCTGCTCATGATCACCTTGAGCTCAAATAGGGAGACTGTGTGATTTTAAAATTCTCTTTTTAAGGAAGAGCCATGTTGTTGTTGTTGAGATGGGAGGAGAGGTAAGAACCAAACCAGTGCTCAGGCTAGAAGTACCATTGGCAAAAAGTTCAGTGCCTGCACATGCACCCATTCCACCAAGGGAATGACTGGAAAACCTGTCACACTTACTTTCACTTAAACCTACAATACAAGGAGAAGGGTAGGGGACAAAGGTGCATAAAGGGAAGTAACATGCAGGCAGGTTAGGAATGGACAACAAAGCAGATTTCTGGGTAGTTTTCAGGGGGTGAAGATACACAAGGTTTTCAAAGTAAAACCACTACCCAGGCCCGTGGTAGGGTTTTGATATCAGCCGGGCCAAATGCAATTGAGCCACAATTTAAAAATTAATTATTTTGAGTACCAGAGCCACTCCAAGTTTTACTTGTGTCTTAAAGACTCTCTGTCTACCAGGATGCAACACCTGCACGCATGAGGTTTCGTATCATATGAAACCCCCATTTTTTCTTTCAATCGTTGTTGCTTTCGTTAAATCGTTCAAAATCAGACCCATCCATTAGGATTCTTTTACAGTTAGCATTTATAATAGTTTAGGGATTGTCGATCTTTGTTGAAAAGAGGTTATTTTGTCGTTCACTGGATTTCTAGGAGGTTAACATCAGCGCATGCGAACAAGATATGAAGTGATAATGGCAGCTTCAAAGAACGTCGGTGGAAGACCTCGAAGATCTGAACCTCTGAAGGTCATTTATTTCCGAGAATCAGTTCTTGACCTCTGGAGAAGCCAAAAAAGTCTTTGTGGATACATCAAGCTTTCTGACAGCAAGTTTACTGAAGTCTTGTTGCAGTAAGTGACACAAATAACCAGAAATAACATGAAATAGCACTCACTTATTTGCAGTTCTTCAGAATCATCAAGTTTGTCGTGTTACATTTATAGCTAAAGATGACAATTTCAACACTTTTTTTATGTAGTTCATGTCCCAATAACAAGTCAGGGAATCAAGAAGTCAATGTTGAATTAGAAAACAGCTTGTCACGACTCGAAATTGATGCATCAGGTATAATAAGAGGTTCAGTTCAACACTACATGTATGCAATTTATACATTTAGCCGCTCAATAAAGTTTTAACAAGTAGCTGTTCTTCAAAAGTGTCAAAGACAATGTCTTGCTGATGAAGATATATTTATTTTTATTATTTGCTTGTCAGTCACTTTTACTGTACTTACATGTATGTTTGGAATTATACGTCTTTTAGATATTGCCACACCTTTTTGCTCCACCTCAGAAAAGATTGCAAGAAAAGACCACCCTGCACTATCCTTGGAGGCATCTACCAGGTATACAATGTTGTTAAAAATGAGATTGGCAAATCAACATGTGTATTCATTGAAAGACGTCTATATTGATACTGCAGCCTTTACCACCTGCTGCAGTAGCTAATTAGCTTCCCTGCTCCATCAGATTCTGACCGGACAATATGTTTCCCCATAACCTTGATTACAATTAATTGCAAATTATTTTGCTTTTGTTGTTGAGTACTGTCTGATGGTAAAAGTTCGGATAATAAGATGTCCTACTTCCTTGCTATTTGATTTCAGCTATGTAGATGTAACTGGCATAGATATCACTCGGGACATGGAAGTTGACAATATCTTGGATCCCTTCTCTAAAACCAGGCTAGGGAATGACAGTAATCCTTTTGTCACTGGTGCAGTGAATGTGCGTGAACCGGTTCCAGATGACAGTGCAGATATACATGTACAAGAATTTAATGAGGTAAAGTCTGTTTTTAACCCTTTACACTCTAATGGTATAAGTACTGTCCTACGTCTACATCAATTTTTCCAGCAGCTTATTAAAAATTGAAAGAAGAGAGATGGGACGATAAGAATTATTTAGGATAGTTTGTAGAACCTTTTTGAAAACAGAAATAACTTAAATTATTTTAAGATCACTTGGAACAATTCCAGTAGAAAAAGAGGCATTAAATAATTATAATTTCTAAAGGTTTTGATATAGCATGTTTAGTAGATTTCAGAATGTCAATTGGTATGCTATAAGGTCCAGTACACTTGTTGCTATTGTTACCTTGGTCATCGGGAAGAGAAAGAACCTATCATGGGATGGGAATGTAAGATAAGTACTCAAGAGGGGATTTATTTACTTTGGGAATATTTTTTGTCAACTTCTTACCATTAGAAAAAAAATTGTTAAAGGAATCTGCCATTAACTTAGGATCAGTTACTTCAACATCACTCACCACTCTGACAACTAATTTAGTGGGAGTAGAGTCAGACCTTCGTTTAAGGTTTACAAGTTGCTTTATCCCTAAATCCATACTTTCTTAGCGAGGCGCGGTGGCCTCATGGTTAGTGTGCTCGACTCCGGATCAAGTGGCCCGGGTTCGGGTCCTGGCCGGGGACATTGTGTTGTGTTCTTGGGAAAGACACTTAACTCCCACGGTGCCTCTCTCCACCCAGGTGTATAAATGGGTACCAGCGAAATGCTGGGGGTAACCCTGCGATGGACTGGTATCCCATCCAGGGGGGAGTAAAAATACTCCTAGTCGCTTCATCCCACAGAAACTGGGATAAGCTCCGGCTCTGATGGGCCACCTGGCTACAGACTTTACTTTTTATACTTTCTTAGAGTTGGAAATATTTGCCTGAAAGTAATTAGTATAATAACGATATTTATTTTTACTCAGTTTCGGTAATTGATTAAGTTTATTCCTGTAGAGTTTAAATTTTGTGTAATAAGTAGATTTTGTTTTCAAGTACTTCTTATAGATATTGTTTTTGACATCAATTGAATGCCTTACAGCAGTAGTGATCCATGGTATGGCATTCATTTTTAATTCACATTAATTTTAGAAAGTTGTTTGATTGGGGCGTGAAAATCAATAATTTCTGAGACTTTTGTATAAAAAGAATTAAACATTACATTAGGATCAGAAGTGGCATTCAACACATCATCTTCACAACTCAATTGGCTGGATGTCTTGACTTAAGGCAGATTGATCCAAATTAGAGGAGTCTCTTTTAAAGACATTAGCATCATTAGGAAGAGAAGAATATTTTTATTTTATTCACAATAAGGGAGTTGGGTAGATGGTCAGTAAGATCGTAGACAATGGACATTTCCACTTAAGGTGAGATAGATGTTCCAGAGAATTAAAAAATATATTGTCAATACGTGTTTCAGAGTGATCAGTGATACGAGTAGGTTGCAGAATATGCGGCAGAAAACTGAAGGAGCCTAGAAGATTCAAAAAGTTATCTGTATCAGGGTGTGATTCTGATTTAAGGAGATCCAAATTAAAATCTCTTAAGATAATACAATATTTATTCTCCCTGTGAATCTTTTCAACTGTTGAGTTAAGATTATCCATGAACTTTTGGGTCTTGGAATTAGGATGCCTGTATTATTATTAGTGTATATTATGCCACAGATCACGTTTTGTTAAGATCCATTTTGCATTTCTACCCATAATGCCTCAAAGTCATTTGTTGATACAGTAAGTTCTGGCCTATTTGTAAAATGATAGTTCTTGCTTAATGTAAAAACCAACTCCTCCAGCATTTGAAAGGCTTGGTTGAAAGGTGAAGGGATAACCTGGCATTTCATTATTGGATAAAAAGTTTTGATCAATTTGCAGTTTAATCTCTGTGACGTTGGGAGATAGTCATTTGTGCGTTCTAATTATTTAATAAGCTTTGGGGGTTCGAATTAAGCTTGGACAGAGGAAAATCCAAGAATTCAAATGCTAGATTCCAAAATACCTGTCCACTTTTCTACAAAGTCCTGCAGTCTGCCAATGCAGTCCTGCAGCCATCTAATTTATACAATGACACTTCCCAAACTAGTCTACATGTACTTGTTTGGCACTGCAGGACTTCCCGCACTCATGCAGTCAGTCATTTATGTGACAAGGGTGTATGTTAGATGGTTACTCTTCAGTCAAGGGTTTGGGACACTGCAACAACACTGCATGCCTAATGTGTACAAAGTTGCTTTACAATAATACTTTCATTCCTCACAGGAAAATTAGAACCCACAAATGACCAGCTCCCAACATCAGTGGCTTCATAGCTCAGTTGGTTAGAGAATCGCACCGGTAACACGAGTTCACCAGTTCAAGCTGTACTGAAGTCCTGAATTTTTCAGGCTTCTCTACACAATTGCTAAAATTGCGTCCATAACTGAGATGATCATAGCATTACTTGATTTCATATCCCCAGTTCAGTACATGGTTCATTTCATATATCATTAACATTTTGTTCATTGATTTACATGTACACTTACTGAAATTCACTGTCGTTTATGGTCTTTAAGCCTTGAAGCACGCACTTAAAAGATTAAATCTAATAGCTCGTTGAGGTGCGATAAAGGCATATTTAAAATCTTTAGCTTTAAGTTAAGGGTTTGAGACACTGCAAATCAAGTCTCATACTCAACTACGGGCGTGACTGTGGGATGGCGGTGACAGTCATTTATAACTCCTAATCAACATTGTGTAATCATGCATACATGTATTAAACTACTTGAATGCAGAAATGTGGACCACAGTGGAACTTTTCGCACCACTATGGGACCGTGGTGGCCCACAGTAATGCAGCTTTAAAGTGGACAGGTGTTCTAAATACTCTCCAATTCAAATGCACTGCCTGGAGGAGAACTTTTAGCTCTGACTAGACCAGCAGATGGAAAATTCTCATTTGCTACATGTAGCTAGGAGGCAATATGATACATGCACCCTACGTAAACCAATATCTCTACACTCTGCCTGCAGGGAAATTATTAAGTTTTCCTGATGCAGAAAAAAATAAAAAGTGCATTTAACAACTGCGGAACGTTTCAAAACTCCAATGTCACTGAGAAACAAGTCAAATACTAATTTGAAGGATGAACATGGGCAACAAAATTATCAAATTCCTTAAAGAAGAAACATTCTACTTAAAATAATTATTGTAACACACATATGGGTTTTGACAATAATTTTCATGGATTATTTCTTCATTCACCTGTATTCAAGTGACTTGAAACAATTATAACACCTTTTGAAAACAGGGCCATTAATTCGCCACCTGAATGAAACTGCATGGACGTAGTGAACTTAATTATCACTGTCGGAGTACATACATGCTCTTGCATTGCCTTCTCTTTTGATGTTTCTTGTTTTAAGACTCAAAAGTGCTTACAACAGTGGTTAATGGGTAAGTCTCCCTTACTAATGTGAGTTCACAATATGGACTTGTTTCATCTACAAAATTAGTTATTTTCCTGCTGTCGGACCATTGCTTCCTGATTATAAACGATTAAAAACATTTTAATGCTTCAGTTGATTGTTAATAATAAATTCACCATGAAGGAGTGGGAAGTTGTTTTGAACTTGCCAAGATTTTGCTTCAGATTTATAGTACAGCACAATCTACAGTAGGTAGTTGGAACTTCTTTATTTTGCATTGTTTGGGCCATCTTCTTTGACTGAGTTAATTTTCAACCATCTCCATGCCTGGTTTATTTGTAAAGATAATTATTGCTGATTATGTTGACTACAATAGACAGGATTTGAAATTCATAAAATGACGTAGTCTGGATTTGACATCCCTTATGGCTTATGCCAAAATCTATTGCTGCAGCTTTTGCTACTTCCAGACCTTACAGGCACATAGAATTATTGTAAACCCATCACTGGTTGCCCCAAAGAAGGAGCATTAGTAAATCAAGGAATATACTATACCTGTATGCATGCTGTACTGACATGATAGATGCCCAGAGCATTTACAGTCAACTCAAGCTATGTCATGCATGGGGGAGGGGGTGGGAGGAAGAAAAAAAAAGTGTTTTTTGGTTTTTTTTTATCACAGGGGCACTTTAAAGAGAGTTTATAAATAGCAGACTATCCAGTCCATCCATTACTATGTCAGGGCAGTCTTTGACTCGAGATAAATACCCTTACTGGTATTTCAATTTGAACTCAAAATTGAACAAAAATTAATACAATTTGTCAACCCTTGTTCATCAAGCAAACAACAAAATAAATTGGCAGATTAATTAAACACATGCACTTCATTTCTCTATTTCCTCATATTTTGTAGTAATTTCATTGGGTGGCGGTCTATTAGACTGGGGGCATTTATAAGAGAGGGTCGTCTGATACAAACCTTACAGTATTCTGGACATTTATTTGGAGGGTGGGCGTCCATAACATACAATAGATCATTTATTTTACTGCAAAGGTCTGTGATCGCATTAAGAGGTTTTCATTCCATACACATTAGTATTAGATAGGAAACAATGCCACTGGTAGTGTTTCAGGTACTGCTCTTAGTATTTCAAACAAAGAGCCGCGGGTACCCTAAGCCAATGTTGCAATATGCCATTTCCGAGTTCATGTCAGCCCCCTCTTCAAAGCAAGTCTTAAGTGCAAAGTTTTCCTTATAAAAATTAGTTTTCATTCATACTCATACCTAAATTAGAACTGAAAATCACAAAAACTTTGCATTTACACTCACTTTGAAGGAGGCAGACATGAACTTGAAAACAGCCTATTTGAGTGTCACGATCAGTTACACAAAGGGCGTACATTGTAAGGGTTTGTAAGGGAATTTGCAAACATTTTTAGGAGTCGAAAATAAATATAGAGATAGACTGTGAGCAGTCTCTCTTTTCTTCTAAAATCCGCCGTGAGAATGCGATATGTGAGGGGTGAAGCCTCGAGCCACAAGTAGCGCAGGCATAGGGAGATGAACCTGCAACCCCCTGGAATCACGCTGAAATGGCCAAAGTATGCCACAAAAACACCGATAAGGTAATTTGATCAGGTATTAAGAAGACAAGGTACATGTAAGGCTTTATTGTTCGATTCGTGTTCTTTATTTTTGACTCCTAAACATGTTTGCAACCCTTATAATATACACCGGGTAGATTGCAAAATACCTAGCAACAAGAAATGGACCCTAAAAACACTGCTGTCACAGTGCCGCAGTTGTGGTGTTGATTCACTGACCTTTTCATTCACTATGCCAAAGTGAACTAAGAAATTGACTGCTCCCACAGTGCCACAGTGCCTGTCTTGGAAATCGGTTGCCTACAGTTTAGAATAATTTTATTATAACACTTGATTACTGATTAAGCCTAAGTGCTTGTTTCAGTGATTAGGCCTCTACATCTCCATCTGTCTTTAATATCCTTAAAACCATAGGTATCATAAAGATGTAAATAAATAATAATAATTACATGTAATTGCAAATGATAAATATACAAATATAAATAATTGCAATAATCATTTAGAAAATATATAAAATAACTGTACACTGCCAATCTGTCGACGGAGTAGAATAGGCTGGGCTTCTGATAGGATGTGGAAAAAAATAAAAGATTAGAAATTCTTGGCCATATTATGCGTAAACATGCGTTGATTATGCAGAAATTACACCGCATTATGTGGAAATTTAAACAACTTATAAAACTAATAATTAGGCCTGTCCAATTATATGCTTATGGTAAATTAGGACTTGAAATAATTGCGACCAATGCAGTCACATTTGTGACTGAATTTTTTTCCCTTTGTGATTAAAATATATGGAGGAGTCGGCAATTTGCGACCAGCTTTCACCGTTGAAATAAAAGGGTTAGCATTTGGCATTTTGCCGCAACTTTTGCCAAAATAAATAAGGCAATTTAAAAAATTATTTTGTTTCTCATCATGAATTTTGTTTCAATTTGGAGATATGGAGCATAATAGCGATCCATTCCCTTGATCATTGACCATTTTCAGTGATTTTTCTACAAATAAGTATTGCAGGCTCCTATTTTCCCTATGATTACAAATAATACAATTTCATTTGCGACTATAACTTGCACCTAAATTTTCAAATATGTTGTCGCAAAATTTTGACCCCAGGGTATCTGTAATTTATAACACAGGTTCTAGTGTCCAGGCTCATTGCCAACTTTTATGCTCCCAACGTCAGTGGCTTCATAGCTCAGTTGGTTAGAGCGTCGCACCAGAATCGCAAGGTCACAGGTTCAAACCCCGTTGAAGTCCTGAATTTTTCAGGCTTCTCTACGCAATTGTAAAAATTGCATTCGTAACTGCGAAGATCATAGCTTCATTTGATTTCATATCCGCAGTTCATATTTGATTCATTTCAAATACCGTTTCATCATTGATTCATTCCTCGCGGGACCATTAGAACCATTATGAAATTCTCACTTGTAATTCCATTTTTGCAGTTTCTCAAGAAAGCACTTGGAGGCTCCCACTGAGCACATTTTTTGGATCGTAACAATTTCTTTCCAGTCATGTGGTGAGAAAGGAACAATCTCAATTTTGACAAAATTTACTACTTCAGTGATTTTGATCTAACTAGTATAACATAATAATCCAAACAAAAACATTTTACACTGTAACCATTGCTTCCTGATTATAAACGATTAAAAACAATTAATTTTAATGCTTCAGTTGATTGTTAATAATAAATTCACCATGAAGGAGTGGGAAGTTGTTTTGAACTTGCCAAGATTTTACTTCAGATTAGTACAGCACAATCTACAGTAGGTACCTGGAACTTCTTTATTTTGCATTGTTTGGGCCATCTTCTTTGACCGAGTTAATTTTCAACCAACCCCATGCCTGGTTTATTTGTAAATTATTGCTGACGATGTTGATTACAATTTATATAGACAGGATTTGAAATTCATAAAATGGCGTAGTCTCGATTTGACATCCCTTATGGCTTATGCCAAAATCTATTGCAGCTTTTGCTACTTCCAGACCTTACAGGCACATAAAATTATTGTAAACCCATCAATGGTTGCCCCAAAGAAGGAGCATTAGTAAATCAAGGAATTATATACATGCTGTACTGACATGATAGATGCCCAGAGCATTTACAGTCAACTCAAGCTATGTCATGCATGGGGGAGGAAGGGAGGGGGTGGGAGGAAGAAAAAAACAGTGTTTTTTGGTTTTTTTTTTTATCACAGGGGCACTTTAAAGAGAGTTTATAAATAGCAGACTATCCAGTCCATCCATTACTACGTCAGGGCAGTCTTTTATTCGAGATCAATACCCTTACAGGTATTTCAATTTGAACTCAACATTGAATAAAATACAATCTGTCAACCCTTGTTGATCAAGCAAACAACAAAATAAATTGGCAGATTAAACACATGCAATTCGTTTCTCTATTTCCTCATATTTTGTAGTAATTTCATCGGATGGTGGTCTATTAGACTGGGGGCATTTATAAGAGAGGGTCGTCTGATACAAACCTTACAGTATTCTGGACATTTATTTGGAGGGTGGGTGTCCATAACGTACATGTACAATAGATCATTTACGGTAGATATTTTTTCCTTTTTAATAACTGCAAAGGTCTGTGATCGCATTGAGAGGTTTTCATTCCAGACACATTAGTATTAGATAGGAAACAATGCCACTGGTAGTGTTTCAGGTACTGCTCTTAGTATTTCAAGCAAAAAGAGCCGCGGGTACCCTAAGCCAATGTTGCAATATGCCATTTCCGAGTTCATGTCAGCCCCCTCTTCAAAGCAAGTCTTAAGTGCAAAGTTTTCCTTATAAAAATTAGTTTTCATTCATACCTAAATTAGAACTGAAAATCACAAAAACTTTGCATTTACACTCACTTTGAAGGAGGCAGACATGAACTTGAAAACAGCCTATTTGAGTGTCACGATCAGTTACACAAAGGGCGTACATTGTAAGGGTTTGTAAGGGAATTTGCAAACATTTTTAGGAGTCGAAAATAAATATAGAGATAGACTGTGAGCAGTCTCTCTTTTCTTCTAAAATCCGCCGTGAGAATGCGATATGTGAGGGGTGAAGCCTTGAGCCACAAGTAGCGCAGGCACAGGGAGATGAACCTGCAACCCACTGGAATCACGCTGAAATGGCCAAAGTATGCCACAAAAACACCAATAAGGTAATTTGATCAGGCATTAAGAAGACAAGGTAAGGCTTTATTGTTTGCTTCGTGTTCTTTATTTTTGACTCCTAAACATGTTTGCAACCCTTATAATATACACCGGGTAGATTGCAAAATACCTAGCAACAAGAAATGGACCCTAAAAACACTGCTGTCACAGTGCCGCAGTTGTGGTGTTGATTCACTGACCTTTTCGTTCACTATGCCAAAGTGAACTAAGAAATTGACTGCTCCCACAGTGCCACAGTGCCTGTCTTGGAAATCGGTTGCCTACAGTTTAGAATAATTTTATTATAACACTTGATTACTGATTAAGCCTAAGTGCTTGTTTCAGTGATTAGGCCTCTACATCTCCATCTGTCTTTAATATCCTTAAAACCATAGGTATCATAAAGATGTAAATAAATAATAATAATTACATGTAATTGCAAATGATAAATATACAAATATAAATAATTGCAATAATCATTTAGAAAATATATAAAATAACTGTACACTGCCAATCTGTCGACGGAGTAGAATAGGCTGGGCTTCTGATAGGATGTGGAAAAAAATAAAAGATTAGAAATTCTTGGCCATATTATGCGTAAACATGCGTTGATTATGCAGAAATTACACCGCATTATGTGGAAATTTAAACAACTTATAAAACTAATAATTAGGCCTGTCCAATTATATGCTTATGGTAAATTAGGACTTGAAATAATTGCGACCAATGCAGTCACATTTGTGACTGAATTTTTTTCCCTTTGTGATTAAAATATATGGAGGAGTCGGCAATTTGCGACCAGCTTTCACCGTTGAAATAAAAGGGTTAGCATTTGGCATTTTGCCGCAACTTTTGCCAAAATAAATAAGGCAATTTAAAAAATTATTTTGTTTCTCATCATGAATTTTGTTTCAATTTGGAGATATGGAGCATAATAGCGATCCATTCCCTTGATCATTGACCATTTTCAGTGATTTTTCTACAAATAAGTATTGCAGGCTCCTATTTTCCCTAGATTACAAATAATACAATTTCATTTGCGACTATAACTTGCACCTAAATTTTCAAATATGTTGTCGCAAAATTTTGACCCCAGGGTATCTGTAATTTATAACACAGGTTCTAGTGTCCAGGCTCATTGCCAACTTTTATGCTCCCAACGTCAGTGGCTTCATAGCTCAGTTGGTTAGAGCGTCGCACCAGAATCGCAAGGTCACAGGTTCAAACCCCGTTGAAGTCCTGAATTTTTCAGGCTTCTCTACGCAATTGTAAAAATTGCATTCGTAACTGCGAAGATCATAGCTTCATTTGATTTCATATCCGCAGTTCATATTTGATTCATTTCAAATACCGTTTCATCATTGATTCATTCCTCGCGGGACCATTAGAACCCACAAATGACCAGCTCCCAATTGCAACGTCAGTGGCTTCATATAGCTCAGTTGGTTAGAGCGTCGCACCGGAATCGCAAGGTCACGGGTTCAAACTCCGTTGAAGTCCTGCATTTTTCAGGCTTCTCTACGCAATTGTAAAAATTGCATTCGTAACTGCGAAGATCATAGCTTCATTTGATTTCTAGAAATGACAGCTAAATTCTTCACCACCTTCGAATTCTGTATGATCAGTTAGGTCATGATCTTGAATTCTTTGGTTTTGGAATTCTGGGTTAAGTTTTGTAGACAAGACTTTCTTTTGTTGGCAAATCAAAAGGTAATTTTGAGGCGAAAAAAACTTTTTCACTCTTTTATTATTATGAAATTCTCACTTGTAATTCCATTTTTGCAGTTTCTCAAGAAAGCACTTGGAGGCTCCCACTGAGCACATTTTTTGGATCGTAACAATTTCTTTCCAGTCATGTGGTGAGAAAGGAACAATCTCAATTTTGACAAAATTTACTACTTCAGTGATTTTGATCTAACTAGTATAACATAATAATCCAAACAAAAACATTTTACACTGTAACCATTGCTTCCTGATTATAAACGATTAAAAACAATTAATTTTAATGCTTCAGTTGATTGTTAATAATAAATTCACCATGAAGGAGTGGGAAGTTGTTTTGAACTTGCCAAGATTTTACTTCAGATTAGTACAGCACAATCTACAGTAGGTACCTGGAACTTCTTTATTTTGCATTGTTTGGGCCATCTTCTTTGACCGAGTTAATTTTCAACCAACCCCATGCCTGGTTTATTTGTAAATTATTGCTGACGATGTTGATTACAATTTATATAGACAGGATTTGAAATTCATAAAATGGCGTAGTCTCGATTTGACATCCCTTATGGCTTATGCCAAAATCTATTGCAGCTTTTGCTACTTCCAGACCTTACAGGCACATAAAATTATTGTAAACCCATCAATGGTTGCCCCAAAGAAGGAGCATTAGTAAATCAAGGAATTATATACATGCTGTACTGACATGATAGATGCCCAGAGCATTTACAGTCAACTCAAGCTATGTCATGCATGGGGGAGGAAGGGAGGGGGTGGGAGGAAGAAAAAAACAGTGTTTTTTGGTTTTTTTTTTTATCACAGGGGCACTTTAAAGAGAGTTTATAAATAGCAGACTATCCAGTCCATCCATTACTACGTCAGGGCAGTCTTTTATTCGAGATCAATACCCTTACAGGTATTTCAATTTGAACTCAACATTGAATAAAATACAATCTGTCAACCCTTGTTGATCAAGCAAACAACAAAATAAATTGGCAGATTAAACACATGCAATTCGTTTCTCTATTTCCTCATATTTTGTAGTAATTTCATCGGATGGTGGTCTATTAGACTGGGGGCATTTATAAGAGAGGGTCGTCTGATACAAACCTTACAGTATTCTGGACATTTATTTGGAGGGTGGGTGTCCATAACGTACATGTACAATAGATCATTTACGGTAGATATTTTTTCCTTTTTAATAACTGCAAAGGTCTGTGATCGCATTGAGAGGTTTTCATTCCAGACACATTAGTATTAGATAGGAAACAATGCCACTGGTAGTGTTTCAGGTACTGCTCTTAGTATTTCAAGCAAAAAGAGCCGCGGGTACCCTAAGCCAATGTTGCAATATGCCATTTCCGAGTTCATGTCAGCCCCCTCTTCAAAGCAAGTCTTAAGTGCAAAGTTTTCCTTATAAAAATTAGTTTTCATTCATACCTAAATTAGAACTGAAAATCACAAAAACTTTGCATTTACACTCACTTTGAAGGAGGCAGACATGAACTTGAAAACAGCCTATTTGAGTGTCACGATCAGTTACACAAAGGGCGTACATTGTAAGGGTTTGTAAGGGAATTTGCAAACATTTTTAGGAGTCGAAAATAAATATAGAGATAGACTGTGAGCAGTCTCTCTTTTCTTCTAAAATCCGCTGTGAGAATGCGATATGTGAGGGGTGAAGCCTCGAGCCACAAGTAGCGCAGGCATAGGGAGATGAACCTGCAACCCCCTGGAATCACGCTGAAATGGCCAAAGTATGCCACAAAAACACCGATAAGGTAATTTGATCAGGTATTAAGAAGACAAGGTACATGTAAGGCTTTATTGTTCGATTCGTGTTCTTTATTTTTGACTCCTAAACATGTTTGCAACCCTTATAATATACATGTACACTGGGTAGATTGCAAAATACCCGGCAACAAGAAATGGACCCTAAAAACACTGTTGTCACAGTGCCGCAGTCGTGGTGTTGATTCACTGACCTTTTCATTCACTATGCCAAAGTGAAATAAGAAATTGACTGCTCCCGCAGTGCCACAGTGCCTGTCTTGGAAATCGGTTGCCTACAGTTTAGAATATAACACTTGATTACTGATTAAGCCTAAGTGCTCGTTTCAGTGATTGGGCCTCTACATCTCCATTTGTCTTTAATATCCTTAAAACCATAGGTATCATAAAGATGTAAATAAATAAATAATTTTTGCAAATTATAAATATACAAAAATAAATAATTGCAATAATCGTTTAGAAAATAAATAAAATAACTGTACACCGCCAATCTATTGACGGAGTAGAATAGGCTGGGCTTCTGATAGGATGTGGAAAAAAATAAAAGATTAGAAATTCTTGGCCATATTATGCGTAAACATGCGTTGATTATGTGGAAATTACACCGGATTATGTGGAAATTTAAACAATTTATAAAACTAATAATTAGGCCTGTCCAATTATATGCTTATGGTAAATTAGGACTTGAAATTGCGACCAATGCAGTCACATTTGTGACTGAATTTTTTCCCTTTAAGATTAAAATATATGGAGGAGTCGGCAATTTGCGACCAGCTTTCACCGTTGAAATAAAAGGGTTAGCAGTTGGCATTTTGCTGCAACTTTTGCCAAAATAAATAAGGCAATTTAAAAAATTATTTTGTTTCTCGTCATGAATTTTGTTTCAATTTGAAGATATGGAGCATAATAGCGATCCATTCCCTTGATCATTGACCATTTTCAGTGATTTTTCTACAAATATGTATTGCAGGCTCCTATTTTCCCTACGATTACAAATAATACAATTTCATTTGCGACTATAACTCGCACCTAAATTTTCAAATATGTTGTCGCAAAATTTTGACCCTAGGGTATCTGTAATTTATAACACA
>NC_090869.1:2631887-2634387 GCF_036669935.1 Montipora foliosa | reverse complement strand
ATGCTCGGATCAAGTGCATTGTCACTTCCACTGTTTACATGTGCGACCTTATACAGCACCTCACTGGTTTAAAAAGGTCGTCACGTTTGCCCTGTCAATTCCAACCCCCTACACTTTAAACACTGTCCTAGCTGCTCAACTGTGTAGTGTTCTGGTTCTCTCTCGAGAATAGAGCCAAGAACATGGTCGACGTTGCTAAAAACCAAATAGATTGAAGCGATTACTATGCCTCATTTCCGTTGTAACTCTTACAGACTGAACTTTGCTTGTGTGAGTCACCTGGGGGTCTATAATTTCATGACGTCATTAGTGCAAAGCGCTATTTAACCCAGGACGTTACATATCGTTAATTTCGATACTCGATAAAATCGATCCTAATCGATATTTTTCGATACTAATCAATCGATTAATATCGGAAATCGATAATAATCGATAACAAAGTTTGTTGCGATTATCGATTTTGATCGATTTTATCGATTTTCGTAATTACAGTTCGATTTCAATCGATTTCCATCAATTTATATCGAGAATATTGAATAGATATCGATCGTAGGCTCGATTTCACCGTGATTTTCACCGCTCGATTTCTCTCATGCGGTTTACGTTCCTCCCGGAAAAGAGACGGTTGGACTCGTGAACAGTGGCTGGGAATCGAGCTTATGCAGAAACGAAATTCATTCAGCGATAGGTTTCCGTGAGTGGAGGCACGCCATGTTTTGAGCAGTTCACAGCGTATACATGTTTACACTGATCTAAACAGTGTGTGGTCTTCGCTCGAGCTCCAGGGGGTTAAAAATTTCCCCAAATGCGAATGAGTTATCTCAGATTTATGGCCAGGAGCGGAAGAAGATTTACAGTAAGACAAAACCCTTACTTTAGAGTTGACCTATTCTCTCGGCCGAGTAAACCGATATAATCGATAATCTGCGCCTAAATCTTGGGGTTGATCTCTCATACACCAGTCAAATCTTGAGCCAGTGTGGCCCAGTGGTTAGGGCGCTTGCCTTGAGATCGGTAGATCCCGGGTTCAAGACCAGCTCTGACCACTCGCTGAATTTGTTCCTGGTAGTCCCTGGTTCAACTTCCCACCTGCACTTGTAAATAGCCAACTGGTTTCCCTCCGGCCAGTTGGGATTCTTAACAGTTGTTGTTGTTGTGTTCTGTTGTTTCGTTGATTGTTTCATTGGCCCTAAAAAGCCCCTATGGGGAGCCGTCAATTAAGAATGTATTGTATTGTATTGTATTGTATTAAATATGGCTCTGTCTCACAAGGACTGGGAACTACCAAGTTCACGAATTTGATTGGCTGAAATTGATATTGACCGCGGTCTAGATTTTCCCATCTAGATCGGCATCTAGATAATGTTTTGCGGTGAAAAGATGCAAACTAAAATGCAAAAATATTGCGTATTTTCTTCTACCAATATTTATTTATGGAAGTACCAAACAGCATGATGACAAAAGAGAGGATGACGAGCAAACTTTGACAGAATTAAGTTCAGCTAATTGCCACTCATCGCCGTTCGCAAGCAAAATGTCAGTTAGTACAAACCAGTTACATTAAACGAATTAAATTGTTCTTGTTTGCCAAATAATAAACATCTTATTAACCGAGCTTAGTCAGTCTGTATGAGAGAATCTTGAGCTCGGTCGTGTGTACAGACCTCACTGCGTTCGGTCTGTACTCACGACCTCGGTCAAGATTCTCCCATACAGACCTCCTACTCTTTTCTTGTGATTATCGATATTTATCGACTATTCTAGCTAATCGATGAACAATTATCGAGTACTATCGAGTAATAGATTGGTTTCCGATGATCGATATTTGTAACGTCCTGTTAACCTTAAGCTAGTTGTCTCATATAATTATAAAGCACCACGGCACTGCGGCACCAGCCATTCTTCTCAACTCAATTTAAACTTAAGCCGACTTGGCACCAGCCATTCTACTCAATCCACTTTACCCACTTTCGTTCCCTTCGGCACTGCAGCTCGCGCAGTAAAAGTAACGCTTCTTTGTGGCGGGGTATTCTGCAATCGCTCCTTTCCGCATATAATAACCGATCATGCCCAAATGTCGGAAGATCGTCATTCTATCAAGTATTTTCCTTTACAGTGTTTTAAAACGCTTACCAAAGGTTTACGAGGCTTTCATAGTATATCAGTCCGGCCTTGATTCCCTTTTCATCTTCTTCATAACTTAGCGAAATAAAACACTTAATTCAGAAACAAGCAGCAACTCTTACACCTTCCTTGGGAGCAGCAAATGAAGTATCAAATGTGGTTACCAAATTTGGTAATGTTTGAATGACAGTTGCCATAGCAATGTTGAAGCATCAGTCACGCGATTTTATTTGAAAATTCCAGAACATTTTACACTATTGTTTGATAGTGATTCGTGTCTATTTCACCCTGCACGCAATCACTGTACGTGTTAAAAATTAAATTAAATTAAAGCTGCTTGTTTTTTTGTTGAATACTGTTTACACTGTGACCGGAA
>NC_090869.1:2611887-2614387 GCF_036669935.1 Montipora foliosa | reverse complement strand
ATCAGGGAGAGAGGTAAAAATCCAGGGAGGAGGGAGAAAAATGAGTTTAAAAATAGGGAGATAAGATATTTACCTAACCTTTCCTCTCCCCTCTTTCTAGTTTCATTTCAGTTTCGTGTACTTTCCCCCTTAGTTGTTGAATCTAGGACCTTTTCTGTTCTATGCCTACTTCACTTTTGATGATCTACCTTTCAAGAGAAGTTCTTTCTTTGCATAAAGGCTTGACATTGTCATCCGTACGCGTTTCAATCGATGACTTCTGTGGTCTTTGTGCAATCTTGCTCACCCCTATCAATGCAGTTACGGGATATAGCTCTTCAGAGAAACCCGGGCTGTGGCGCATTCTTCAGTAGAGCTAGATTAGGGGGCTTAAGGAGGCTCCCTCGAGTGTTAGGGCCGAACGCGAGCTGGGCACTAGTATGGCGCGTAAAGCCTGAATCGCGCGTGTTTTTCTCATTTTTGTGACGTCAGTGTGACCAAATCTGTAAAATTAACTGTTCATTTTCTCGCGTTCCCTTCTGTAAACTTTTTTTTGAAAATTGGCTCAGTTCTAACCACTTACAGTTCCTGTCAAATACCCAAAATTTGTTAAAATCTGTCAGAGCTAATCGAATGTATTTAGAAAAATGACAAACTACAGAATATTGCCAAAACCGTCAAAACGACCTTGACTTTTTACCACTTCAAATTGTCAGGCAATATCACTTGCATTATGTGGCAAAGAATAAGAACATTTCACAGAAGAAAAGCATAATTATGAGCATGGTAACGGCCATAATCTAACAATTGACACCAAAAAAAAAATTAGCCCTCTTATATCGGTACCCATACTGGTAAATCTCTACGGGAGAACTTTAAGAGAAATTTACTAGTAAATCATTCTCACCGCATACAATAGCCCTGGCACGGGAAGCTAAGTTATGGGAGGATACCCGCGACTCACAGGGCAAAAGGCATGTGAAATGTGGGATACAGCATCAACCGCCAGCAGGGGAGGTGGGAGGGGCGAAACTTTACCGTGACTTCACCGAAATCCGTTGAACTGACCACGAGGCGACTAGAATTGTGATATTTCAAGTGGAGGCCGCAATGCATTATATTACTAGCGCGCAGGTATAGAACGCTGGAATTTGAAGAACTTGAGCCTTTCCCGTGCAACAGGATAATTATATATGCAGTGAGAATAGGTTTCCTTTTGTAACTCGTGCCCAGTAGAACGGGTATTCGCAAATACTCTAGGGAGCCAGCTTAAGCACGTGCGTTTTTTAGACGCGGACGGCAACCGGAAGAGAACATTCAGGGAGTCAGGACAGTGGTGTCTCCCAGAATTTTATATTAACCATCTCTAATAGAGAAAAGATACTTGTGTGAAGACAAGTTAAAAGAGAAAACAGCTCACTTCCGGTTGCCGTTTGAGTCTCAAAAATGCGCGTGCTTAAGCTCGCTAAAAAAACCGCGGGTAGTTCAGCTTCCTTATGACTAGATGGATCAGTTGTCTCAGCAGGTTTCGTTTTCACAGAAGGTGAAGAGCCCTAGAATACTTAGCTTGAGTCGCTGAATGACTATTCCTACGATTAGTTTTGATGTCGAAATTGGCAATTCTCAGGCTAATTGGATCGTTATTCAAAACTAAATTGATGCTTACCATTTAGCCAAAGAATCCCAAAATTTCGGTTTGACGTCAAATGGAAAGGCTATTTTCCGGGAAATCTTTTCGGAAATTGCGTCCTAGCTAAACGCAGAAGAGTCTCCAGGAGCTCAATAGGCTCGAATGGGTCAAAAAGAGACGGCGGACGGTTCAGATGCCTTCTCAGGGCCGCCAGCGCATCTGCTTAACTCTCACCAGCGTTTTCTTGCTCCAGTAGTATGATCTTATTTTCCAATCTCTGAATACGGTCATCCGGCTATATAGGGAAGAGGGGTATGAAGAATGTAAACCCTGAGATACATACTAGGGCCCGAGAAAGCCATAAGTTACATGTTATAACGCACAAAACTGTGCCACAGCTCTCCAGGCTGATGGTTATCCGAGCATAGCAGACTAACCAAATTATCCACAGCTCTCTAGGCTGCTGGCTCT
Organism: Montipora foliosa; assembly: GCF_036669935.1. Lineage (NCBI taxonomy): Eukaryota > Metazoa > Cnidaria > Anthozoa > Scleractinia > Acroporidae > Montipora > Montipora foliosa. The sequence goes on along the minus strand of NC_090869.1, from coordinate 2,612,307 downwards.
CTGGGCCATACTCAAAACCATGTCACAGTTCTCCAGGCTGTTGGCTCCCCAGGCCATACCCCAAAAATCGTGTAACAGCTCTCCAGGCTATGCTAAAATATATGTGAACTTTATTTTATTTCAACACGGTATATTCATCAGTTATTAATTTATATGTAATTACATAATTAAACTAACTATATCTAACTAACAATATCCAATCCTACATCTAATAAAACCATAAAAACTGCTTTACATGAATGCCGTGTCTAAAATACAAAAATTACTTAAGAGGATAAAATGAGTTGAGTAGATGACTAAAGTCACTTAAAGATTCTGCCCGCCGCAGATCAGAAGGTAAACTGTTCCAAAGTACCGCACCACTGTAACTAAAGCTGTTTTTCAAAAAGTTGGTGCGGGGCAATGGAACAGCAAGTTTGT
>NC_090869.1:2594387-2606887 GCF_036669935.1 Montipora foliosa | reverse complement strand
GGTGTCTCCCAGAATTGTATATTAACTATCTCTATTGGAGAAAAGATACTCGTGTGAAGACAAGTTAAAAGGGAAAACAGCCAACTTCCGGTTGCTGTTTGCGTCTCAAAAACGCGCGTGCCTCAGCTCGCTAAAAAAAACGCGGGTAGTTCAGCTTCCTTATGACTAGATGGATCAGCTCTCTCAGCAGGTTTTGTTTTCACAGAAGGTGAAGAGCCCTAGAATACTTAGCTTGAGTCGCTGAGTACTTATTCCAACGATTAGTTTTGATGTCGAAATTGGCAATTCTCAGGCTAATTGGATCGTTATTCAAAACTAAATAGATGCTTGCCATTTAGCCAAAGAATCCCAAAATTTCGGTTTGACGTCAAATGGAAAGGCTATTTTCCGGGAAATCTCTTCGGAAATTGTGGACAAGCTTCAGAGATAGTCCACTTTTTCTGTTCGGAAGGCAAATCGGGAACTTCCCGTATTATTTGCGAGAATCGTTCCGTTTCCAGGCCCTTCCTCGCAAGATCGAGTAAATATGCGGGATGAAATGCCAGGTGGTAAAAATGGTAAGCGCCATTCTCTTCCGGTTGCACAATAAATTCGGAAAATCGCTTACTTTTATGCTACGATCATTCCACCCAGATTATTTAGCTAAATGGTAAGCACTCTATACTCTCATGATACTCTCCTTCGTCATTTTCATCCAGTATCCCGAAAGTCGAAAAACGCATCTTAAAAATACTACTCGTTATGGCCTTGTTCAACTCGTCAACAGTTTTTGTCGGACTCATGAGAAAAACCCTTCTGGTATTACCAACTTCGACTTGCACTTGCATTTCCGACTCCATAGTTGCTTCGCGCGTGAACCTGCCTACACTCAATGTAAAACTTGAAAACATGATCGTTTGGCGCCAAAAACGTTATCAATTTCGTGACCTGAGTCCGCAAACGTTTCATTGGTCAAACGTGACAGGTACGAGACTAAACCGTTAACGTTTAAAAGGTAAAACTACATGCAAAATTAGTCACACTTCAAGGATGAACGCAAATGGTGGTAATAAAATTTGGCGCAGAGTTTTGGAAATCAAAATAGCTGTGAGGTTGATCGGCTGGATATGCCAGACTCTTTACAACGTTCAACAGTGAAAAAAATATAATTCATTTAACTTTAATGAAAAGAACGACTTCCTACAGTTTAAAGGTAATATTAATACTGATTGAATTACTGCTCTTACATCAAAGAAATTTCTTATAGAAAATGCTATCGAGGGACACCTCATCTTAGGGCGAATCTTTAAATAAATAGAGGACTTGATTCACTTCTTGAGAGACTGAAGAGAAGGAATCATTTTTGACGAGATACATAGGAATTAAAGAGTTGAACACCAGTATTCCATTTTGGTTAGTGTTAGTGTGTTTCAGGAATAACCGGTTCTGATTGCTTGATTGACGAGTTGAATTAAAATGAGTAGAAGCCCATGCCTTCAAAACGAACATTGAAAAGCTAGAGAAGAACACATACCTACAATATAAACACATTTACAACACTGCACGGATAAATTTCGTGATGTCACCATATTTTCAGATAAAATGTAACTCGGCTTTTTTTATCAAATTTACAATTCTAGTCTTTTATTTAGGAGACCAGCGAGGTCTTCGAGTTCATACTTTACCGGTGTGGTCGGAACGGCCGACCCGGGTTGAAACTTGTTGGTTGTTCTGCGTGTCAGAGTTACCCCTGAAACGCTGGATACACCTGATACGCTTGATATTTTTGATACGCCGGACATCCCTAATACTCTTGCTGCACTTGACAGAGCCTTAGAAAGGAATTTATCACCCGACTCTGGGAGAATACTTTCTTTAAACCCAAGAGTGCGTTCGATTGACCGTATTCCGGAATAAGAATACGTGGAGTGATATTTTAAAATGGTATGTCTGGCGTTTTGAAGCAACAAGGATAATAAACATATGTTTAAAATGGCATTTGAGCAGATGTTTTACAGTAGAAACATATTTGTATTCTCAGTATTGCACTGGAACTAACTTGCAATGGAGGCTAATACGGGGAAATATATGAAACATTTAATGACTGGTCCCGAGGGAAATGGTTAATTTTGTTTCCGGAGAATCTCAATGTTTCCCCGAGATTCGAGGGAAAAAAAAAAATCATTAAGTGATTTGTCATATAGCAAAAAAAGAAAAAAGAAAAACGTGCAACGGCAAAAGCAACAGCGGTCGTTGGTCAAACATTTACCCTCTCACGTCATAGACGCTGTCGGGAAAAAATTCCTGCTCTATAACAATAAAACGTATTTGCATTTGAAAAGATTTCCCCGCATGAGCTTCCATTGCAAGCTAGTTCGAGTCCAATACTGAGAATACGAATATGGTCTATTTTAACAAGAATCTCCACAAAAACAAAGGATTTTATTTTATTTTTACCTTCTATTCAATGTATTCTTCTCCTGGAATACGGTCAATCGAAATACCCCCTACTCAAATGCAAAGTAGTCAAGCATGTGTTGACTTTGAGAGCCTCAGAAAGGGATTCAGCGCCAGCGACACCAATTTCGTTGTCTGTCAAATACAAAGTAGACAAGCATGTGTTGACTTTGAGAGCCTCAGAAAGGGATTCAGCGCCAGCGGCACCAATTTTGTTCCAACTCAAATCCAAAGTAGTCAAGCATGTGTTGACTTTAAGAGCCTCAGAAAGGGATTCAGCGCCAGCGACACCAATTTCGTTGTCTGTCAAATACAAAGTAGACAAGCATGTGTTGACTTTGAGAGCCTCAGAAAGGGATTCAGCGCCAGCGGCACCAATTTTGTTCCAACTCAAATGCAAAGTAGTCAAGCATGTGTTGATCTTGAGAGCCTCAGAAAGGGATTCAGCGCCAGCGACACCAATTTCGTTGTGTGTCAAATACAAAGTAGACAAGCATGTGTTGACTTTGAGAGCCTCAGAAAGGGATTCAGCGCCAGCGGCACCAATTTTGTTCCAACTCAAATGCAAAGTAGTCAAGCATGTGTTGACTTTGAGAGCCTCAGAAAGGGATTCAGCGCCAGCGGCATCAACGTTGTTGTAACTCAAAAGCAAAGTAGTCAAGCATGTGTTGACTTTGAGAGCCTCAGAAAGGGATTCAGCGCCAGCGGCACCAATTTCGTTGTCTCTCAAATCCAAAGTAGTCAAGCATGTGTTGACTTTGAGCGCTTCAGAAAGGGATTCAGCGCCAGCGGCATCAACGTTGTTGTCAGTCAAATACAAACTAGTCAAGCATGTGTTGACTTTGAGAGCCTCAGAAAGGGATTCAGCGCCAGCGGCACCAATTTTGTTCAAATCCAAACGCAAAGTAGTCAAGCATCTGTTGACTTTGAGAGCCTCAGAAAGGGATTCAGCGCCAGCGGCACCAATTTTGCTGCAATTCAAATCCAAAGTAGTCAAGCATGTGTTGACTTTGAGAACCTCAGAAAGGCACTCAGCGCCAGCGGCACCAATTTTGTTCCAACTCAAATCCAAAGTAGTCAAGCATGTGTTGACTTTGAGAGCCTCAGAAAGGGATTCAGCGCCAGCGTCACCAATTTCGTTCTCTCTCAAATCCAAAGTAGTCAAGCATGTGTTGACTTTGAGAGCCTCAGAAAGGCACTCAGCGCCAGCGGCACCAATTTTGTTCCAACTCAAATCCAAAGTAGTCAAGCATGTGTTGACTTTGAGAGCCTCAGAAAGGGATTCAGCGCCAGCGGCACCAATGTTGTTGGCACTCAAATCCAAAGTAGTCAAGCATGTGTTCACTTTGAGAGCCTCAGAAAGGGATTCAGCGCCAGCGGCACCAATGTTGTTGGCACTCAAATCCAAAGTAGTCAAACATGTGTTGACTTTGAGAGCCTCAGAAAGGGATTCAGCGCCAGCGGCACCAATGTTGTTGGCACTCAAATCCAAAGTAGTCAAGCATGTGTTCACTTTGAGAGCCTCAGAGAGGCACTCAGCGCCAGCGGCACCAATTTTGTTCCAATTCAAATCCAAAGTAGTCAAACATGTGTTGACTTTGAGAGCCTCAGAAAGGGATTCAGCGCCAGCGGCACCAATTTTGTTGTCTCTCAAATTCAAAGTAGTCAAGCATGTGTTGACTTTGAGAGCCTCAGAAAGGGATTCAGCACCAGCGGCACCAATGTCGTTCTCTCTCAAATCCAAAGTAGTCAAACATGTGTTGACTTTGAGAATTTCACAAAAAAGGTTCACATCATCGAATCTACACACGGCGAGATCTTTAACACGAAAGTTCTGTCCAAAGGTCTGTAGTAACTTAGACTGAAGGTTCTCTCTATGACATTTGCATTCCAATATACAATCAAGTGCTAACTCTAAAATTTCTGTTTTGGAATTCATGATTCCCATATTGGACGAACTTGCAAGCTCTGCTATGCTTTTTACCAACGAAACTGTCATCTCTTCAGATCTTGTGGACAAAATACCACTCATGAATAAAAACAATTGTTTCAGTTCATTCATGTTCATTACATCGGTCACTACTGATTTACAATCTGTGTCTCCATCAAGGATCTGATAAGCAAGATAAAGGCCAGCAAAGAACTCTTGAAAGGTCTTGTGAAGAAAGCAAAAGCGCGAGGATGGTTTCCTCTTGCAGCCACCGGTCTGGATCGAAAGAAACCCAAACTTGATCAAACTACTGGAAGTGCCTTTAAATTCATTCTCGTCGAAAAACAACTCTCCTTTACCTAGAGACTGCAACGCCATGCATCCTAACTGCACCAGGTCATCCTTGTAAATTTCCAGTAGGTCAGCATCACTGCCACTCGATGATTGATTTCTCTTTTCATATCTTAACAAAACACATCGCACAATTTCTGTGTACAACTGTGTCCTTTCCGGTGGAAGTACACCCTTGAAATCTTCAATAAGGATGCAAAGTAAAGCTGTATTAAGAGGATTCCGTGTCAACTCTATCAAGTCTCTATTTGCAAACATGTCAAAATCAAGCTGTTTGATTAGCTCTTTTGCCAAGTGTTCCATGCCTTTAAAGTACTTAAGAATGTAGCTCTTTGCGTCTTCAAGAGTAAATCCCACAATCTCCCACAGGGTGTCACAGTGCCGCCTTACACTCTTACCAGCTTCATGGCGTGATGTGATAACAATGTGGCAATTGGGTAACACTTTACTTTCCAGAAGGTCATTGTACATGTAAACTTTACTGGAATCCACTTCATCAAGTCCATCAAGCACTAACAGAACCTTGGATTGATTTTCTCGAATCAACTTGAAGAACCATTCCTTTTCTTCTTTGTCAATATCAAGAGGAAGGATTTGGTCATCAATGGCCTCCCAAATATCAGTTTTGATATCACGACACCTTAAAAGCAACAGAACGTCAATCTCGGGAAAAGACTTGTCCCATTCTTCTCGTTTCATTGCCCAATCATATGCCAGTTTCTGACAATAAGTCGTCTTTCCCATGCCTGGGTCTCCTTCAATTAAAACAGTCCGTGGCTTTGCACACTCCTTGTGTCCTCTAAAGATAGCTGTCATGTTGGTGATTTCATCAGTCAATGTTCCCCTTGTCTTTTCTTTGCCCAAAATCTTTAGCTTGGTAAAAACATCATCAAGATGAAAGCTAAAGTCATCAAGCCATGGAACAGGAAAAATATTTTTTTCACGAGTACTGTAGAGCTGACGGATCCTTTCTATAAAATTGGCAGAATATGATAAATCTGCAAAAGACAAAAATAAATTTAAAAAAGGCGCTGCCTGCAGTGTTGTTTTTTTTTTTTTGCTTTAACCTCAACCTTATTGTGTTCTTAATTTTGACACCATGGAAGGTCCCGTATTCAGCAATATTTGAAAAACAAATAACACTAGGAAAAAATGTAGTTTGATAGTGAAGCAAATTACTTTTTCCCATTGCAAACTGAACGTCATGAGTTTGAGACTGATCTTTGTGCCTTTCATGCATCCGGGTTCCAAAACCTACATGTATCAAATGGTGAAATACTTCCTTACTTTTCAACACAAGATATCATTTTGTTCAAAAAAAAGTTGTAACAACAAGTCAAGTATCCACTCCAAAAAAGACAATTCTCTCAAGCAGTCTTTATCATATAATATTCTCCCTATCATTGACTGTAATTTGTAATATTAATGGGGAATAACACACATCCCCTGAATGAAAATTTATGCTCTAACAGTTTAACGACAAAAAAATTCCGCTATCCACTTAAGCAACGTGCAGACCTTACTTACTTCATTTCATTCTATATTACTTTTACCATTGTATATTAGATTTACATACTACAAACAAATGTCAGAATAAAAGATTAATGGTGAGAAAACCTAATAAAAACCATTAAGGCTTGTAAGCTTAGCTTCACTCACATGAAACTTCAGATGGACATTAACTTAACAAAGATACAAAATACTGTACTGTACTGTACTGTATCTGTGGTAGAATTAATAGTTAATATCTGGAATAGAATTTTTAAGTTTATTTCTGAAGGATGCCGGAGATGCCAGTTTTATCAATAGAGAGCGAGACGAAAAGGAGGGAAGACGAAAGGAGCTTGCATGCCTTGTGTTGTAGCCTGACATTTCCTTTCAGTGATTTGAATTTATTACCTTGATTTTGCTGACTGTGTGTGCTGCTTCCTGCAGCTGCTGAGAGAACATCAGCACAGCTTGCTTCTGGATGCACAGGATCTATTGTAAAATAACCAACACAGTCCGCTGTCACGTTAATAAAAAAAGAAACAGAAAGAATTTTATTGGCACTGTCAAAGACAAATAATTATATTAACATTTAGAAACTAGACAGAAAGAAGAACCCTTTATGACACAGCTGACTGAGAAAAGAATGGAACTAAGCTAAATTAGGAAATTGATCACCTAAAATAAACTATCATTTAGAGATGTACAGCTGTATTCGAAAACATAGTACTTGTAAGTGCTGAAAAATCAAAGACAACACACATCAGAAAGCAAACCAAGTCAGTGGATCTGTATCAAAATAGCAAAAATAACTAGGACTTTGACAATAATACCTGTAATTATAAACTGAAACAGTAGGTAAGTTGGTATATTGAAAGTGGAAGAGAAAATCATTTCATATAAATAGAACAAGGTTTTCTTTATTGTTTATCAGAGAAATATAGTAAATACCAAACTTAAACAGCACAAAAAACACCCCAAGATAGTACATCGCAAATGTAGGCCATGCGCAAAAATATTATAGAGCATTAAGTAGTAGGCGTTTCCGAAGAACAAAAAAAATGTCAATAAGTCAAATATGGATATATAATAATAATAATAATAATAATAATAATAATAATAATAATAATAATAATAATGATGATGATGATGATAATAAATAAAGATGGGTAAAGATAAAATTTACTTTTTCAGAACACGCATTATTTTATAGCCTTCTTGTGCAGCATGCTCTTGCTTGATAAATTCATTACAATTGTGTATTGATCAAGACAAGGGAAAAGTGATATTTGCAGACTTAAGACCTTAAAAGTATTTCCTTCCACAGAGCCAGTCAAATACGACACATAAACTGTTGCGTTTGTTATTCACTGTTGCCGCTAGGTTGTTAAAATTTTTTTGGGAATAAAAAAAGAGTCATTATTGGCAAAAATATTAAATACTTCACACAGACTTGATCATTAATTTGGGCAAAATCTGATCATTCATGCACCAGTTTGTAAATCAGATGTTATTTCAATAGTGAGAAAAGGATTTTCTGGAAGTTGAATTAGAATAAGTGTATTGTCTTATCGATTATCACATCTCCCAGGTGTAAAATCACAGTGAGCATGAAATGGAGGTAGACAATGAAAGTGTTCCAAATTACCTGGTTAAGTAAGTGTCTTCTTGCAAACAATTAAAGTGGGAAACCATACTACAGTGATTGGGTGCTTTAGTCCAAGGCTGTGCTCTAACAACGCCCGGTCGCCTGAGGCGACTAACATTTGGCTTCAGGCGAGTGAAGAAAGTTACCCGGTCGCTCGGCCGGGCACTCATACTTATTGTATTTCTAGTAGATAAGGAGGCTAAAAAGTTTAATATGCTGGTGGTTATAGTTTACGAAACCTCTCAGAAAATGTTTTTTCTTCATACGAAACAATCGGTTCAAAGGGCGTTCCACATGATTTCACATGTAACATAATCCGTGACTTTGCACGTAGCTGGCGGCCGCACGAATTTCGATTCTTTCTCAAAAAATAGCATTAAATTTGGAACGTGAAGTTTGGCATTTTTTGGTTACAGTTTTAAAAAAGAGTTCTTACTTCTGCTCTGACAATGGTAAAGCGCGGCCGGCGAAGCGGTGCAATTTACTTCTGTATGAACCCGGGAATCGCAGTTTATGCAAATGTAATGTTTTACGATTTTTCGCGGCTTGCGCCTGCTTGACCAAAATATATTTTGGTTACGGTTGTTTTTTCCCTGTATATGAAATAACGAAATAAAAAGGGAAAGATATCATGTTATTTGTTGTTGTTTTAGACACAGAGCAATCCCGCGTTGTCTTTGGTTCGTGACAAATGATTCCGTGCCCTAAACAAATAACGCTATGACTGGCGCTTCGACCGAACAAAAAGCTCATTCCACTAAACATTTTACTGATAATATAGGGAAAAAATACTTTAGTTCTGTCCTGTAGCGATGATTTTCGTCCAGATCAAGATGACTTGCTAAAAGAAAAAAAATGATAGCTTTTGGGCCGCGGTGGTTTCATTGTTTCACCGCAGTTTTTACAAAAGCTCCACGGGAATCAAGCGGCATTGATTCACGCTTAGAAAATTTATTTAACCCAACTAACCGGTAAAAAGGTTTACCTGCATTAGACCCAAACGTTTTTACATAAACCTGCGGCAATCTTTACTTTTTCACTTTTAAACCTGAAAAACATCGGTGGCATTGCCATTTTTCTCGTCTTTCTCAAGTATGGCGTGGAAAATTTGACGGGTTATGGGTTTTTCTTGCACTAGCGAGTTCGACGATCACCAGAGCAGTAGCAGCAATGTTTTTTTTTTTTGAGAGAAAGATGGATGAAGATCTTGCTGCGTTGTTGATCTCAGATAATTAATTAAATAAATAATTAATTAATACGGGCGACCAACTTGAAGGGGTGGGCACCCCAGCTGAAATGCTTGGGAGCCCGAAGGGCTCCCCGAAATTTTCCTTAGAGCACAGCCTTGCTTTAGTCTCTTGAAAACTTTCAGATTACAGTTAAGCTGATTATTTATACTGTTTTTATTGTAAAGCTGTCAAAATGATTAGACTTAACCACAAGGAGTACATGTAATTTTCCACCCTCTGTGGTCAGCAGTGATTATAAATAGACACATGCCGCAGGATCCAATGAATTTTTGAAACCAGTGAGGATGACGAATTGAAATACATGTACATTGCATTGTCATTCAAAGCCATTTGGGTAGTTTCAATGGCAACTTAGGATTTCTTTATTTGTGTTCCCCCACCTGCCCCTCCCTCTCTCTCCCCACTGATTTTATCAGTGTGATTGCTGCTCACTCTCTACCCCTTGTGTGTGGGGGTTTATTGCATTTTGCTAGATTTCCGGGGTTCCCAGCCATGAGAGCCTTTTCCTTCTAGAAGCTCTCTGCTGCTAGACATTTCTGGCACCCATCACCTACAGTACACACAGTTGGCAATTCACAGTAATCAGCAGCAATCCTATGAGTGTCAGGAAACTGACATAAAGATAAACCAAAGAAAAGGATCACTCATATATAGATTCTACTACACCGATGGCTTAAAAAGAACAAAACCAAAAACAACTTACACACAATTCCATGTGCCGACAACGACTAATAAAACGGGCGTTCGAAAAACTGAAACACAACACCCTTTTTAACCCCAAACAAAAAACCCAAAGAATTTAAATAATGTCACACAAAAATAGTAAAGCAACTGTAACAATAATTGCAGGCTATATCTGGATAAGATTTGACCAAAACAGATTTTTCAGCTGCATGTGGTCAACTCCAGTTTGATTATTGTTGACACTAATCCTTTCTTGATTAGTTTTATAACACAACATCCAATTTTCGACTTACGTAACTTCCAGACATCTTTCAGTGATCTGTATGAAGTAGTTACCTTGTTCATGATGAGTGTGTGTGCTGCTTCCTGTAGCTGCTGCTGCTGCAGAAACAACATCACCACAGCTTCCTTCTGGCTGCACACAATCTATTGTTAAATAATCAACATGGTCTGTTGTTACGTTAATAGAAAAAGCAACAGCAAGAATTTAATTTGCACTAAGATAAATGAAATCGCATAACTTCCCGCATAATTGGTGCATAATCAGACTTGAAAGTGGTGCATAATTTCCCAATTTTATCGCATCCTATCAGAAGCCCTGCTTATTGTAAAGCAGTCAAATTAGACTTAGCCACAAGAAGCAGTTGTCCATCCTTGATGGTCAGCACTCTGCAGAAATGATAAATAGACATATGCCCCTGGATCTTGTGAGATTTTCAAACCAATATGCATGATTGAAACACATTGTATTGTCATTCATTGTGTTTTAAAAGGATTCATTGGCATTTTGAGAAATGTTTATCAGTATTCTTCCAACCTCCTGGCTGCCTCGTTTGACTGACCTTATTTATCAGTGTAAATTTATCGACTACTCACGCACTCCCTTCCCCTTGTGCGTGGATTGCCAGGGTTTCCCATGCATGAGAGCCCTTTCCTTCTAGAAGCTGCCTGCCACTAGACATTTCAGGCACCCAACCTACTCTATGCCATGCAGCTGGTAACTGATGGTAATGAGCAACTAATGTAGCTACATTGTAAGAAAATTATTGCTTTCAGCAGTTTATTTTTTTTTTCAACGGAAGAAGCAAATCGTTCAAAATGCTGTTGTAACATCACCCTAGTAAGGTTTCACTCCCAAAAACCCACCTGCATCTCTAGAAGTCTTCATTTTACACTCCCACTCATTCAGTTTGTCCTTGATTCTGTTGTCACTATCTTTCCACTGCTTCAGAAGTTCCTTGAAATGTCCCTCATCAAATGGATCCATTTCTTCTTTCTCTACTTTATGAATGGCATCTTCATATTCAGCTCCACCCAATCCCACAAGTGTTTTCTGGATCTGCTTTCTGTATTTACAGAATTCTCCATCACTAACAGAGGCCTCTTCGGCATGGGCTGATACTGCACTCACACAATACTTCAAACGTACAATGTGAGACTCACAGCTAGTGTCAGAGGAATGGGGAAGTAGATCCCAGCCAGTGGCTGGAGGACTCAGGTTACAGATTGTCCTCAGAAGCACAATCAAGAGAGAATTGTCAAAGCCTGTGGATGATACTGAAGAGCATTCAACTGGATACAATTTACTCCACTGCTCTTGATTGAGGATTCCTTCTTTTCGAAGAGACTGAAGCTTAGACTGCACAGGCTCGCGTTGCAAGGCACAGCAAAGGTCGTGTGGATGAATTAGTCCATCAAACACATCCCTCAACACTTGTGACCCCAGCCTGACCAGAAGGCAACATAACACTGTGTACTTGGTTTTTCCATCAACAGCATCTGAAACAGGTGTGAAAAAAGATCTCTACGGCATCATTCTGGTTACTTGAAGGGCCATCATTATGATGATCTCATTTAAGGTTTTCAGGATTGTCTACAAATAACATTAATTGTTACTTTCATTTGAAAATTTAACCTCCTATGGGATCACATCACTACGGACCCGTCCTTCGACCCAAGACAGATCAGTAATAGACTAGTTTGCCACCCACGGGTTACGGATTCAAATCCTGTTCAAGCTGAAAGTTTTCAGGCTTTACATGTACTTTTGCAGTTCAAATGTGTGACGAGAAGGGAACATAGCAGTGTGTTCTTGGTTTTTCCATCAACAGCACCTGAAGCAAGTGTCAGAAAAGATCCCTAAGGCATCATTCTGGTTACTTGATGGGCCATCATCGTGATGACCTCACTAAAGGTTTTCAGTTTGCTTCAGTTTTCAGGATTGTCTACATATAACATTTGTTACTTTCATTTGAAAGTTTAACCTCTTATGGGAACACATCACTATGGACCTGTACTCTGATCCCAGACAGCAAGACAGCTAAGTAATAGACTAGTTTGCCACCCACGGGTTATGGATTCAAATCTTGTTCCAGCTGAAATTTTTCAGGCTTTACTTTTTACTGTTCTAGTAATTTTCATAACTGTGATGTGCCTCTAAAGTTCAAATGTGTGTGTTTCATGTCTAGTCCAATCATATCTTCATGCTCAACAGTCGGTAGCTAAGAAAAATTCCTTTCACTTTTTTTTTTTCAACACAAGACACCAGTCCTTCAAAAATACTAGTTGTTGTAACAACTAGCACCCTACGTTTTCGCTTAAGGTTAAGGTTAAGCTTAAGGTTCTTACTTTTACGAGGACAGCATGTGACAGTGAACTAGAGTTACTGATAAACTTGTGGCCCTCAGTGCACACCTTTTACCTTCTTCCTCCG
>NC_090869.1:2571887-2576887 GCF_036669935.1 Montipora foliosa | reverse complement strand
TTTTTGTGCTTGCTTTCTTGTTTGCTGGTGATAGTCTTCTGCTGTTCGTGCAATGGACATAAACTTACGAACAACTTTACAAGTCGAACGCTTAATTCTGAATAGTTGTCATTCTCCCATTTACATGTACTTGTGATTTGACGTCCTCTATGTGCTGTTCTTTGGTGTGCTAAGAGTAAGAGTGTCGTAAAGTTTACTCTTTGGGATAACAGTTTTTCTGTCAGGTGTTTGCAGTTTTCGGAGCAACTTCAGAATACCCCGCCACAGCTAACCACTATTTTTTCCCCTATGCGGCATCTTTTGAAGAACAAGACTTAATACAATAGAGCCTATTCTTATTCAATGAAATGCAAATAAGTGGCAGGGTATTCTGAAGTTTAGCCTAGTTTTCCTTGGTGGTATGTCCATTTCTTTCTTTGCAATGTCTTAAGTTGTGACTGAGATAGTTTGCCTTCCGTTTCTCTCGAATCACTACTCGATATTTCACTTTGAATTTTCAAGTATTCCATTGCTATATTGTAAAATTGATCTTCGATAAACATGGTTATTTGTGATGTATTTCGCTTCTGCTTTTGCTTAAAGTCATCTAATCTTTGATAAAATATTTCTTGTGATACACATTGCATTGTCGAGCTGTTTTCTTCCAACGAAACTTCTAAATGTTTGGACCGAGTGGCCTGGGATGAATAATAAAATGTTTGGACAGAGAGTGGCCTGGGGTGAATATTAAAATATTTAATTATAACTTATCATGGTAAGTTTGCATGATCTGCTGATCCAGAGGTAGGGAGTTTAAGTTCAAGTTCAGGTGAGTAAAAAAGAAAGTCTTGAGTATACTGTGTAAAGTCTGTCATAGAGGGAGTGGGCATAAGGGTATGCAAGGAGGGGGGGCCACCTGCAAAATAAGGGGGGATAGAACTGTGAAAGAAAGGGGGGTTGGATAGAGGTGATGGGGAAGATGAGGGAGGGGTAGGAAGTAGAAGAAAAGAAAGAAATAACATGATCTTTTTTAGATCCCCTAAAAACCACGCCCCCGTTTTTTAACTACACCCCAAAAAAAGTAAAATCCCTTTTTTAGACAGTTGATAAAAATAAACCAGTACAATTGAAATTGTACCAGTTCAATAGATTTTGTACCAGTTCAATATATTCTGTACCAGTTCAGAAAAAATTGTACCAAAGGAACAAATTGTACTACAACATTTATACCATCTACTGACGCTACATACACAAATCACTTGACTCTGAAGATGATTTCCACTCAGATTGTCCAAACATCAGTCAAGGTCATCCTAAACAGTCCTCACTCACCCATGCCAGACAATCGTGCTTCAATTTGAGTTTGTAAATGTGATACATTACCCTAAGCTTGGACATCAAACTTCCTAATTTGCACATACCACTGTACATTAAGTTGAAAAACAAAATGACTGAGTTGTTTTGTTTTGTTTTTTAAACAGAAACCATGCGGCATGATTGTCATCAGGACATACTGCAGCTGTTATGTACCAGAAAGTAGAAAAAAATTACCAGAATGTTGACGGTCCTTTTTCTTCCCCTGAAACATTTCCAAAGCAACGCCTTTGACAACCTTCCATGGTGATGGCTTCTTACCATGCTCTGGCTTTTTTGACATCCTTCCTGATCACTGTGTACATGAACAAGAAAAGAAAAATTGATAAGATTAGTGGGTCAGTGTTTTGTTCACCTAGAGCTCAATTTTAAAATTCTTTCTTTAAAGAAGAGCCATGGGATTAAATGCCGTGGATGGGAGAAGAGGTAAGAACAAACCCAGTGCTCAGAAGCACCATTAACAACAAGGTTCAGGGCACTTGCACCCTTTACACCAAGTGACTGACTGGAAAACCTGTCATACTTAAACTTCGAAACTCCAAACCTACAAAATGTCTACACTACAGGGAAGGTCAAGGAAGGCAGGCTAGGGTAGAGTCAAAGGTGTAGGGAGGAACATCCAGGCAGGTTAGGAATGCAAAACAAAGCATATTTCCAGGGAGTTTTCAGGGGGTGAATGTACGTCAGGTTTTTTCAAGTGACCAGGCCAGTATCTGGGTTTTGATCTAACCCGGGCTAAATGCAATAATTACATGTAAGCCACAATTTAAGAAGTAAAAACTCTGAGCAGCAGTCAGCTATTCCAAGTTTTACTTGCGCCTTCAGATCCAACTAAAGGTGACAGAAAATTCACATTTTCCACGACTATGAACAAGCCTGGATTGTTTATGTTCAATTTAGAGATTAATGTCACAGAAGCAGGGTGAATGTGATACAAGACTGAAGGACTAGTACTCTCAGAATTTCTAGAATTTATTTGTCAGCTAAATCTAGGGTTTAATTCCCCCTTTCCCCAAAGGCATGTAAACAGAGTATTGATTACTCTTTATCTTGGAAGAGGTCAGGAAATTTAATTTTATTACTACAACAGAGAGGTGGAGACTTGGAGTCATGGACAGCAATGGAATCACGAACAGCAATGAAAAGTAAGGGATTTTTTTTCACTTGCCTTCATGCTACCAGATGTTTTTATTTCCACTGAGATGACTATTATAAGTGAAGTCATAAGCTCAAAAGTCCCACCCTCGTTCACAGGCTCTCTATCTCTCTCCTCATCGACCAGAGACCCTGGGAACGAGGTTGCTAAAGTCCATATGAGTTGCCATGCATGACTAAAAATAATACACTGTATATCTCTTTAAGTGCATACATGTACATGTACATGTAGGGGACATTTTTTTAATAGCTTGTTCGAAAGAGCTTTCAAAATGGTGAAGAATAGCATGTATTTTATTGTGATAGCTCTCTTGGTTGCCGAGTTTTTTCAAGATTCTGATTTATGCAAATTAGAGGAATTGTGATACCACAGAGTGGACACAAAATGATGTAAAATCACAAAAATGGAATATCTCTGGAGACATTTTCTGTATAGAACTGAAAGTTTTTAAGGTTGTTCCATGATGTGACCCACTGTGATGTTTCCATGGCAACACAATGGGTTCCAGGCTCTCTCCATCCGAAGGGTAAAGTCAAAGTTTCCCTCCCAAATAAGCGTTATTTGCTCTCAATGTTAATTCTGCGGGTGTGAGCGAATATGGACATTACACACTACAAGCACAAGGAAGTACATGTATGTTAGACTCCGGAGCAACAAAGAAGGCAATTTTCATTTCAGGAATATAGAGGTCTGGTAACGAGTATGTTGCTATGGTGACATCATAATCACTATCACAATGTGTACATGTAGTTCTGGAAGCACATGAACCCCGCAGATATTTTGTGATTTTACATAATTTTGTGTCCACTATGTGACAAGGCAAGTCCTCTAATTTGCATAAATCAAAATCTTGAATAACTCAGCAACCAACATTGCTATCACAATAAAATAAATGCTGTCCTTCATCACTTTTAAAGCTCTTTTGAACAAGCTAATCAAAAAAAATTGTTTCATACGCATTTTAAACGCAAGCTCTTTAAACGTGTATCTCTTGCTGGCTGAAGAGAGGATGCTCAAAAACCTTTACTCTGCCTTTTAACGAATGGACCAATGACCGGTTACTTGAACATCGAAGAGGAGAAACTTTATTTGTACTCTTTTCTTGCCTTAGTATTAATTACAATACAATGGTATAAACTAAGCAAATTTAGAGTACTGACTGCCTGCCGATTATAATAGATTCAGGGCTTCTGATAGGATGCGGAAAAAATTTAAAGATTATGCGGAAAATTTTGGCCATATGATGCGAAAACATGCGTTGATTATGCGGAAATTACACCAGATTATGCGGAAATTTAAACATTTATAGAACTAATAATTAGGCCCATCCAATGTATTTACATGCTTATGGTAAATCAGGACTCGAAATTGCGACCAATACAATCGCTTTTTCCCTTTGCGATTAAGATATCTGGCCAAGTTGCCAATTTGCAACCAGCATTCACCGTTAAAATAAAAGGGTTAGTAATCGGCATTTTGCCGAAACTTTTGCTAAAAGAAATAAAGCGATAAAAAAATATTTTGTTTCTTGTCATGAATTTTGTTTCAATTTGGAGATATGGAGCAAAATTGTGATGTGGTTGAACCATGATACCACAATCCATTCTCTCGATCATTCACCATTTTCAGCGGTTTTTTACACATACGTATTGCAGGCTCTTTGTTTTGTACAACTTCATCGCAATGATTGTCCCTACTTTACCAGAGTTACAAATGATGCATTTTAATTTGCTAATATAACTTGCAGCTAAATTTTCATATCTTGTATCTTTTTTAAAAATTTCGAGAAAACGGTTTAACTTGAGTCCAGGCTCATTCCCGAAAAATGAGTGGAAACTGCTTACGAACTTTCATCTTGCGAACGAAATGGCATGTTTTCTTCCATGTTCAGGAAAATAAGCATTTCAAAATAGTCAATCTCTTTGGCTTTTGTGTTTGTGAGGGTGGTAAGAAGCTGCTTTATCACTAATATCAGGCATTTCTTCAGTTTTATGCGGAAAATATCGTAATTATGCGGAGAATGCGGATTTTAGGGAATTATGCGGATCCGCATCGCCGCATCCTGTCAGATGCCATGTAGATTAGATTTAATTACAAGTCAGCAAGAAGGCACACACACACGCATACATGTCATACAGACATAGATACAGACAGGAAAACGGAACTAAAGTATAATACACAATTATTATAAACATAAAATTAATTAATATGATGACTAGAACCTAGAATTAAATATTTGGAAGCCTGCAGACATTTATAAAAAGAGTAGCTATGTATAAAGAAATAACACTAGATTACATGGAACTGAGATGAATGAAAGGACAAGCTAGCAAAACTACATGTAATGTAATTATAGTAGTATTTGGAAAGAGACACCTACACAAAGACAAAACCTTGAAGTAGAAAAAGAGGCATTAAATATAACTTTAAAGGTTTTGATATAGCATGTTTAGCAGATTCAGAATGTCAATTGGTATGCTATAAGGTCCAG
>NC_090869.1:2546887-2554387 GCF_036669935.1 Montipora foliosa | reverse complement strand
CGCTGTCGACAAGGCTCGTAGAAAACAGAAAAACACAACATTGTCCCGGGGGTGCGGGGGAGGGGTCCATTTGCGCCGCCGAGCTTGAAATCGACTCTAAAGGATAAGAGTGTCTCAACAATTTTGACGCCGATTGTCTGTATGAAAAAACTTTGTATGAAGTGTTATGACGACTTCTGATAAGCTTTTTTTTGCATTAATATATGAAATATACACATTTCAATAGCGTTTATGCGTTGTCATGTCATATAGGAATCAGAACATATATTAAATCACCTTTTTCTTTATTACGGTGATGTAGCAGTCACTGGTATGATTGCAGACATTTCAGCGTCGAACATGGTTTTCACACAGAACATTTCTAACGAGATCAGGGCATGTATACGCTTGCCATCTATTTGCGAAGGGCGGAAAGTGAATGATATTGTCAGGGGAAGTGATATCTCACGGGCTTCGATGTACCGCATTCTAAAAAAAGAGAAATTTTAACGCAAGTAATCACTACCGAGAACGTCATTTACAACGGCCAAAATGTGGATGTCGAACGCGCAGTGAAGTTAAGTTCACGCCACAAACGCTTATTATTGAGAGGAAGGACATCGTACTAAATAATGACAATTTCAAGACGATTTGTGCAGTGTTTTGGATTTGACATACCTTGAAATAGTGATACTTTCGGAACATTGCGTGACGTTTAGCATTCCCTTTTGAAATTCACCATACATAATTCCATTTCAACTTGTTACAAGGGATACGATCCATGAAAAAGAGCGAAATATAAATAGCAAAGACAGTTTATAACTCCTGGGACAAAAAAAGAGCAGCAAACAGTGCTGTACTCTGATTTTAGGAACTCCGCGGAGGAGTGGCCACGAGTAACCACGAGTAACCATAATTAACAAGTAGAATAATTACATTATCTTTTTATAATAATCTTGTGGTTACTCGTGGTTACTCGTGGTAAATGAGAAAATATTGTTTCTTTACTCCCAAAAACATTCATTTCCCACCAAAACCAGCTCTGCAAAGCATCTGCGACAAGGTGGAAAGTCTTTTTGCAACGACATAGCAATTTGAGCGTGGAAAGTAAATGTGTTCCCCGGCTGTAACAGCCACCATGTCTGTTTCGCATTCATCTGCGACACCACTTCGACCAACAAAATCGGCTTCTTCTGATGAATTGGAGTTAGAGGCATAACCCTTTAACAAATCCATACTTTAACGCTACTGACAAATAGCGTATTAAATAAGGCAAAAGTGAACAGGACCTTTGCACTTACGTCACAATCTTCGCTTCGCACAGGACATTGCATTTTTCACGCTCGAAAACGAGAATACTAAACTATCCGCAATTTTTTAGACCTGTAAAAAGTCTTTCACTCATGTGGTCATATTGATGGACAGACTGGACTATAGGTGCCCGTATAAAGGGTATAAAGGAAGTTTTCTGAAAAAGACAATCGGCGACAAAATTAGTTGAGACACTTGCCAACAGAGCACACTGGCAACGACACATTCATTGTTTGCAAAGAAAACTTGTCCAGAAAGTACGTTTCCGGGATACCCCTCCCTCCCCCACCCTAATCAATGTTGTACCGCTGTCGACAAGGCTCGTAGAAAACAGAAAAACACAACATTGTCCCGGGGGTGCGGGGGAGGGGTCCATTTGCGCCGCCGAGCTTGAAATCGACTCTAAAGGATAAGAGTGTCTCAACAATTTTGACGCCGATTGTCTGTATGAAAAAACTTTGTATGAAGTGTTATGACGACTTCTGATAAGCTTTTTTTTGCATTAATATATGAAATATACACATTTCAATAGCGTTTATGCGTTGTCATGTCATATAGGAATCAGAACATATATTAAATCACCTTTTTCTTTATTACGGTGATGTAGCAGTCACTGGTATGATTGCAGACATTTCAGCGTCGAACATGGTTTTCACACAGAACATTTCTAACGAGATCAGGGCATGTATACGCTTGCCATCTATTTGCGAAGGGCGGAAAGTGAATGATATTGTCAGGGGAAGTGATATCTCACGGGCTTCGATGTACCGCATTCTAAAAAAAGAGAAATTTTAACGCAAGTAATCACTACCGAGAACGTCATTTACAACGGCCAAAATGTGGATGTCGAACGCGCAGTGAAGTTAAGTTCACGCCACAAACGCTTATTATTGAGAGGAAGGACATCGTACTAAATAATGACAATTTCAAGACGATTTGTGCAGTGTTTTGGATTTGACATACCTTGAAATAGTGATACTTTCGGAACATTGCGTGACGTTTAGCATTCCCTTTTGAAATTCACCATACATAATTCCATTTCAACTTGTTACAAGGGATACGATCCATGAAAAAGAGCGAAATATAAATAGCAAAGACAGTTTATAACTCCTGGGACAAAAAAAGAGCAGCAAACAGTGCTGTACTCTGATTTTAGGAACTCCGCGGAGGAGTGGCCACGAGTAACCACGAGTAACCATAATTAACAAGTAGAATAATTACATTATCTTTTTATAATAATCTTGTGGTTACTCGTGGTTACTCGTGGTTACTCGTGGTAAATGAGAAAATATTGTTTCTTTACTCCCAAAAACATTCATTTCCCACCAAAACCAGCTCTGCAAAGCATCTGCGACAAGGTGGAAAGTCTTTTTGCAACGACATAGCAATTTGAGCGTGGAAAGTAAATGTGTTCCCCGGCTGTAACAGCCACCATGTCTGTTTCGCATTCATCTGCGACACCACTTCGACCAACAAAATCGGCTTCTTCTGATGAATTGGAGTTAGAGGCATAACCCTTTAACAAATCCATACTTTAACGCTACTGACAAATAGCGTATTAAATAAGGCAAAAGTGAACAGGACCTTTGCACTTACGTCACAATCTTCGCTTCGCACAGGACATTGCATTTTTCACGCTCGAAAACGAGAATACTAAACTATCCGCAATTTTTTAGACCTGTAAAAAGTCTTTCACTCATGTGGTCATATTGATGGACAGACTGGACTATAGGTGCCCGTATAAAGGGTATAAAGGAAGTTTTCTGAAAAAGACAATCGGCGACAAAATTAGTTGAGACACTTGCCAACAGAGCACACTGGCAACGACACATTCATTGTTTGCAAAGAAAACTTGTCCAGAAAGCACGTTTCCGGGATACCCCTCCCTCCCCCACCCTAATCAATGTTGTACCGCTGTCGACAAGGCTCGTAGAAAACAGAAAAACACAACATTGTCCCGGGGGTGCGGGGGAGGGGTCCATTTGCGCCGCCGAGCTTGAAATCGACTCTAAAGGATAAGAGTGTCTCAACAATTTTGACGCCGATTGTCTGTATGAAAAAACTTTGTATGAAGTGTTATGACGACTTCTGATAAGCTTTTTTTTGCATTAATATATGAAATATACACATTTCAATAGCGTTTATGCGTTGTCATGTCATATAGGAATCAGAACATATATTAAATCACCTTTTTCTTTATTACGGTGATGTAGCAGTCACTGGTATGATTGCAGACATTTCAGCGTCGAACATGGTTTTCACACAGAACATTTCTAACGAGATCAGGGCATGTATACGCTTGCCATCTATTTGCGAAGGGCGGAAAGTGAATGATATTGTCAGGGGAAGTGATATCTCACGGGCTTCGATGTACCGCATTCTAAAAAAAGAGAAATTTTAACGCAAGTAATCACTACCGAGAACGTCATTTACAACGGCCAAAATGTGGATGTCGAACGCGCAGTGAAGTTAAGTTCACGCCACAAACGCTTATTATTGAGAGGAAGGACATCGTACTAAATAATGACAATTTCAAGACGATTTGTGCAGTGTTTTGGATTTGACATACCTTGAAATAGTGATACTTTCGGAACATTGCGTGACGTTTAGCATTCCCTTTTGAAATTCACCATACATAATTCCATTTCAACTTGTTACAAGGGATACGATCCATGAAAAAGAGCGAAATATAAATAGCAAAGACAGTTTATAACTCCTGGGACAAAAAAAGAGCAGCAAACAGTGCTGTACTCTGATTTTAGGAACTCCGCGGAGGAGTGGCCACGAGTAACCACGAGTAACCATAATTAACAAGTAGAATAATTACATTATCTTTTTATAATAATCTTGTGGTTACTCGTGGTTACTCGTGGTTACTCGTGGTAAATGAGAAAATATTGTTTCTTTACTCCCAAAAACATTCATTTCCCACCAAAACCAGCTCTGCAAAGCATCTGCGACAAGGTGGAAAGTCTTTTTGCAACGACATAGCAATTTGAGCGTGGAAAGTAAATGTGTTCCCCGGCTGTAACAGCCACCATGTCTGTTTCGCATTCATCTGCGACACCACTTCGACCAACAAAATCGGCTTCTTCTGATGAATTGGAGTTAGAGGCATAACCCTTTAACAAATCCATACTTTAACGCTACTGACAAATAGCGTATTAAATAAGGCAAAAGTGAACAGGACCTTTGCACTTACGTCACAATCTTCGCTTCGCACAGGACATTGCATTTTTCACGCTCGAAAACGAGAATACTAAACTATCCGCAATTTTTTAGACCTGTAAAAAGTCTTTCACTCATGTGGTCATATTGATGGACAGACTGGACTATAGGTGCCCGTATAAAGGGTATAAAGGAAGTTTTCTGAAAAAGACAATCGGCGACAAAATTAGTTGAGACACTTGCCAACAGAGCACACTGGCAACGACACATTCATTGTTTGCAAAGAAAACTTGTCCAGAAAGTACGTTTCCGGGATACCCCTCCCTCCCCCACCCTAATCAATGTTGTACCGCTGTCGACAAGGCTCGTAGAAAACAGAAAAACACAACATTGTCCCGGGGGTGCGGGGGAGGGGTCCATTTGCGCCGCCGAGCTTGAAATCGACTCTAAAGGATAAGAGTGTCTCAACAATTTTGACGCCGATTGTCTGTATGAAAAAACTTTGTATGAAGTGTTATGACGACTTCTGATAAGCTTTTTTTTGCATTAATATATGAAATATACACATTTCAATAGCGTTTATGCGTTGTCATGTCATATAGGAATCAGAACATATATTAAATCACCTTTTTCTTTATTACGGTGATGTAGCAGTCACTGGTATGATTGCAGACATTTCAGCGTCGAACATGGTTTTCACACAGAACATTTCTAACGAGATCAGGGCATGTATACGCTTGCCATCTATTTGCGAAGGGCGGAAAGTGAATGATATTGTCAGGGGAAGTGATATCTCACGGGCTTCGATGTACCGCATTCTAAAAAAAGAGAAATTTTAACGCAAGTAATCACTACCGAGAACGTCATTTACAACGGCCAAAATGTGGATGTCGAACGCGCAGTGAAGTTAAGTTCACGCCACAAACGCTTATTATTGAGAGGAAGGACATCGTACTAAATAATGACAATTTCAAGACGATTTGTGCAGTGTTTTGGATTTGACATACCTTGAAATAGTGATACTTTCGGAACATTGCGTGACGTTTAGCATTCCCTTTTGAAATTCACCATACATAATTCCATTTCAACTTGTTACAAGGGATACGATCCATGAAAAAGAGCGAAATATAAATAGCAAAGACAGTTTATAACTCCTGGGACAAAAAAAGAGCAGCAAACAGTGCTGTACTCTGATTTTAGGAACTCCGCGGAGGAGTGGCCACGAGTAACCACGAGTAACCATAATTAACAAGTAGAATAATTACATTATCTTTTTATAATAATCTTGTGGTTACTCGTGGTTACTCGTGGTTACTCGTGGTAAATGAGAAAATATTGTTTCTTTACTCCCAAAAACATTCATTTCCCACCAAAACCAGCTCTGCAAAGCATCTGCGACAAGGTGGAAAGTCTTTTTGCAACGACATAGCAATTTGAGCGTGGAAAGTAAATGTGTTCCCCGGCTGTAACAGCCACCATGTCTGTTTCGCATTCATCTGCGACACCACTTCGACCAACAAAATCGGCTTCTTCTGATGAATTGGAGTTAGAGGCATAACCCTTTAACAAATCCATACTTTAACGCTACTGACAAATAGCGTATTAAATAAGGCAAAAGTGAACAGGACCTTTGCACTTACGTCACAATCTTCGCTTCGCACAGGACATTGCATTTTTCACGCTCGAAAACGAGAATACTAAACTATCCGCAATTTTTTAGACCTGTAAAAAGTCTTTCACTCATGTGGTCATATTGATGGACAGACTGGACTATAGGTGCCCGTATAAAGGGTATAAAGGAAGTTTTCTGAAAAAGACAATCGGCGACAAAATTAGTTGAGACACTTGCCAACAGAGCACACTGGCAACGACACATTCATTGTTTGCAAAGAAAACTTGTCCAGAAAGTACGTTTCCGGGATACCCCTCCCTCCCCCACCCTAATCAATGTTGTACCGCTGTCGACAAGGCTCGTAGAAAACAGAAAAACACAACATTGTCCCGGGGGTGCGGGGGAGGGGTCCATTTGCGCCGCCGAGCTTGAAATCGACTCTAAAGGATAAGAGTGTCTCAACAATTTTGACGCCGATTGTCTGTATGAAAAAACTTTGTATGAAGTGTTATGACGACTTCTGATAAGCTTTTTTTTGCATTAATATATGAAATATACACATTTCAGTAGCGTTTATGCGTTGTCATGTCATATAGGAATCAGAACATATATTAAATCACCTTTTTCTTTATTACGGTGATGTAGCAGTCACTGGTATGATTGCAGACATTTCAGCGTCGAACATGGTTTTCACACAGAACATTTCTAACGAGATCAGGGCATGTATACGCTTGCCATCTATTTGCGAAGGGCGGAAAGTGAATGATATTGTCAGGGGAAGTGATATCTCACGGGCTTCGATGTACCGCATTCTAAAAAAAGAGAAATTTTAACGCAAGTAATCACTACCGAGAACGTCATTTACAACGGCCAAAATGTGGATGTCGAACGCGCAGTGAAGTTAAGTTCACGCCACAAACGCTTATTATTGAGAGGAAGGACATCGTACTAAATAATGACAATTTCAAGACGATTTGTGCAGTGTTTTGGATTTGACATACCTTGAAATAGTGATACTTTCGGAACATTGCGTGACGTTTAGCATTCCCTTTTGAAATTCACCATACATAATTCCATTTCAACTTGTTACAAGGGATACGATCCATGAAAAAGAGCGAAATATAAATAGCAAAGACAGTTTATAACTCCTGGGACAAAAAAAGAGCAGCAAACAGTGCTGTACTCTGATTTTAGGAACTCCGCGGAGGAGTGGCCACGAGTAACCACGAGTAACCATAATTAACAAGTAGAATAATTACATTATCTTTTTATAATAATCTTGTGGTTACTCGTGGTTACTCGTGGTTACTCGTGGTAAATGAGAAAATATTGTTTCTTTACTCCCAAAAACATTCATTTCCCACCAAAACCAGCTCTGCAAAGCATCTGCGACAAGGTGGAAAGTCTTTTTGCAACGACATAGCAATTTG
>NC_090869.1:2526887-2539387 GCF_036669935.1 Montipora foliosa | reverse complement strand
GCTTTGTACTTTGTCTTTCATCCTTCTACAGCACTTTTTTTACTTTCAAATTCTTCGACTAACTTGTTAAGCTCACTTTGATGTCTCTTGATTTGACAACGCATTTCTTTCATATTGAGTTCACCAGAATGAAATGTTTTCTCTCCACACTGCAAGACAGATGAGTATTTTCCGTACTCGCACCTACGAGCAGAGTGTCCTACACGCAAATGGCAATTTCTGCAAATATTTCCATCTCGAGGATCAGACCTCTTTCTAGAGGGGAAAGGAACGGTTTAGGGAGCAGAGAGAAACGGCCAAAAAAATTGTGGGACGAGGGATAAAGTACGCCCAAAAATATGGAGACGAGAGAACCAGCATGAAAAGGGAGAGGGAGAATATCTTGAAAACATGACATAAGTCTTTACGCTTTACCGAATAGATCTGAATAGATGTTAATATAACTGTACAGATTTGTTCCCCGCTTCCCAGTTAGCAGAGGTCACTTTTCTTTTGCGTCCACTAGGCTGACGAGTACGAGAAAAGAATCCTCTACCATGGGTCGAAAACTCACTTTGATCCAACCGCTGTCCACAACCTTAGACGGCACTCTACGAAACGCATGCCCCATTTATGTTTGCTGACTGTGACTTGAGCCCGCCGTGTCCCGTGCATTCCTTTACAGTAATTCCTCTGTTGTTACATGAGCCCACACAACATGAAGTATCATGTGTGGATTCGGTCGCTAAGTAGCCGCTGCGCATGCTCAACGCAATGAGTTTCGGCCCATAGCAGAGGTCTCTTTTCCTGTACTCTTCAGCCCGGCGAACGCAAAAGAAAAGAGACTTTTGCTACCACGGAAGTTCCTCGCTGGACCCGCTAAACAATTATATCGAAGAGAACCCTGGGTAGACCCTGGGTATCCAATGCTGTTTTAAGCCCGTAAGCTCCGGTGTTTGCGGTATTTTGAGTGGTCTTTTAGCGCTTCAAGCTAGTAAATTCTCGCTTCATTGTTTGGCCATTGCAAGATATTCTGTTTGACCGTACGTGAGATTTAGATGCCACGTGGGAAAATCGTGAGACCTCAAGAAAGTGTTCGTCGAAACGTGACATTTTGGATATTTAGGTCTTTGGAGGGTCTGTGTCCCATCCGTGTGCCTTCTGTGTCTTCTGTGTCGATTCAAACAACTGGGCCAACAGCAAGGCCATGGTGAGTACGAAGTGTTTTCTGTCTTCTTTGCACTGCATGTAAACTAGGTTTTCAGAAATGTGCAGCAATAAACTGAAATGCCCATTGAATACTGACTAAGACAATACATCAAATCAATACAATAAAAACGCATGAGGCTGTTAGTTTGCAAATGCCACAAAGGTAGAGTACATCATACAAAGGTAAGCTGGTACTATAGTCTGTAGGTATTCAAGGTTTTCAAAGAGCAAAGTTCTTTAATAGAGTCACAACATCGGAAGGAATTTAGGCTGCAAGTGTAGTGTTACTTAACGTACTGATCAGGGAGAGAGGTAAAAATTCAGGGAGGAGGGAGAAAAATGAGTTAAAAAATAGGGAGATAAGATATTTACCTAACCCCCTCCTATCCCCTCTTTCTACTTTCACTTCAGTTTCGTGTACTTTCTCCCGTAGTTGTTGAATCTGGGACCTTTTGTGTTCTATTTTCTCTTCACTTTTTATGACCTACCTTTCAAGAGAAGTTCTTTGTTTGCATAAAGGCTTGACATTTTCATCCGTACGCGTTTCAATCGATGATTTCTGTGGTCCTTGTGGAATCTTGCTCACCCCTATCAATGCAATTAAAGGATATCGCTCTTTAGAGAAACCCGGGCTGTGATGCGTCCTTCAGTAGAGCTATATTAGCGAGTTTAAGGAGGGTCCCTAGGGTTTTAGGGCCGCGCGCAAGCTGGGCACTAGTATGGCGCGTAAAGCCTGAATCGCGCGTGTTTTTCAGATTTTTGTGACGTCAGTGTAACCAAATCTGTAAAATTAACTGCTCATTTTCTCGCGTTCCGGATTCCTTTGGGAATTTTTTTGTTTTTGAAAATTGGCCCTGTTCTAACCACGTACAGGTCCTATCAAATACCCAAAATTTGTTAAAATCTGTCAGAGCTAATCGAATATATTTAGAAAAATGACAAACTACAGAATATTGGCAAAACCGTCTGAACAATCTTGACTTTTTACTACTTCAAAATGTCAGGCAATATGATTTCCAGTATGTGGCAAAGAAGAAGAAAATTTCACCGAAGAAAAGTATAAATATTAAGAAAGTTAGGTCAAAAATAAGAATACATCTGACTGTCATTAGATGTGATGTTGCCATGGTAACGGCCTTAATCCAACAATTGACACCAAAAAAATATAAGCCTTCTTATATCGGTACCCATACTGGTAAATCTCTACGGGGAAAACTTAATAGAAATTAACTAGGTTTCCTTTTGTAACTCGTGCCCTGTACAACTTGTATTCTCAAATAATCTAGGTAGCCACCATAAGCACTTCCGTTTTTAGACGTGGACGGCAACCGGAAGAGAACATTTCGCGAGCCAGGACAGTGGTGTCTCCCAGATTTTTATACTAATCATGTCTAATGGAGAAAAGATACTTAAGAATGTAAATTTGGTTAAAAGGGAAAACAGCTCACTTCCGGTTGCCGTTTGCGTCTCAAAACTAAACTAGATGGATCAGCTCTCTCAGCAGGTTTTGTTTTCACAGAAGTTGAAGAGCCCTTGAATACTGACTTAGCTTGAGTCGCTGAATGCCTATTCCTACGATTAGTTTTGATGTCGAAATTGGCAATTCTCAGGCTAATCGTTATTCAAAACTAAATAGATCAGTGCTTACCATTTAGCCAAAGAATCCGGAAATTTCTGTTAGACGTCGAATGTAAAGGCTATTTTCTGGGAAATCTCTTCGGAAATTGTGGGAAAGCTCCAGAGATAGTCCACTTTTTCCGTTCGGAATGCAAATCGGGAACTTCCCATATCATTCGCGAGAATCGTTCCGTTTCTAGGCCCTTTTTCACAACATCGAGTAAATATGCGGGATGGAATGCCGGGTGGTAAATGTTAAGCGCCATTCTCATCCGGTTGGTTAATAAAATCTGAAAATCGCTTACCTTTATGCTACGATCATCCTTCGCGGGTTATTTGGCTAAATGGTAAGCACTCTATACTCTCATGATACTCTCCTACGTCATTTTCATGTAGTATCCCGAAAGTTGAAAAACGCATCTTAAAAATACTACTCGTTATGGCCTTGTTCAACTCGTCAACAGTTTTTGGCGGAGTCATGAGAAAAACCCTTCTGATATTACCCATTTCGACTTGCACTTGCATTACCGACTCCATAGTTGCTTAGAGCATGAACCTGCTTACACTCGATGTAAAACTTGAAAACATGCACAGCACGTCAACAAAACATGATCGTTTGGCGCCAAAAACGTTATCAATTTCGTGACCTTAGTCCGCAAACGTTTCATTGGTCAAACGTGACAGGTATGAGACTAAACCGTTAACGTTTAAAAGGTAAAACTACATGCAAAATTAGTCACACTTCAATGATGAACGCAAATGGTGGTAATAAAATTTGGTGCAGAGTTTTGGAGATCAAAATGGCTGTGAGGTTGATCGGGTGGATAGGCCAGACTCTTCACAACGTTCAACAGTGAAAAAATATAATTCATTTAACTTTAACGAAAAGAACGACTTCCTACAGTTTAATGGTAATCAAATACTGATTGAATTACTGCTCTTACATGAAAGAAATTTCTTATAGAAAATGCTATCGAGGGACACCTCATCTTAGGGTTAATCTTTAAATAAATAGAGGACTTGATTCACTTCTTAAGAGCCTAAAGAGAAGGAATCATTTTTGACGAGATACACAGGAATTAAAGAGTTGAACACCAGTATTCCATTTTGGTTAGTGTTAGTGTGTTTCAGGAATAACCTGCTCCGATTGCTTGATTGACGAGTTGAATTGAAATGAGTAGAAGCCTATGCCTTCAAAACGAACATTAAAAAAGCTAGCGAAAAGTTCTATGATGATCCACAACAACAGATACCTACAATATAAACACATTTACAACACTGCATGGATAAACTTCGTGATGTCACCATATTTTCAGATAAAATGTAACTCGGCTTTTTTATCAAAGTTACAATTCTAGTGTTTTATTTAGGAGACCAGCGAGGTCTTCGAGTTCATATTTTACCGGTGTGGTTGGAACGGCCGCCCCGGGTTAAAACTTGTTGGTTGTTCTGCGTATCAGAGTTACCCCTGAAACGCTGGATACACCTGATACGCTTGATATTCTTGATACGCCGGACACCCCTAATACGCTTGCTGCACTAGACTGAGCCTTAGAAAGGAATTAATCACCCGACTCTGGGAGAATAATTGATTTAAACCCAAGAGTGCGTTCGATTGACCCTATTCCGGAATAAGAATACGTGGAGTGATGTTTTAAAATGGTATGTCTGGCGTTTTGACGCAACAAGGATAATAAACATATGTTTAAAGTAGCATTTGAGCAGATGTTTTACAATAGAAACATATTTGTATTCTCAGTATTGCACTGGAACTAGCTTGCAATGGAGGCTAATGCGGGGAAATATATTAAACACTTAAGACTGGTCCCGAGAGAAACGGTTAATTTTGTTTCCCGAGAATCTCAATGTTTCCCCGAGGCGCAGCCGAGCGAAACATCCAGATTCGAGGCAAAAAATTAAATCATTAAGTGATTTGTCACAAAAAGAAAAACATGCAACGGCAACAGCAACGGCGGTCGTTGGTCAACATTTGTGGGTCACAGTGCACTGTTATCCTCGCACGTCATAGATTTTGCAATGTTGCCCGCTCAGAGACTTTTGGCAGGAAACAGTTTTATTGTTAGCAGTCATGTGATCTCGAAGTAACCAATGAGAGCGCACGCTGTCGGGAAAAAATTCCAGCTCTATAAGAATAAAAAGTATTAGCATTTGAAAAGATTTTCCCGCATGAGCTTATTGCAAGCTAGTTCGAGTCCAATACTGAGAATACAAATATGGTCTATTTTAATAAGACTCTCCGCAAAAACGAACGATTTTTACATTTTATTCCATGTATTCTTCTCCTGGAATACGGTCAATCGAAATCACCCCCAACTCAAATGCAAAGCAATCAAGCATGTGTTGACTTTGAGAGCCTCAGAAAGGCATTCAGCGCCAGCGGCATCGATTAAGTTCTCCCCCAAATCCAAAGTAGTGAAGCATGTGTTGACTTTGAGAACCTCAGAAAGGCATTCAGCGCCAGCAGCATCGATTTTGTTCCATTCCAAATCCAAAGTAGTCAAGCATGTGTTCACTTTGAGAGTCTCAGAAAGGCATTCAGCGCCAGCGGAACCAATTTAGTTTCCACTCAAATCCAAAGTAGTCAAGCATGTGTTGACTTTGAGAGCCTCAGAAAGGCATTCAGCGCCAGCGGCATCGATTTTCTTCCAACTCAAATGCAAAGTAGTCAAGCATGTGTTGACTTCGAGAGCCTAAGAAAGGGATTCAGCGCCAGAGGCATCAATTTTGTTCCCTTTCAAATGCAAAGCAATCAAGCATGTGTTGACTTTGAGAACCTCAGAAAGGAATTCAGTGCCAGCAGCATCGACTTTGTTTCATTTCAAATCCAAAGTAGTCAAGCATGTGTTGACTTTGAGAGCCTCAGAAAGGCATTTAGCGCCAGCGGCATCGATGAAGTTCTCCCCAAAATCCAAAGTAGTCAAGCATGTGTTGACTTTGAGAGCCTCAGAAAGGAATTTAGCGCCAGCGGAACCAATTTCGTTTCCACTCAAATCCAAAGTAGTCAAGCATGTGTTGACTTTGAGAGCCTCAGAAATGGATTCAGCGCCAGCGGAACCAATTTTGTTTCTACCCAAATCCAAAGTAGTCAAGCATGTGTTGACTTTGAGAGCCTGAGAAAGGGATTCAGCGCCAGCGGCATCGATTTTGTTCCATTGCAAATCAAAAGTAGTCAAGCATGTGTTGACTTTAAAAGCCTCAGAAAGGGATTTAGCGCCAGCGGAACCAACTTCGTTTACACTCAAATCCAAAGTAGTCAAGCATGTGTTGACTTTGAGAGCCTCAGAAAGGAATTCAGCACCAGCGGTACCAATTTCGGTGCCTCTCAAATCCAAAGTAGTCAAGCATGTGTTGACTTTGAGAGCCTCAGAAAGGGATTTATCGCCAGCGGAACCAACTTTGTTTCCATTCAAATCCAAAGTAGTCAAGCATGTGTTGACTTTGAGAGCCTCAGAAAGGAATTCAGCGCCAGCGGTACCAATTTCGGTGCCTCTCAAATCCAAAGTAGTCAAGCATGTGTTGACTTTGAGAGCCTCAGAAAGGGATTTATCGCCAGCGGAACCAACTTTGTTTCCATTCAAATCCAAAGTAGTCAAGCATGTGTTGACTTTGAGAGCCTCAGAAAGGAATTCAGCGCCAGGGGTACCAATTTCGGTGCCTCTCAAATCCAAAGTAGTCAAGCATGTGTTGACTTTGAGAGCCTCAGAAAGGGATTTATCGCCAGCGGAACCAACTTTGTTTCCATTCAAATCCAAAGTAGTCAAGCATGTGTTGACTTTGAGAGCCTCAGAAAGGAATTCAGCGCCAGGGGTACCAATTTCGGTGCCTCTCAAATCCAAAGTAGTCAAGCATGTGTTGACTTTGAGAGCCTCAGAAAGGGATTCAGCGCCACCGGTACCAATTTTGTTTCCACTCAAATTCAAAGTAGTCAAGCATGTGTTGACTTTGAGAGCCTCAGAAAGGGATTTAGCGCCAGCGGAACCAACTTTGTTTACACTCAACTCCAAAGTAGTCAAGCATGTGTTGACCTTGAGAGCCTCAGAAAGGAATTCAGCGCCAGCAGCATGGATTGTGTTCCATCCCAAACCCAAAGTAGTCAGGCATGTGTTGACTTTGAGAGCCTCAGAAAGGAATTCAGCGCCAGCAGCATGGATTATGGTCCATTCCAAATCCAAAGTAGTCAGTCATGTGTTGACTTTGAGAGCCTCAGAAAGGCATTTAGCGCCAGCGGAACCAACTTTGTTTACACTCAAATCCAAAGTAGTCAAGCATGTGTTGACTTTGAGAGCCTCAGAAAGGAATTCAACGCCAGCGGTACCAATTTTGTTCTGAGTCAGATTCAAAGTAGTCAAGCATGTGTTGACTTTGAGAATTTCACAAAAAAGGTTCACATGATGGAATCCAATATCCACGGCCAGATCTTTAACAAGAAAGTTCTGTCCAAAGGTCTGAAGTAACCTAGACTGAAGGTTCTCTCCATGGCATTTGCATTCCAATATACAATCAAGAGCTATTTCTAAAATTTCTTTTTTGTAATTCTCCATTCCCATATTGGACGAACTTGCAAGCTCTGCTATGCTTTTTACCAACGAAACTGTCATCTCTTCAGATGTTGCGGACAAAATACCACTCATGAATAAAAGCACTTGTTTCAGTTCATTCCTGTTCCTCACATCGGTCACTACTGATTTACAATCTGTGCCTCCAACAAGGATCTGATAAGCAAGATAAAAGCCAGCAAAGAACTCTTGAAAGGTCTTGTGAAGAAAGCAAAAGCGCGAGGAAGGTTTTCTCTTGTTGCCACCGGTCTGGATCGAAAGAAAACCAAACTTGATCAAATTACTGGAACTGCCTTTAAATTCATTCTCGTCGAAAAACAACTCTCCTTTACGCAAAGACTGCAACGCCATGCATCCCAACTGCAGCAGGTCATCCTTGTAAATTTCCAGTAGGTCAGCATCACTGCCACTCGATGATCGATTTCTTTTTTCATATCTTAACAAAACACATCGCACCATTTCTGTGTACAACTGCGTCCTATCCGGTGGAAGTACACCCTTGAAATCTTCACAAAGGATGCAAAGTAAAGCCGTATTAAGAGGATTCCGTGTCAACTGTCTCAAGTCTCCATTTGCAAATATGCCAAAAAGAAGCTGTTTGAGTAGCTCTTCTGCCAAGTGTTCCATGCCTTTAAAGTACTTAAGAATGTACCTCTCTGCGTCTTCAAAATTAAATCCGATAATCTCCCACAGGGTGTCACAGTACCGCCTTACACTCTTACCAGTTTCATGGCGTGATGTGATAACAATGTGGCAATTGGGTAGAACTTTACTTTCCAGAAGGTCATTGTACATGCCAACTTTACTGGAATCCACTTCATCAAGTCCATCAAGCACTAACAGAACCTTGGATTGATTTTCTCGACTGAACTTGAAGAACCATTCCTTGTCTTCTACGTCAATATCAAGAGGAAGAATTTGGTCATCAATGGCCTCCCAAATATCAGTTTTGATATCACGACACCTTAAAAGCAACAGAACGTCGATCTCGGGAAAAGACTTGTCCCATTCTTCTCGTTTCATTGCCCAATCATATGCCAGTTTCTGACAATAGGTCGTCTTTCCCATGCCTGGGTCTCCTTCAATTAAAACAGCCCGTGGCTTTGCACACCCCTTGTGTCCTCTAAAGATAGCTGTCATGTTGGTGATTTCATCAGTCAATGTTCCCCTTGTCTTTTCTTTGCCTAAAATCTTTAGCTTGGTAAAAATGTCATCGAGATGAAAGCTGAAGTCATCAAGACATGGAACAGGAAAAATACTTTTTTCACGAGTACTGTAGAGCTGACGGACCCTTTCTATAATATTGGCAGAATGTGATAATTCTGCAAAAGACAAACACAATTTTTAAAAAGGTGTTGCCTGTAGTGTTTTTTTCGCTCTAACCTCAACCTTACTGTGTTCTTAGTTTTGACACCACGGAGGGTCCCATATTTAGCAATATTTCAAAAACAAATGTCACTAAGTAATGGTCACTTTTTGTCACAAAAGCAAGATGTTTTTCCCGAAAATGTAGTTTGTTAGTAATGCAAATTACTTACCAAACCCTATATTATCAAATGGTGAAATACTTCCTTACTTTTCAACACAAGATATCATTTCTTAAGAAAAAAGTTGTAACAACAGGTCAAAAACCACACAATTCTCTCAAGCAGTCTTTATCATATAATATTCTCCCTATCATTAACTGTAATTTGTAGTATTAATGGAGGATATTACATGGCCGCGCGGGGATACGAATTTTATCTTTGAGTGAACAAGTGAGAGATACTTTCAGCACGAGAAGATAAAATTCGTATCCCCAAGAGGCCATGTTATGTTCTGTTTATTATATAGATATTGATGAAATGTCTAGATTTAAAACAACTCTTTTTACTCATTTTCGAAATGATGAAAAAGTGGTCACCAACCACTAAAACACGCATGTTGTGTAACATGAAACAAGATATGAAAGTTATGAATAAGGTAAAATTATACAATAACTTGTCAATGTAGTAGAGAAGAATTTTATTAACGCACGAAAGTATCTTACAATGAAGAGGAAGCTTGCGTTTTATTGGCTAATCGTGTTCGTTACCACGACGACACCTATATTCTCACATGTGAAGGATAAAAATGATATGCATATTGCGCGCTGTGAAGATATGATTTTTTAGTAAAAGGAGAAATCCTGGTATTTCATCAGCATCTATATAATAAATGGGGAATAACACACATATCTCCGGAATGAAAATATATGCTTTAATAGTTTAACTACAAAAAAAATTCCGCTATCCACTTAAGCAACTTCCAGACCTTACTTACTTTATTTTATATTATGTTATTTTTGCCATTGTATATTGGTTTTACAGACTATAAATAGATACCAGAAAAAGAAATTTAATGATGAGGAAACCTAATAAAAACCATTAAGGCTTGTAAGCTTAGTTTCACTCACATAAAAATTCAGATGGGCATGAATTTAAGAAAGATACAAAATACTTATGTGGAATGGCATTTTTGAGTTTCTTTCTGAAGGATACCGGAGATGCAGAGCCAGTTATATCAATAGAGAGGGAGACGAAAAGGAGGGAAGATGAAAGGAGTTTGCTTGCCTTGTGTTGTAGCCTGACAATTTCTTTCAGTGATTAGAATTTATTACCTTGATCATGCTGACTGTGTGTGCTGCTTCCTGCAGCTGCTGAGAGAACATCAGCACAGCTTGCTTCTGGATGCACAGGGTCTATTGTAAAATAACCAACACAGTCCGCTGTCACGTTAATAACAAAAGAAACAGCAAGAATTTTATTGGCACTGTCAAAGACAAATAATTTAAATTAGATTAACAAATTAGAAACTAGACAGAAAGAAGAACCATTTATGACACAGCTGACTGAGAAGAGAATGGAACTATGCTAAATTAGGAAATTGATCACCTAAAATAAACTATAATAATATTCAGAGATGTACAGCTGTATTCGAAAACATAGTACAAGTGCTGAAAAATCAAAGACAACACACATCAGAAAGCAAACCAAGTCAGTAGATCAGTATTAAAATAGGACAAATAACTAGGACTTTGACAATAATACCTGTAATTATAAACTGAAACAGTGGGTAAGTTGGTATATTGAAAGTTGGAGAGAAAATCATTTCATATCAATAGTACAAGGTTTTCATTATTGTTTATCAGAGAAATATAGTAAATAACAAACTTAAACAGCACAAAAAACATCCCAAGATAGTATGTCGCAAATGTAGGCCATGCACAAAAACCTTATAGAGCATTAACTGATACATGTTTCCCAAGAATACAAATACTTTCAATAAGTCAAATATGGATGCTAATAATAATGAATAAAGATGGATGAAGATAAAATTTGATGACACGCATTGTATTTTATAGCCTTCTTGTGCAGCATGCTCTTGCTTGATAAATTCATTGCAATTGTATTGATCAAGACAAAGGAAAAGTGATATTTGCAGACGTGAAACCTTGAAAGTATTTCCTTGCAGTCAGAGCCAGTCAAATACGACACATACACTGTTGCCGCTAGGTTGTTGAAATTTTTTTGGGAGTAAAAAAAAGTCATTATTGGCAAAAATATTACATACTTCTCACAGACTTGATCATTAATTTTGGCAAAATCCGATCATTCATGCACCAGTTTGTAAATCAGATGTTATTTCAATAGTGAGAAAACGATTTTCTAGAAGATGAATTAGAATAAGTGTATTGTCTTATCGATTATCACATCTTACAGGTGTAAAATCACAGTGAGCATGAAATGGTGGTAAACATTGAAAGTGTCCCTAATTACCTGGTTAAGTAAGTGTCTTCTTGCAAACAATTTAAGTGGGAAATCATACAGTGATTGGGTGCTTCAAACCCGGTTTAAAATACAGAAATTTTTTGGCACGGCTTGGGTGAAATTGGCACGAGTCCCAAAAAAAAAAAAAAAGGTTCGACTCGGATAAAATTTGCAGGGTAAACAACCTGTCAGTACCAAATTTCATCCGCGCTGAACCAAAATTGTTACCCGTGCTGGGACCTTCGGCGAGGTAGCCCGAGCACGGGTGAAAATGGTACGGGTGCTAAAAAAATAGGCACGGTTCAGATAGAACAAGTAGTGTAAACACTTTAAAGGGCCAAATTTGAGCCTTAATTCATATAGGCTAGCGTTTTTTTGCGTTTATTTCAAGATGGCTTCTCATTCTCTACCAAAATCACAAGGACGTTCTTGATTATAATTGAACTGCGCATGTCTACAAGAGAAGTTACCCGGGCCCTCCCCAGCCCCCAAAATACGGTAAAAATGGTGTAGTGTAAACAAAGTTTGCCGAGCTCTTTTTAGGCACCCATGCCAATTTTACTTGAGCCGTGCCAAAAATTTTCTGTAGTGTAAACTGGGCTTTAGTCTCTTTAAGACTTTCAGCTTAAAGTTAATCTGATTATTTAAACTGTTTCTATGGTAAAGCTGTCAAAATAATGAGACTTAACAACAAGGAGTACATGTAATTTTCCATCCTCTGTGGTCAGCAGTGATTACAAATAGACACATGCCGCAGGTATCTAATGAACTTTTGAAACCAATGAGCATCACGAATCAAAATACATTGTATTGTCATTCAAAGCCATTTGGGTAGTTTCAATGGCATCTTGGGATTTCTTTATTGGTGTTTCCCCACCTGCCCCTCCCTCTCTCTCCCCACTGATTTTATCAGTGTGATTGCTGCTCACTCTCTACCCCTTGTGTGTGGGGGTTTATTGCATTTTGCTAGATTTCCGGGGTTCCCAGCCATGAGAGCCTTTTCTTTCTAGAAGCTCTTTGCTGCTAGACATTTCTGGCACCCATTACCTACAGTACACACAGTTGGCGATTTACAGTAATCAGCAGCAATCCTATGAGTGTCATGAAACTAACATAAAGATAAATCAAAGAAAAGGATCACTCACATATCAATTCCACTACGCCAATGGCTTAAAAAGAACAAAACCAAAAACAACTTACACACAATTCCACGTGCCGGTAACGACTAATAAGGGCGTGTGAAAAACTGAAACACAACACCCCCTTTAACCGCAAACAAAAAACCCAAAGAAATCAAATGATGTCACACAAAAATAACAACGCAACTGTA
>NC_090869.1:2511887-2519387 GCF_036669935.1 Montipora foliosa | reverse complement strand
GATGGGATTTGTCCCATGAGTTGTTCCAATGGCTTCTTTCGGAGCTTCCTACAAGTAATGCACTTTGTTGTGAGTGCTTTGGACATACCACGAACTCCAATGATCCAGTACTTTCTCATTGCCTCGTTAATTAGGCTTTTGTACCCACAGTGTCCGCGTCTTTCATGGAGGTCACGTAATAGCAAGATGACAAGAGGGTGATCGCGTGGAAGGATAACTGGGTTTCTTAATTCTTGTGGCAGCGATCTGACATCTTCGAGTCGTCCATGAGCTCGAAGTAATCCATTTTCGTCCAGCTTCGGAGTTAATTTCTTGTCAATGACAGAGGGATCAAGGTGTGCCTGACTCCACTTGAATAGCTGTTTCTCCGAGCCTTGCAATTCTTGAACAGTGATTGAACCTGTCTTAACATTCTTTTTTCTCGCATTCTGAATAAATCGGCGAACGTAAGCGAGTGTTCTCCGTATCTTTGAAAATGTAGAACAGGTATTCAACAGTTGATGAAAAACGGGGTTAATATCTTCTTCAGACTTATCCAGATCAACTTTGGTTTGAAATTCCGCTATGGCTGCTTCGTGTTGCATTGGCGTTTTAGTCTTCTCGATTTTCACTTCCATCAAGACACCAGCTTTTGCTGTAGGTTCGATGGGGGCTCTAGCTTCAAATTTAGGCCATTGTCCTTCGAGTAACTGCAGGAAAGAGGGTCCCTTTATCCAGTCTTCGAGTTGCGATGGCTCTATTCCTCTAGTGAGAATGTCGGCTGGATTGAACTTTGACCATATATATCATAAGTCTTCTACCCCAGCAGTTTCTTGGATTTCTGCTACTCGACTTGATACGAAAGGTTTGAATTGACGTGATGGGGTCTTAATTCAAGAAAGGACAGTAGAAGAGTCCACCCAGAAGATCCTCTTGCTGTCTTGGATGTTCGCAAACTGTAGAGACTTTCTGCAAGTTTCATATATCCTTGCAAGTGTTAAACAGCCCATGAGCTCCAGTCTCGGGATCGTTTTTCTCTTTAGTGGGGCGACGAAGGACTTGACTAAACCAGGGATGCACTTGTAACTTCCGTTCTTTAACTCCCATCGGAGGAAAATGACCGCTCCGTAAGCTTTTTCGCCACCATCACAGAATCCATGAATTTGTGGTACCCCAATTGCATGGCTTGGTTTTAACTTGCGATCGAATTCGACTGTTAAGAGGTGATTCATGGCTTGCAAATTCTCCATCCACTTGCTCTTGACTGCTGTAGGTAAGGTTTCGTCCCAATCGTAGCCTGAATGCCGTAAGTCCTGCAAGTCGATCCTAAATTTAATAGCTACCGGCATCACAAGACCAATTGGGTCCCACAATTGTCCAATAAGACCCAGGCAACGTCCATCTGGTCGAGTTCGTTCCTTTTCAGGGAAAACTTGTCTGTTTGTTTAGCCCATCTTAGACCAAGAAGATCTGCCCAGCTTTCACCGTTGGACTGGTCAATCTCCGCACGATTTGAATGCCAAGCTTTAATCTGGAAATGACCTTTCTTAAATATGGCGTCAATGTTGCTGATAATCTGTTTTGCTTCCGTTGTAGTTGCTTTGGAACTTCCGATGTCATCCACGTACATATGGTCTTGAAGTTCTTTTGATGCTTCTGGGAACTCGGCTTGAGATATCTTTGCTAGTGTGCTGATGGCATTTGTTGCTATGTCGGGAGCTGGCTTATCTCCAAAGTTCAACCTGAGCCATTGGTATACTGTTGGTGAGTTGCTAATCTTACTCCTCCAAAGGAACCTGTGGAAAACCTGGTCGTCGGGATGAACCAAGATTTGATTGAACATTTTGCGTATATCACCGATAAAGGCTACTTCGTTCCATCTCCATGCTGCCAAAACATCCAGGAGACTGTTGATGTAGTTTGGCCCTTTCTCTAGGTGACCTTTCGAAGATGAGTCAAAGACAAGTCGAACTTTTGTCGTTCTTTCCGGTGTGAACACGGCTTGTAAGGGTAAGTACCATTCAGGCTTGCTATGATCAATCTGGTCAGGAGAGACTTGAATCACGTAGTCCTGCTCTAGAAGCTTTTGGACTTCCTCATTGATAACATCGTGACAACCCTTTTTCTGGAATGACCTCTACGTGGAAAACAGCCTTTTCAGTGCGATGCCATAGTTACTTTATTTGGGAGCGCCCGCTTCCGTCCAGGGCATCTTAACTAGTATTCTTCCGTCAACCAGGGTAGTTGATGCTGCGAGGGACTTAACGAACTTGCTTTCGTGTATCTCGTTCCTGCTACACGTACAAAGGTTGGTCGGTTTGACGCCCAGGAGGTCTTGGTGAAGAAGTTCTTTGATGTCGTCTACGACATTTGCTGTTCTGATTTCAACCGACTGAATTTCTGAAGTAGTAGAGTTGTTCTTTTCCAACTGTCCCATAACGTACCAACCAAAACAGTTTCGTTTCGCGACAGGTTCCCCTGGCTCTCCGGACACTGTGTGGATATCAATGAAGGCTTCTACAAAGTCTGTACCGACAAGGAGATCTATGGCGCCACCCGAAAGGTGTAGTTTATCACAAACGTGCTTGAGATGAGCGTAGTGTCTCACTAATTCTTTGGAAAGCGTTTTTGTCTTACTGAAGGGCCTTGTAACAGTGTACACTTGAAGGGTCTTCTTAATATCCTCGTCAGCAGGTGAGGCAACAGTGATGTCGATTATCTGTGATGCTTCACTTTTCTTCTTCCCACCAGCCAAATTCATTGTCAGATATGTTGCTGATCCACTCAACCCAAGTCGTCTGGCTGCATTCTTTGAGATAAGACTGGTATTGGATCCAGAGTCTAACATCGCAAGGACTTCAACAAATTCTCCGTTTCCGTTCATGACTCCAACTTTTTGAACAGGGCACAAACCAGTTATGAGCTTTAACTTTTCTTTGTGATGAACAGCATTTTCTTGGATGTTACCATTTGATGTGCTCGAGGGGGCCTGGCACTGACTTTGGAAAGAAGATGCTCTTGGATTTGGACTTGAGCTTGTTTCACCAATCTTGTCATTGTGAAGAGAACGGTGATGATTTTTTGTGCATTTGTCGCATGTTGAACCGTCTGGTTTCCTGCAGTTGCTTGTATGATGCTTTCTAAGACACTTGCGACATCGCCAATGTTGCTTTACAATCTCCCATCTCTGACTGATAGCTAACTCCTGGAACACAGGACAGGCAGCGAGGTGGTTTTGTTTTACAGTTAAGTGGACAGGTGTCATCATCGGGTTCTTCGCCACTTGCGGCATTGTTCTCAGTTTTACTTGGGGTCCTGTATCGGCGACTCTCGTTTCTGTCTTCAAACACGGTGTTATTCTTGCCCCTTGAGCGGACACTTGCTTCTACGTGCAACCAGGTGATGAGGTTACTGACAGTTTCCTCTCTACCTTCTCTTTTCATTTCTCTTCCAAAATGAGAATTATCGTTCGGATCGAGCTTGGACAAAAGTTGAGACATAAGAAATGGCGCTTCCGAAGACTCCAACACCAGACATCCATTATCTTCCATATCATTCGCGAAGGATGATAGTGTCGTGGCGAAGTGCGTGAACGACCTGGAGTCTCGTTTTACGGGCTTAAGGCTATTTATTTCGAGGAGTAGTTCGTCCATTAGTTTACGTTTGTCTGCAAATTCTGTGTCCAATATATTCCACGCGTTATCAATGGTTTTGCAACTTTTTACCTGGTCAGACCACCACGATCCTCTCGGCAATGCATTTCGGAACCGTTGCAGTTGTTCATCTCTATCTTGATCGTATTTCTTCATCCAATGATTGAATTCTTTCCTCCAGGTAGCATAGGATCTGCGACTGCCGTCCCATGTTGGTACCGGTAATCGTTGCAGACCACTAGTGTTTGGTTTTGACCTTAAGGTGTCCGCCATTTTCGTCACTGCTGATGTCATGGATGACATTGAAGCTGTCAAGGTCTTC
Source organism: Montipora foliosa (assembly GCF_036669935.1). Taxonomy (NCBI): domain Eukaryota; kingdom Metazoa; phylum Cnidaria; class Anthozoa; order Scleractinia; family Acroporidae; genus Montipora; species Montipora foliosa. Next base: position 2,515,433 of record NC_090869.1, on the reverse strand, counting down.
AAGGTTTCAGAGTCTTTTGAAGACGTTTCCGTGGAATCTTGTTCCTTTTGGTAGGCAGCAAATTTTAATGCAATCTGAAGGAAATCAGCTTTTACTTTGTCTCCAAGTTTCTTTGTTGTCAACAATGGTTCCTCCTCTGCGGTAATACCTTCATCAACCAATCTGTCTAAAATGGTTTCTTGCTGCTTCTTGATGAACCTGTATCTTGTCTCCACTTGATTGAATGCTGCCTCTAAGGTTTTTAACTCTGGCCTCACTGAAAAGATTATTTCAAATTCTTCTATTAATTCGTAGAAGAACGTTACCGCGTTTTCCATTTTCCCTGCGAGGGTCTTTGCGTCTAATTTAGGCGGCATCTTACTTTGTAGGCTCGATGCAAAGTTCGGAGATTCGGTATCTTCGGCGTGGATGATTTACAGCATTGATTTGGCGGGATCCTCTGGACAAATTTCGACTGATTCGCACCTACGTTCGAGGCACTATTTGCCAGACGCCTGTTTTTACGACCTAATATTATCCAGAAACGTATCCATTTTGACTTCAGGGTCAACTATTTACACAATCGTGAGGTTAATCCGCCATGTAATTGAAAATGTAAACATCTATGAGATACGAAAACAGACTTGCGAATTATCGCAAATCACAATGCTGACAAGCACAAAAGCAAAAACATTACTATCTGAATGTTTTTGGGTTGAGAGTAAAGCGATACATTGTTGAAAAATCTTCGTGATAAAGGAGCTATGTCAAGAAAATGATGTAATTTCAGGACACTCAAAATTCGCAAAGAGCGTGAGGTGTTTCATGTAAACAATCTTTGCACTAGTAAGTCGTAGCAATAAATTGGATTAGCCAGGAAGTTTAAGAAATATTGTTGGCTTCCCAAATAAACTTCATTTTACACTATAATGACAAGAGATATTTTTCTGAGGTTAAAAACTTGGCTACCTATTAATCATTTGTCAGAGAGAAAAAAATCCGCTCTTTCGCATATCACATTTCAACGCACATTTCTGTGGAGCATTGTATTTGTTTAGTAACAAAGTCGTGAGGTTACAAACACGACTTTGTTACTAAACAAATAACGACCTATAATCCATCTGCCATATATGGGCTATATATATGTATGTGCCGCTGTGAAGGGTATGGTTTTCAAGAAGTTTACTCTAGCATAGGGTATATAAATCAGAGTGTTTGGGTCTAGAACAGGGTATTATTTTTCACGAGACTGACCAGGGGTTGAAGATTTTGTCAAGACTAAGGAAACCAGGACTTGCTACGCAAAAATATAAAAAAATGAAATCGGCAAGTTTAAATTTTCACGACTCAGCCTGAACAGCGTAGATAGATGACTATCATAAAATGCTACTGGCTATTATTAACTGTCAAAAATCGGGATTCTGACGGAAATCGGTGGTATTAATACTGGTTAAAATTAAACAATTTATTGTCTTGATAATGAGTACATACGTGCTTGGCATTGCTGGACAAGTATAAATAAATCCTTTTTAAGAAAGAAGTGATTGTGGTACAAGGTTTTGTTTTGGCTTTGCTTTAGACTGTGCTAGTGACCTGAGTTTCTGGAAAACAGTTACTCTAGGATAGGAGTTACTTGGGCAGTTTACTCTAGTATAGGGTAGCGAAATCCAGCTGAAACTAGCTCTGGTATAGGCTAAGGGTTCCAGGGTACCAGCGGCACATCCCCACCCAGAAATTCCTTAAGTACCCCCCCCCCCCCCCCCCGACACTGATCCAATGTACACAGACAGGAAAATTGTACACGGTTGCTTGCTTTCAACGCCATTGCAGGTTAATTAAATGTCCTCCTGTGTCGATTTTCCCTGTAAAATGTCTTGATTGAATCACAAAAAATACCTAGTGTACATTTTAAGACACTTAAAATGCTGTTGTGTAATAAGTCATACACTATCAGATCTGCATCACATTTACACGTACAAACTTGAGTGTAATGTAGTGGTACAGATCTGCCACTCATATTGTTACAGTATATAATTACAAGTCAAGGAAGTGCTATAATCACAGAAAGTAGAACTGCATGACTGTAAGATACTTCAGGAATGCAAACATTTTTAAATTTTCATGGCCACAACTCAAAACTCTATTTCACTCAACTTTTGTCCAGATGTAGCGTATTATGTCTCCAAACACACTATGGTATATAGATTTTAAGTCATGTGCATTTTCCTTTTTGAGAAAATGCAGATTAAAAAATTGACCTATTGTAATTGCCATTTTTTGACAATGAAATGATTACTAACACTTACATACTTCGCTGTCAGACTTTCCCACAGAAAGCAATTGAGATCAGCTCAAAACCTCCTAAGACTCCTCCATGTTATCTAGATCTATCCAGTTACGTGACAATTACATGTATACCCTGCATGACAGTTTACCAAATTCATGTACTTTTTGCCTTTGGTCATCAAACTTCCTAATTTGCACATTCATCAAGTTTGAAAAACAAATCACTCTTGCTTTTCTAAATAGAAACCGGGCGCCATGATTGTTATCAAGATATACTGCTGTTATGTACCAGAAACTAGAAAAAAATATACCAGATTGTTGATGTTCCTTTTTCTTCCCCTGCAATATTTCCAAACCAATTCCCTACTGGCCTACGACCTTGCTCTGGCTTTTTGACATCTTCCCTGATCACTGTGTACATGTACAAGAAAAGAAAAATTGATAACAAGTGGGTCAATGTTTTGTTCAAGATGTAAAACAAACCATGCAATACTAATAGCATCAGCACAATCAATCAGTCACCTGCTCAAGTAGAGCTCAAATTTAATTTAGCCAGTATCAAAAATACCATAATACTCTTTGTTTGTCCCAGTAAAAGTTTGCATAAGCATTGTTTCCAGTTTCTCTTGGGACCATTATAAGTCCCAAGAGAAAATAAAAACAATACTTATGCAAAATTTTGGAGGGACCAAAATTCGGGCAGTAAAGAAACGATAAAAGATGGAATTAAAAAATGTATAAATAAGGGAAAAATATAAAAAAGAGCACTTGAAAGTATAAAAATATTACTTCTGTAAGTTAAAAGATATTAAAGTCCTTGTTTTGAAGTAAGTCCTTGCAGTTGATCTTAAAACATTTGAATTGCTCGGCTGCTGATCTGTTGATCGCTGGCATTTGCTGCAGTTCGTGCCAAACTTTAAGGCGGCGCGAGAGATCAAAGATGAAAGAAAGTTTTAGTTCGAAGTTTTTCCGTGGTCTGTACCATCGACTCTTTGGGCGGTGCCAGCATTCGAAACTTTTTCAGATCAAAGGGACTTTCAAGGTGAGTTCAAGCAGCCTACAAGGCTTCAAGTAAATACTTAATTTAGCGTTAGCAATTTATTTTGCATAAAATTTATGTGAGGTTCTAAAAACTCTTTGTTTTGAATACGTACAGTTTTATGACTTTTAAGGATTGTAAACGAATGTTTCTTTCGTACATTTTGAGGGAGTAAAAAACGGATTTCAACAATCAAACGTTCGGGCACTGTGTAATTTTTTCGGGCAAAAAGGACACCCCCT
>NC_090869.1:2494387-2506887 GCF_036669935.1 Montipora foliosa | reverse complement strand
CTGTCGATTATCACGCCGTGTGAACTTCTCGACTGAAATTTGCATACTGTTTGAATCGGTATTCTTTTTATCAAAAGCCAGTTTCTTTCACCAGTCGTATTCACAGTTACGTTTAGAGCTTCGAGCATTTTCATCAACTGAAGCAAAATTGTTTGTGAAAACCTCAAGTAAACGTGCGCGCTGCGAATAATATTTATTCTCACAAGTCGCACGCGATAAAATTTAAAAAGACAGCAAAAACAAACGAGTTCTTGCATAAAATCCACGCTCTGAAGAATAAAGCAAAAGATATTTTCTGTGTCGCCGATTGAAATGAAGAATAGACTATTTGCATGTGCGATGGACAAACTAACCGTGACCGACGCGGTTTAGTAATGAAACATTGATTGACCTTTTTCGACATCCTTCTAAGAGAAACCTTGGTTAAATTTTCAAAAGATGTCACAGGAGGTTGACTTCCTTCATTGCTATTCTTCAAAAAGCTGGACTATTAGTATAGTGTGCTAAGCAATTCACGTGCATATCAGAGACGTAGATCTCCTTCCGCCATCTTGGATTATAAGGAAGAGACGAGAGACTGGAAACTACTGAGCCGTTTTCGTTTTGGTCAGCAGTCAACATATTTCGGCGGTTTTTATTCAGCGTTTGAATGAACGGAAGAGGCACAATGTGTTGATGATTTTCAGCTGTTTTGCTCTTTAAATGCCAATTCAAAACAAGGAAATGTTTACAGCGACTCAAGTGAAAAGGTAAGCGTTAATTATAAGCAGATAATATTTGATTTAATGCCTCACTGTCCTTAAAATTTGCACTTTTTCACACTTCCAAGTCTCAAATTTGTCAGGCATGGACAATTGCAATTGGCTTACCGGCTAAATAGCTAACTAATTATGCAATCAGGCTGGTTTTACTCACAGGATATCTTTAAATGGGGGTATATTTGTACATGGGTTAATTCTTACAGTCTCTCAATATTGAAAATACCCATCAGTATTGTATAATTATTTGGTATAACAAGGAACATAATTTTTCATGATTCTTTTAGATTCTGATAATAAGGAAATTTTGCACTTAAAATGCCTTCCAAAACTGTTCAAGTTAAAGAATATAGCCACTGCAGATGCAGAGAAACATTTTATTGTGTTTGTTGAGGTAAGTGTTCTTCCTTTTTAACCATGAAATTGTTGTTATATGTGTTTGTATTTCTTGTGTAGCTGCATTTATTATATTTTTATTATTGATGAGGTGTGGTTTTTTTTTGTATTAAATTGCACTTTACTATATACAGTAAGTCAAAGATAAACTGTGAGAGAAACAAAGCAGTTAGATCACACCAACTGTCGTGTACAAAATTTCCAGATCTTCATTGTGATCATTGCTTAATTGCTGGTATACACATTACATGAGCCCTTTTTCCATCTCAAAACTAATCTTTTTTGTTTCATTATGTTTTTTACAGGATGAATCTCACGAGGCATCAAAAGAGAGAGCACCATCTGCATCACCATTTCTTATGGTTTCTCCTGGGCATCAGGTGCTTTTGATGGAAACAACAAGGATGAGTTCTTGGAAGTGTTGGATGATGATGGCTTGGCCAGGGCTATGATTTGTTTAGTAGGAATTTATTATGTTTTCCACCTAGATTATCCGGGCCCTGCGAAGGGAGTTTTTCTCTTTCTACAGGAGCATATTTTTCATCACTTTCTGTCTAAAAGGCCTCTTAGTTTGCTTCTCGCCTAGCAGAGTTGGAGCTTCCTTGCAAGTAAAATAACTGTCTATATTAAGAGCTTGCAGCTACTGCTACATGTATCGTTACACTATGTTGGATTTAAGTTTTTTCGATGTAGACATGTCTGTTTTCAAGGAATTTGAGAGTGTATGCAGTAGGCTCAGGAAAAGGCAACACTTTTTTGTCACCCTTTCTCTTGGTGTGGCCAATAAAAAAGGTGTTAGTGTCAGAACTTCTCCCTTACTTGAGTGTTTTAGTAAGAGTTTTTTTGCAGTGTCATCTGCTAGTACACCTCGAAAAAATACTACAGAATACTCTTTTTTTGAAATATTTTCTCAGTGCAATAAACTAGCAAATTAAAGGTAAAAAAGGTGTTCCTATTCTGGAATTGGTAAACTTAACTAGGGTCTGAAAGTAAATAGAAACCAACCAAAGACTTAAATAAAATGTTGTAAAACAGACCCAAAACATGTCTTTGAAATATTTTTGGTTCCTGGGTTGCTGTAATGCTCTGTTCCTGTTGCAATTTAACTAGAGAAATGTTCAGTTTTTGGAGGTATTTACTTTAATCATACCTGTTGATTTTAATTTACCTTTGCAAGGTTTAATTACCTCTAAGGGAGTGAAGGGTTGAACTGTGTTAACGTTTTACAAATGTTGGTTTTCTTAATAATAATTATGTATCAAAGTTTTGCTCTTAATAATAATAATAATAATAATAGGTATTCAACTTTTGCTCTTAAACCAAAGAAAATGTAATGTTCTCAATTAAAGGCATTAATTTACTGTTTGAGGAATGTTGTTTGTATTTTTAATTAATTAGTTAATTAATCTTAAATTCCTCTGTTTTAGATTGGACGACCTCAGAAAATTAAAGAGCAAAGTTTTTTATCTTATTTTGATCTGTGCTTCCATCATTTTCCATGTATAATAAGTTGTTGTTACATATGTATTTCTTTAAATGGGCTTATTATAATCCTGGAATAATAGCACATATAAAGAAAGGCTTTTACTGTGTTAAAACGTTGACAAACAAGCTCTCGAGGGAAGAGCGTGGTATCTTAATTAACCACAAGCATATCAAATTGTCCTGTTTTAAGGAAGATGGCTCCTTTAACGTTGAGGAATTGGCTCTTGCTTTGTGGGTGGTGGTTCCAAAAAAATCAGGGACAGTGTCTTGATTGAAGAGTGTTTATCCTAAAATAGGGATATCAGAATGTTTTGATTTAAGATATGGCCCCTTAAAAGTTGAACAACAAGTTCTTGATTTTAGATTGTGTACCTTAATATAAGAATTTTTGTGTACCTTGTTTTAAGAAAAACAGTTACTTAAATTATTAACAAATAGTCCCTTAATTCAAGACAGCAATTCCCTAAAATAAGGTTGTCTAGTTTACCCTGTTTTAAGGAAGGTGGTCCTTACCTATCTGACGCAAATTTAAGTAGTGTTTTCTCTTAAATTAAGTAACTTCTTCTTGGATTAGTACTAATCCTGGGCAAACGTGGGAGGATCGTACGGTGGCCCATAGGGACAAAACACTTCCCAGAATCCAAAACACTTCCCAGAATGCCAAAACACTTCCTAGAATGCCAAAACACTTCCCAGAATGCCAAAACACTTCCCAGAATCCAAAAACACTTCCTAGAATCCGAAACACTTTCCAGAATCCGAAACACTTCCCAGAATCCAAAACACTTCCTAGAATCCAAAACAAATCCCAGAATCCAAACCTCATCCCAGAATCTAAAACACTTCCGACAGTACAAAACAACTACCAGACGAATAGGTGAGGCCTGGTTACCCGATAAGCTGTCGACCATGCTCGTTGAACAGCAATATACGAGAAAGAGAGAACATCACTATGAAGTTCCCTGCTGTGATATTATTACTGCTTCAGATTATAGCTCATACTGTAGGATTACCAGACTGTACTTGTGTGGAAACATTCAATTCCGTCGAGGAATGTATAGCTGCCTACTGGAGGAAAGGGTATCGATATGCGGCCATCTTAATCCCCGGGGGGGGGGGGGGGGGAGACTCCCACATGAAACAGACGGGTATGCTCGTCGGAAATTTTGAATTTAACCCCTAAAGGAGACCAATCTAGGCGTGGCTTAAGCAAATTTTGACCCCTAAAAGAGACCGTTTAAAAACACAAAAATACGACACGCAATGAGTTTTAATGATAAAAAGGCATAATCATCGAATGCTTTTATCTAAAAAGAAAATTTAAAAGGAAATTTGATTTCTGTTTCTCTTCGCGTAATTCTGTGTTACTTCGCGGAACCCTAAACGAGACCTTGGTGGCATAAAATATTGTCGCTTTACCCGGAACACCCTAAGCGAGACGACGAGCATCCCCGTCTGTTTCATATGGGAGTTCCCCCCCCCCCCCCCCCCCCCCGGGTCTTAATCTTCCTTTCGGTTTATCATGGCATTCACTGGGCTCTGAGACAACTGAAATACTTTATAAACCACAAGCTAGGTTTGCGGAGAAGGGGGAATCAATCCACCAGCCGCTGTTTTGTTTTCTGTAATAAGACCACCACGCTTCGATGCGTTGGTTGGACGGTGAACTGCCTTATCGATGGCTGTTGGGACCATCAAAAGGACGAGAAGCATTAATGCAAGAAACTCCCTGTATTGCAGCAAGTACCACATTTTTGGTCCCACAGTCAGTTTGAACTAGTCTTGGACATCCTTGTATCTGCTTTACAACACAGCGTAAGTAATAATATGCAATGACCCCAGGATCATGATTGATAGCTGCAATCTGCAGAAACATAATCCTTCTGGAATAGCCATCAATGGAACCACTTATATGAAATCCATAAGGAGCTAGCTCACGGCCATATCCGTCAATGTGCCACGCCCCGTTGGGTCCTGGGTTTCTATAGCACCTTCGTTCAAGTCTTCTACGTCTTCTTTGATTAACACCGTAAGGATCAATATTCTGTAAAAGTGTTCTGACAACGTGTTTTCCAACCGAGAGATGGTAGTCATGCTGTAGCCTTCGTGTCATGGATCGATAACCAAGGCAACTGTCTGAACCGTTAAGTTCCAAGTTATTGCTCGGCGAATGTCGGCAATTGATGATTGATTCCCCCTTCTCCGCAAACCTAGCTTGTGGTTCATAAAGTATTTCAGTTGTCTCAGGGTCCAGTGAATGCCATGATAAACCGAAAGGAAGATTAAGATGGCCGCATATCGATACCCTTTCCTCCAGTAGGCAGCTACACAAACCTCGACGGAATTGAATGTTTCCACACAAGTACAGTCTGGTAATCATACACTATGAGCTATAATCTGAAGCAGTAATAATATCACAGCAGGGAACTTCATAGTGATGTTCTCTCTTTCTCGTATATTGCTGTTCAACTAGCATGGTCGACAGCCTGTCAGGTAACCAGGCCTCACCTATTCGTCTGGTAGTTGTTTTGCAGTGTCGGAAGTGTTTTAGATTCTGGGATGAGGTTTGGATTCTGGGATGTGTTTTGGATTCTGGGATGTGTTTTGGATTCTGGGAAGTGTTTCGAATTCTGGGAAGTGTTTTGGATTCTAGGAAGTGTTTTTGAATTCTGGGAAGTGTTTTGGTATTCTGGGAAGTGTTTTGGATTCTGAGAAGTGTTTTGGATTCTGGGAAGTGTTTTGTCCCTATGGGCCACCGTAGGATCGCCATTCTATCAATTATCTTCCTTTACAGTGTTTTGAAACGCTTACCAAAGGTTTTCGAGGACTTATTAGTATTTCAGTCTGGCCTTGGTTCCGTTTCATCTGCTTCATCACTGAACGAAATAAAACATTTAATTCGAAAACAACCAACAACTGTTCACAAACGAGGGCGCTTCGGGCGCTGCCATAAACCGGTTTGCTTAGTGACCTAGCCTATGATTGGGTGACATTTCCGAGAAGACCTGGGTCCTCAGCTATCCCATGATGCCACAAGCGTCCCTTTGCCGGAGCGATTGCATGTTTGTTTACCTTTGTGGTGTGCGATGCATGACGTGTGCGTGACAGGTGCGAAAAAATGCGCAGTAGCAATGGGTGCGAACGTCCTTAAAATTCGGTCCTAAACAAAAGGCATCATCTCGAGGCTCTGCGGAATAAATACTACGAAAACCACCGATCTGTGGAATGGGCCCGAATTACCGAGTCACTGCCCGGCCACTTTCGTTAAACATTTTGATGAAATTCCTTTCCCCAGGAGGTGTTCCGGAACGACCGCAAAGTTTTCAAAATCTAACTGTCTTTTCTTTGGCAATCGTAGAAAAACCCTGTGATGAAGTCTTCCCCTTTTCTGATAATGTCTTGTATAATCTTCCTTCTCAATTCTTCTTCCAGAGCTTTCCACAATTACACAGCCTTCCACATGCGCTCAGTTCTGCCATGGCGTCGAACACAATACCTCTCAAGAATTTGAACTATTTACAAGCGAAAGTGGGAGGGGCAGAGACACGTAAATTCCCGCTCATTCCACAGATCGGTGGTTTTCGTAGAATAAGGATTTGTATGAGTTTATTCCTCAGAGCCTCCAGATAATGTATTTTGTTTAGGACATGAATTTCAATGTATCGAAATTGGGCTATCTGCTGGATAGTGATTTATTTAGAACAACCGAGGCCTGGCTTCTTGTGCATCTTGATTATCATCGATTATTTTACGTGGAAAGTCCCGTCTCAAAGGAGACATCAAGTAGACTAATGATCATAATCGACATTTGTTTATTATTGTACATAGTCAAGTTTACCTAAAAGAAATAATGTTTGAAATTTATTAAATAAACAAAGTTGTGTTTTACCGTCTTTTCCCCCTTCGATTATGTTCTACAGACGCCTCCAAAAGGGCCTATATCACGTTATTTTGGAGTGTTTAGGGAAAATCTTTAGTTAATCACGAGTTTAAGTTTAAAACTCGATATAATGGTAATTTGGAATTGCTTTACTGATAAAATTATTGTTATATCACACACATGATTGTGAGCAAAAACGACCTTTATCCAGTCGATTTGCTTTAAACTTGAAAAAGGTCGGGCAGACTATTTTCAGTTTAAGATTACCCAAATGCAATCCGTTTCGATCTTGTCCATTTGTATCCATCCAACTTCTAGTTCCTTTTGCTGTATTTCTTTTATGTTTCTCAACAGTTTTAAGTGGTTATTGCAATGTTTCGTTCTTCTTTTAGGGCATTTTGAGTGTTTTGTGAAACTACAATCTCGTCCCCAGAGTCCGCCGGACTCTGTCCCTTTCCAATTTATGCTCAGTCGTAGTGGAGGTCCATTTTTGTAACCGTTGACAACCACTGTTGTCTCAAAGTGTGCGTAGACCAGCCGGAAGTCCGTGATTTGCGGTCTTCCTGCCTTGGAAGTGGCTAGAGTCCGTGTTCTTGGTGCTGACCAAAAGAAGAGAGGACTTTGAGGCAGAAATTGGCCAAATTACATCGTTCTGAAGCCCACGGTATGTTCAAACTGCGATAACACGGCGAAAAAACCTTCTATCCCAAGTTGTCGACCTTGAAGTGCAATATTCATCTGCCTTTCGGCAGAATCTTCAAAATTTGCTTGTTTCCCCATTCAATGCTAGTGGAACCTCTCGGAAGAACTTAACTTCGATAAGCAATGGGAATTGTTCATATAATTGTATTTTCTTCCCGAATCAACAGCTTCAGTCGCGCTCCGTCACTTACGCAACACATTCTTCAGGGGGCCTTGTTACTTAAAAAGAGGCATTTTTGAACTCAGAAAGCCAGGTGAAAAAACAAGGAAAATAAATAATGATGATGCCATTATCATTCTGAAGTCTTTATATCCACTGAGAGTAACAAGGTCAGATCCATTTTGTTTACATTTTCTCAGCGTTAAACACTTGACTATGCGGGTTATAGCAGAGCGTACAATGAGTGGGTAAGTTGTTGTAGTTCTCACGAATTGTTTCCGGTCTCCGGTTTTCGGTTTCCGGATTCCGGTTTCTGGATTCTGCATTTCGGCTTTTAGTGCTGCCCCAAATGCATCGACACATATGTATTAGTTGGCGAGAATCAGCTGTGCAAAAGTAATGCGGGCAAATAAGAAATGGCCGCGCCTGCGCAGCGGCTACCCACAAAAAGTGACTCCAAAGTCAAAACAGACAGCTTGCAGTCTGAGAAAATCTTTAATCCAAGTTTAATGGATAAATTAATGTGAATGGATTGAGTGAGGAATTTATGAGTCCCCACAAAATCTCATGGCTGACTTCATTTCTTGTTTTTCTTTTCTTTTTTTTTCCTGGCCCAAGTTCTGGCAAAGACACCAACTGCTGCCCTGTTTGTAAGGAAAAGGTATTTCGAGACCGCGCACCGGTGGCTCAGTTGGTTGAGCACCGGACTATCACGCGGTAGGTCGCGAGTTCAACTCCGGCCGGACCAACACTCAGGGTCTTAAAATAACTGAGGAGAAAGTGCTGCCTTTGTAACTACATCTGCAAATGGTTAGACTTCAAGTCTTCTCGGATAAGGACGATAAGCCGGAGGACCCGTCTCACAACCCTTAAATGTTAATAATCCTGTGGGACGTAAAAGAACCCACACACTTGTCGCTAAGAGTAGGGCACGTAGTTCCCGGTGTTGTGGTCTGTCTTCTGTTGTGTATCATGGTTGGGAGGGTAAAAAAGGGGCCACAGTAATTGGCGCAAGCTGTTGTGGCGCTCTGCCAGCTTGACTGGCAAAGTTAATGAAATAAAATGAAACCACCGAGCCATAAGTTGTGACGTTTGTCACAAATGGTGTCACATTAAGTGCGGCTTGGTAACGCCTAGGGCCTACAGAGAAATGCAGAACACCGAACATTTCGACTGGTGTTGTCCTATTTGCACTGATATAAGTAATCTAAGACCTACACGCGTGGAATTTGCAGAGGAAAGCACCAGTAGCGGCGGCCTCTACAAAGAACTTAAGGCTAAAACTGACAACAAAGGCCTAAAGATAGCACATCTGAATGTAAGAGGAATCCTTAACAAGATCGGTGAGATAAGGCTGCTACTCCTGGACAGCAAGCTGGATGTCTTAGCTATCACCGAAAACCACTTAACAGGCGACATTAATTCAAGCGAAATATCTGTTGATAGTCATAAAATTGCTAGGTTCGACAGAATGCATAAGAGTTGTGGCGGATGCATGATATATTACTCAAATAATCTTAGCTGCTATACACCTTATTCCAAAATGGCCGTCATTTAGATATTCTTTTGTTTCATTCAAATTAGACCTTGATGCCTCTTTCAAGGCAAAATATTCTTTTGAGTTTTCAGCTCAAGAACGAGGCATCAAGGGCTAATTTGAATAAAAACAAAAGAATATTTAAATGACAGCCATTTTGGAATAAGGTCTATGAATGAGCTGATCTTCTAACTGACATCGAAGCTGTCTGGATTAATATAACCTGTGATTCACAACAACTTATTATTGGATGCATCTACAGACCCCCTGACGATTTACAATTTTACGAAATTTTTTACAGCACACTAGAGAGAATCTGGATGAAAAGGAAAAATATCCTGCTCATGGGGAGACTTTAATGCAGATTTACTGCCTGAAAGAGACCCGGAACTGAGGGGAGACGTCTCCTCAGAATACTTTCAAGTTTTGACCTTTATAATGTCATTGCACAACCCACTAGAATAACCAGCTCCTCAAGCACTCTGATTGACCTAGTTACAACCAGCAATACTTCAAAGATCGTAAACACTGGTGTCTTTGATCCGGGTCTGTCGGATCACTGCCTAGTTTTCGCAGTGGTTAAGTTTAAGAGAGATAAAGCTCCACCTAAAATAATCACCACCAGGAATTATAAACATGTGGACATACAAGCACTTCAGCGAGATATGGAAAACGCCCCATGGTCTGTTTTAAATATCTTTGACGACATCGACGACGTTGAGTATGCCTTCAACACACTGTATAATAACATCATAAAAGCGCATATACCTGAGAGGAAAGTTAAAATCAGATCAAACTCCTTGCCTTGGATCACCTCAGCTATCAGAAAATGCATGAACAAGCGATATAAATTATTGCAACAAGCTAAAAGAACGCAGAGTGAGGACCTATGGAGGGAGTATAGGAAGACAAGAAACGAGGTAACCCGCCAGCTAAGAACAGCAGAAGCCCTGTACTGGAAGAATGAATTCGGTAAAACCCAAAATAGCAGGGAATTTTGAAATATTGTTAAGAAAGTTAAGAGACAAGAATGTAAACAGAATACCATTGGCCCTATCAGAGATGATCTAGGTAACATTGTCTTAGTAGACAGTGTGAAAGCCACTCTCATGAATGATTACTTCTCAACTATTGGAGAAATCTAATGTCTAACATTCAAACAACACAGAATCATTCGGAGATGCATCATGTTTATAGGATTTCCCCCACATGCTCTGACTTTACCCTGCACTACCCCATGATCCTCAAGGACATATCAACTATCAACCCAAGAAAGGCAACAGGTCCTGACAGAGTCTCTCCTAGAGACCTCAAATTATGTGGAGAATCATCCGTTACTAGAGGTCTCCCACCATTATTTAAATTTAGCCTTGAACAGTCAAGGATACCTTCGTCGTGGAAGATATCACGAATGCACACTGTTTTTAAGAAAGGCGACTATAGATAAAAGCAACTGTAGACCACTTCAAATGCTAAGCATTCCAAGCAAAATATTGGACGCAACTGTATGCCGAAATATTGATAGCTTTACCAGTGAATGTGGCCTTTGCAATGAAAATCAATGGGGATTTATCAAAGGAAAATCTACTGAAGGACTGCTGACATATTTGACGGAGAGGTGGAAAATTGCGCTCGATAATGGAAATGTGGTGGGTGTCGTGTTTATTGACTTTAAAAAAGCTTTCGATTGTGTCTCGCACTCAGTACTCGATCTAAAGCTTCAAGCCTTGGGCATGACTGGCTCTGCCCTTGAGTGGATAAGAGACTACCTTAAGGACCGCAAACAATTTATCATTGTTAACGAGATGGAAATCAGAACTTATATAATGATGTGAACTGTGGGATCCCACAAGGATCTCTTCTGGGTCCAAGGTTATTCTCTGTCTATGTAAACGACCTACCAGATCAGATTAAGGAAGGGGAAATAGATATGTATGCAGATGATACAACACTCTTTTATATAGGCTCTTCAGTTGATGCATTGTGTGATGGTCTAAATCGCACACTGGGGGACGTACACAACTGGTGTAGAAACAACAAGTTAACTATTCACAACGGGAAATCAGAAGTTATGGTAATTAACAGAAAACGTTTTATTGGCCCTCTGAAACCTGTTTCACTTGGTAACAAGACCCTAAGCTATGTTAACACAAGTACCTGCCTAGGGGTAGTCATCGATTCTAAACTATCATGGCAACCTCAGATCACTGCCGTCTGTAAGATCTTCAGTCAAAAAGTTAAATATTTAAAACGGTTGAGGGTACTACCCAAGAAGGTCCTGGAAGCCATTTACTACCGGAGCATTGCCCCTAGTGCCACATATGGCATACTGGTCTGGGGAACCTGCTCCCCTGCATTGCTACACAATGTTCAACGGATCCACTTGAGAGCTGCAAAAATTATACACGGCCTTGCTGATATTAACTCGGAGACCTTAAGATACATTCGCTGGCAGCCTTTAATAAATGTTTATAAACTTAAGTTAACTTCAATTATGTACTCAGTTTATTATGGCTTAGCACCAAAATCTATCTGCGATCTATTCAATAAAACTGAGCCGCGACACTACCATCTAAGAAGAGCGGAAGGGTTTAACGTACCAAAGTACAATTACTCTATAGGAAGAACATCTTTATCCTATAGAGGGCCTACTGTTTGGAATATCCTACCAGAGCCATATAAACTTACAGGCAGTTATGCAAGCCTCAAACAAAAGATCAAAAAAGACCTGGCCCTACTTGGTGAATTAAGTTTCGATAAAGAATCATGTTTGAGTACAAATAAGAACGAGGATTTTTACTATTTTTGACTTTACCTTATTTTTTATTTGTTTTAATTGTATCCATACGCAATAGACATACTCTGCCTCTTATGTAACTATTTGTGGATAAGCTTTATTTGTATTCTATACATTGTATATTTAATGTTGTAATTAGATAGGCAGGTCCACATCAGCCTCTTGCTGACTTTTACCAACCTGCGTTAACAAATAAAGCTATGTATGTATGTATGTATGTATGTATGTATGTATGTATGTATGTATGTATGTATGTATGTATGTATGTATGTATGTTTGTTGGTTCTTCGTCATCAGACAATGCCTTGAACGGTAAAGCTTTCAAATTAGATCAAATTTAGGTCCAGTTGTGGGTCCTTGAAAATCAAACTCGATCATTAAAAAGTCATTCAAAAAACCTTGAAAATATTTGCAATTTCTTGAATGTACCAAGTTCAAGATTGCGTAGAACGTTCTATGGTCCATCGGTAGCAATGCCCTTTACTAAAATATCTTACGCCCAAGTTGCTATATTTTGGGGCATAATGCAGGATAATGTTTTTATGGTCGGTGAGCTTACCCGACTCTTTTATAGCGAGTGGCAGGAGTAACTACAATACTAGACACATTTCGTTGGAACACGCTACACGAATGGTCTAGAATCGTCGTGTTACAAGATCGCAGCTTATCCCGTCTTATGCCCCCCCCTCAAATTCAATGCTGTTAGAAAAGTTTTCGGGCAACTTCTAGTAGTTTTAAAATCAACATCGAAGGAGGGGGAAAACGGGGATGGGCGTTCCAACAAA
>NC_090869.1:2469387-2476887 GCF_036669935.1 Montipora foliosa | reverse complement strand
GAAGAAAGCAAAAGCGCGAGGAAGGTTTTCTCTTGCTGCCACCGGTCTGGATCGAAAGAAACCCAAACTTGATCAAATTACTGGAAATGCCTTTGAATTCATTCTCGTCGAAAAACAACTCTCCTTTACGTAAAGACTGCAACGCCATGCATCCTAACTGCACCAGGTCATCCTTGTACATTTCCAGTAGGTCAGCATCACTGCCTCTCGATGATCGATTTCTCTTTTCATATCTTAACAAAACACATCGCACAATTTCTGTGTACAACTGTGTCCTTTCCGGTGGAAGTACACCCTTGAAATCTTCACAAAGGATGCAAAGTAAAGTTGTATTAAGAGGATTCCGTGTTAGCAGTCTTAGGTCTTCCCCGGTAGAGCTGTTAAACTTAAGATGTTTAAGTAGCTTTTTTGCCAAGTGCTCCATGTCTTTAAAGTACTTACGAATGTAGCTCTTTGCGTCTTTAAAAGTAAATCCCACAATCTCCCACAGGGTGTCACAGTACCGCCTTACCCTCTTACCAGCTTCATGGCGTGATGTGATAACAATGTGGCAACGGGGCAGGAATTTACTTTCCAGAAGGTCATTAAACATGTCAACTTTACTTGAATCCACTTCATCAAGTCCATCAACCACTAACAGAACCTTGGATTGATTTTCTCGAATGAACTTGAAGAACCATTCCTTGTCTTCTTCGTCAATATCAAGAGGAAGAATTTGGTCATCAATGGCCTCCCAAATATCAGTTTTGATATCACGACACCTTAAAAGCAATAGAACGTCAATCTCGGGAAAAGACTTGTCCCATTCTTCTCGTTTCATTGCCCAATCATATGCCAGTTTCTGACAATAAGTCGTCTTTCCCATGCCTGGGTCTCCTTCAATTAACACAGTCCGTGGCTTTTCACAATCTTCATGTCCTTTAAAGATAGCTGTCATGTTGGTGATTTCATCAGTCAAAGTTGCCCGTGTCTTTTCTTTGCCCAAAATCTTTAACTTGGTGAAAATAGCATCGAGATGAAAGCTAAAGTCATCAAGCCATGGAACAGGAAAAATACTTTTTTCACGCGTACTGTACAGCTGACGGACCCTTTCTATCATATTTGCAGAATGTGGTATTTCTGAAAAAGACAAAAGTAATTTTTAAAAAGGTGTTGCCTGTAGTGTTTTTTTTTTTTCACTCTAACCTTAACCTTCTTAGTATTGACACCACGGAAGGTTCCATATTTGGCAATATTTCAAAAACAAATGTCACTAAGAAATGGTCACTTTTTGCCACAAAACCAAGATGTTTTTCCCGAAAATGCAGTTTGATAGTAACGCAAATTACTTTTTCACATTGCAAAGTTAATGTCATAAGTTTGAGACTGATCTTTGCGCCAGTCATGCATCCGGGTCCCAAACCCTACATTATCAAATGGTGAAATACTTCCTTACTTTTCAACACAAGATAACATTTCTTCAGTTCTTCTTTGTAGTATTAATAGAGGATATTACATGGCCGCGCGGGGATACGAATTTTATCTTCGAGTGAGCGAAGCGAACGAGTGAGAGACACTTCTAGCACTAGAAGATTCACATCCCGAAGCAGCCATGTAGCGTTCTGTTTATTATATAGATATTGATGAAATGTGTAGATTTAAAACAACTCTTTTTACTCATTTTCGAAATGATCAAAAAGTGGTCACCAACCGCTAAAACACGCGTGTTGTGTGACATGAAACAAGATATGAAAGTTATGAAAAACAAATCATGATAATGTAAAATTTTGCAATAAAAATTTTAATGTAGTAGATAAGAATTTTATTAAAGCACAAAAGTATCTTACAATGAAGGGGAAGCTCGCGTTTTATTGGCTAATCGTGTTCGTTACCATGACGACACCTATATTCTCACAAGTGAAAGAGAAAAATAATATGTACAGTGCGCACGGTAAAGATATGATTTTTTTAGTAAAAGGAGAAATCCTGGTATTTCATAAGTATCTATATAATAAATGGGGAATAACACACATATCTCCGGAATGAAAATAAATGCTTTAATAGTTTAACTACACAAAAATTCCGCTATCCACTTAAGCAACTTCCAGACCTTACTTACTTTATTTTATATTATATTGTATAATTCCGCTATCCACTTAAGCAACTTCCAGACCTTACTTACTTTATTTTATATTATATTGTCATTGTATATTAGATTTACAGACTATAAATAGACACCAGATTAACAAATTTAATGGTGAGGAAACCTAATAAAAACCATTAAGGCTTGTAAGCTTAGTTTCACTCACATAAAAATTCAGATGGGCATGAATTTTAAGAAAGATACAAAATACGACGTTTTTATCTGTGGTAGAAGTAATATTTATCTGGAATTGCATTTTTTAGTTTCTTTCTGAAGGATACCGGAGATGCAGAACCAGTTATATCAATTGAGAGGGAGACGAAAAGGAGGGAAGATGAAAGGAGTTTGCATTCCTTGTGTTGTAGCCTGAACTTTCCTTTCAGTGATTTGAATTTATTACCTTGATCATGTTGACTGTGTGTGCTGCTTCCTGCAGCTGCTGAGAGAACATCAGCACAGCTTGCTTCTGGATGCCCAGGATCTATTGTAAAATAACAAACACAGTCCGCTGTCACGTTAATAACAAAAGAAACAGCACGAATTTTATTGGCACTGTCAAAGACAAATAATTATATTAACATTTAGAAACTAGACAGAAAGAAAAACCCTTTATGACACAGCTGACTGAGAAGAGAATGGAACTAAGCTAAATTAGGAAATTGATCACCTAAAATAAACTATAATTTAGAGATGTACAGCTGTATTCGAAAAATTAGTACAAGTGCTGAAAAATCAAAGACAACACACATCAGAAAGCAAACCAAGTCAGTGGATCTGCATCAAAATAGCAGAAATAACTACGACTTTGACAATAATACCTGTAATTACATGTATAAACTGAAACAGTGGGTAAGTTGGTATATTGAAAGTGGAAGAGAAAATCATTTCATATCAATAGTACAAGGTTTTGATTATTGTTTATCAGAGAAATATAGTAAATCTCAAACTTAAACAGCACAAAAAACATCCCAAGATAATATGTCGCAAATGTAGGCCATGCACAAAAACGTTATAGAGCGTTAACTGGTAGGTGTTTCCCAAGAATACAAATAATTTCAATAAGTCAAATATGGATATATGATAATAATAATAAATAACGATGGATGAAGATAAAATTTAAAGTGGGAAATCATACAGTGATTGGGTGCTTTAGTCTCTTTAAAACTTTCAGCTTCGAGTTAAGCTGATTATTTAAACTTTTTTTTTATTGTAAAGCTGTCAAAATAATTAGACTTAACAACAAGGAGTACATGTAATTTTCCATCCTCTGTGGTCAGCAGTGATTATAAATAGACACATGCCGCAGGATCTAATGAATTTTTGAAACCAGTGAGCATGACAAATCGAAATACATTGTATTGTCATTCAAAGCGATTTGGGTAATTTCAATGGCGTCTTGGGATTTCTTTATTGGTGTTCCTCCAAGCGCCCCTCCCTCTCTCTCCCCACTGATTTTATCAGTGTTGCTGCTGCTCACTCTCTACCCCTGGTGTGTGGGGGTTTATTGCATTTTGCTAGATTTCCGGTGTTCCTAGCCACGAGAGCCTTTTCTCTCTAGAAGCTCTTTGCTGCTAGACATTTCTGGCACCCATTACCTACAGTACACACAGTTGGCAATTCACAGTAATCAGCAGCAATCCTATGAGTGTCAGGAAACTAACATAAAGATAAACCAAAGAAAAGGATCACTCACATATCAATTCCACTACACCGATTGCTTAAACAGAACAAAACCAAAAACAACTTACACACAATTCCACGTGCCGACAATAACTAATAAAAAGGGCGTGCGAAAAACTGAAACACAACACCCCCTTTAACCGCAAACAAAAAACCCAAAGAAATCAAATGATGTCACGCAAAAATAGTAACGCAACTGTAACAATAATTACAGGCTACATCTGGATAAGATTTCACCAAAACAGATGTTTCAGCTGCATCTGGTCAACTCCAGTTTGATTATTGTGGACACTAATCCTCTCTTGATTAGTTTTATCACACTTTCCACTTAAGTAATTTCAAGAAATCTTTCAGTGATCTGTATGAAGTAGTTACCTTGTTCATGATGAGTGTGTGTGCTGCTTCCTGTAGCTGCTGCTGCTGAAACAACATCAGCACAGCTTGCTTCTGGCTGCACACAATCTATTGTAAAATAATCAACACGGTCTGTTGTTAGGTTAATAAAAAATGCAACAGCAAGAATTTAATTTGCACTATCGAATAGAGAAAACTATTAATATTCGAAAATATTAATGAAATCGCATAATTTCCCGCATAATTGGTGCCTAATTAGACTTGAAAGTCGTGCATAATTTCCCAATTTTTTGGCACCCTATCAGAAGCCCTGTTTATTGTAAAGCATTCAAATTAGACTTAACAACAAGGAGCAGTTGTCCATCCTTGATGGTCAGCAGTGATTATTAATACACACATGCCCCTGGATCTTGTGAAGTTTTGAAACCAATATGCATGATTGAAACACATTGCGTTGTAATTCATTGTGTTTTAAAAGGATTCATTGGCCTTTTTGGGAAAATGTTTATCAGTGTTCTTCCACCCTCCTGGCTGCCTCATTTGACTGATCTTATCAGTGTTTATTTATTGGCTACTCATGCACTCTCTTCCCCAAAATTATTGCTTTTAGTAGTTTATTTCTTTTTCAACACACAAATCGTTCAAAATGCTGTTGCACCATCAGCCTACTAAGTCTTCACTCCCAAAACCCACCTGCATCTCTAGAAGTCTTCATTTTACACTCCCACTCATTTAGTTTGTCTGTAATTCTGTTGTCACCCTCTTTCCACTGTTTCAGAAGTTCTTGGAAATGTTCCTCATCTAGTGGATCCATTTCTTGTTTCTCTATTTCACAAATGGCATCTTCATATTTAGCACCACCCAATCGTACCAGCGTTTTCTGGATCTGATCTTTGTATTTGCAAAAAAATGCATCACTAACAGAGGCCTCTTCTGCACGGGCCAATACTGCATCCACAAAATACTTCAAACGTACAATGTCAGACTCACAGCTGGTGTCAAGGGAATGGGGAAGTAGATCCCAGCCAGTGGATGGAGGACTCAGGTTACAGATTGTCCTCAGAAGCACAAGCAAGAGTGAATTGTCAAAGCCTGTGGATGATACTGAAGAGGATTTAACTGGATACAATTTACTCCACTGCACTGGATTGAGGATTCCTTCTTTTTTAAGAGAGCGAAGCTTAGAGTGCACTGGCTCACGTTTCAAGGCACCGCAAAGGTCTTGTGGACGAATTATTCTGTCAAACGTATCCCTCAACACTTGCGAACCCAGCCTGACCAGAAGGCAACATAGCAGTGTGTAGTTGGTTTGTCCATCACTGGGAATAACTGTCAAAACAGCACCTGAAACAAGTGTCAGAGAAGATCTTTAGGGTATCATTCATTTAGCCAGATATGTGAAAGATAAATAACACAGCACTGATCAAAAGTTGTTAATAATTATTAAATAAAGACTGGTGTAACAAGCAAGCCAAGTGAAGCTTGGAGCTTATATGAAATAGACTTCCTTGGATTATTAAATAATAAACAGTATATGGTTAAATACAGAGTGAGCAAATACTGTGCAAACTCTAAATGGTACCTGTAAATAGGCTTTTAGCAAGCTAATCCTTCCGTTTTCTTTTAAAAACAATAGATGGTAAGCTACATGTAATTAGTGAAACAGGCAATGATCTCCAGATTAAGGATGCTGAACTGCTTCATATTCGTTGAACAAAGATGGGACCTATACTGAGAGGAAAATCCAGTTTGTACTGGTGGACCTGATGACTAGTTGAAAAGAGACTGCGAACGCTACAATGCACTTCTGCAGAAGGTAAATACAATTTAGGTTGGAGCAGTAGCTGAAGGATCAGGCAACATTGCAACATGTTACAATGTAAGTAAGGATATACATAGAGGATATTACACGGTGGCGAGAAGATATGAATTTTATGTTCGAGTGGCATGAACAATATATTGTTCTTGCCACGAGAACATAACATTCATATCTTCGAGCCAACGTGTAATGTTCTTTTTATTATATGGAGACTAAACATTGAATATTTCCGATTTTATTGTGTTTCAATTAAGTCAAGTTTTACAAATACAGCTGGGCTTTATAGCAAACAGAAAATATTATTCTTCGTGTTTGCTTCTTCGTGTTCTCGTTTTCAAGTTTTTCTCTAAACTCTTTAACTTCTTCGTTGCTGATGGACGCAAACCTGCTCGCCATGCTTTTATTCTAAAAACCAAACGCGACGCGAGAAACCAAGTCAACAAAAGCAAAAGGCGGGAATCGTGACGTCATTGAACGATACGACACTCACAAAGGTGACATACGGAAAATACGCCACTCGGGTCCCGGATGAAGTGGCGTATGGAATCTACGAGTGGTTTAGTTCCCAGTAAAACACTCTCCTCCATATAATAATAGAGAGTAATGTAAGGCCAGTAACATTTTCAATTATAGATAAAAGCGAGCTTTGGCAATAATTCCTACAGACTTCAAAATCTTTTTTGACACGGTGTTAATATGTGATTTTCAAGAAAGGTGCCGGTCACTGATGACACCCAAGAGTTAAAATTTTAGTCTCCACAACTTGCTTGATTACAGTATTATCCAGAACTAGAGGAACACTAAAATCACGAAGTTTGTTTTCCTGAAATTCAAGGATAACTTATTTACTTTAATTAAGCCAAGAAACAATTTTTTCAAGCACCTAGTTAACAATGGAAATAAGGTAGTTGTGATCTTCAGGAGAAAAAAAATAGAGTTTTAGTCAGACTAGAGACATAGGGAAGATTTTTAACAAACAAAATAAACAAAATAGCTCCAAGGATTGAACCTTGTGGAATGCTACACAACGTAAAATGTTTCTAAGATAAGATCAACAGGACCTACACTGTAATCCGAACAAATTGGAACCGGTCCTTGAGATAACATTAATTTTTAGGATTCCACGTCTAAGCAGTGTTGCAAATACCATAGTGTTGAAACTTCTGACTCAATATTTCATGATTAATAGACTATGTATCAAATGCCTTAGACCAATCAAAGAAGATGGCTAAAGTTGTTTCATTTTTGCCAGTAGCTGACAATATACAACAATGTACGTATAATTTACAATTGAAATTAGATCAATTAAGGCAGTGGAATGGTTGTTTCGAAATCCAAATTGCTTCGAGTAGACAATACTATTCAAGTCTAAGAATTCAAACAGTCGGTTGAAAATGACTTTTTCAAAGAGTTTAAAGAATGCAGGAGGAATTGATATTGCCCTGTTAAGTTACTGAAAAGTGTGGGGTCGTCTGCCTTAAAAACTGGAATCACTTTGGCGATCTGAGAGATTCAGGAAACACAT
>NC_090869.1:2456887-2464387 GCF_036669935.1 Montipora foliosa | reverse complement strand
TTGGTGCAACAATATCACCAGCATCCTTTAACAACCGAGAGCTCACTTTATCCAAACCAACTGCCTTGTTGGGTTTAAGTTCATTTATCATCGTTATAACAGACTCGCAACTGATCGTTTTAAAAGCAAAAATGCTTGAGGCTTGATTTACACCGTTAGTTGTCAGAGTGTTCCTCATTGTAAATTTCTCAGCAATAAAATTGTTAATTTGTCATTAACATCGGGCAATGTACCTAATTCTAGGAAGATTGTGAAAGTACCTCCACTATTAAAAAAACCAAGCCTGGATTATGACACATTAATTTTGGCAATTTTAGGCCTGTTTTAAACCAATTGTTTCTGTCTAAAGCCTCGAAAAAGTTGTTGCCTACCAACTGCAGGAATATCTGACATAACAACCTCAACGAAATTTTCCAGTCAGCTTACAAGCTCTTGCAAAGCACTGAGTCGGCTCTTTTAAAAGTCCAAAATGATGTATTTCATTTGATAGAAAGTGGACATGAGGTTATCCTGCTTTTCCTCGATCTATCTGCTGCCTTCGACACAGTGGACCATCAAATAATGTTACAGAGAATGTCGGTTGGGTTTGGCATTCCAGGTACTGCCTTCAAATGGTTCCAGTCCTATTTGAGTAACCGCCAGCAATGTGTCCATTGATGGAGTACACTCATTAAAGGAACCTACTTCATTGTGGAGTTCCTCAAGGATCTGTACTTAGCCCATTACTCTTACCTTCTTCATACAGATCCAATAAGCGAAATCATGAAATTCCACAGTTGACATGAACTATCACATGTATGCTGACGATACTCAACTATATTTTTCTTTCAAGTCAACGAATCCTGACGATCCTGCTGACTCCAAATCTAAGGTTGAGGCATGTGCTAGTGACATCATATCTTGGATGACTGTGAATCATCTCAAGATCAAGAGTGACAAGTCGTCAGACATGCATCAATTCTATCCAAGTGGGTAATGACATTATTACCATCTTAGTCAGTTTAATAACATTGGTGTATTGTTTGATAGAACATTATCTATGCAGGATCAAGTGAGCGATGTGTGCAAATCATGCTTTTATCATTTAAGAAATACTATTCTCAAAATCATTAATAATGCATGAGGTAATTAACCAATCGTGTGGCTTCATTTGGGTCACATGGATGCTCCTTGATACGCAGTAAAGAACTGTTTTTTTAACACACATGATTAGATATCCAAACACACATATTAGGATATCCAAACACGTGTGTTTGGAAATCAATTTCCAAAAGAATGCAACCTTTCTTCAAGACTTTGCACATGGTAAACATCATGATAATCTTTGAACACAAGCAGTCCTTCAAAATACCAGTTGTTGTAACAGCACTCTAAGTTTTCACTTCATAGCAAAACATAGTGAATTTTGGGTGGAATTTTTTAATTGGCATTTCCTTGAAAATAAAAATGCTCATGACTTAAAAAACCGTACAGTGCATTTAGAGACATAATAATTACATACAGGCTGCATCTGGATAAAATTGAACCAAAACCGATTTTTCAGCTGCATGTGGTCAACTCCAGTTCGATTATTGTGGACAATATAAATCCTCTCTGGATTAGTTTTATCACACAAAATCCACTTTCATCTTTCAGTGATCTGTATGAAGTAGTTACCTTGTTCATGATGAGTGTGTGTGCTGCTTCCTGTAGCTGCTGCTGCTGAAACAACATCAGCACAGCTTGCTCCTGCCTGCACACAATCTATTGTAAAATAATCAACACAGTCTGCTGTTAGGTTAATAACAGAACAAAACAGCAAGAATTTAATTGGCAATATCAAATACAAAGAGAAGTCTATTAACATTTAGAAAATATTAATGATATCACATAATTTGCTGCATAATGAGACTTGAAAGTGGTGCATAATTTGTCAATTTTTTTTTTGCATCCTATCACAAGCCCTGTTTATTGTAAAGCAGTCAAATTAAACTTAACAACAAGGAGCAGTTGTCCATCCTTGATGGTCAGCAGTGATTACTAATAGACACATGCCCCTGGATCTTGTGAGGTTTTTTGAAACCAATGTGCATGATTGAAACACATTTTATTGTCATTCATAGTGTTTTAAAAAGTTTCAATGCCATTTTGCCCTCCTGGCTGCCTCGTTTGATTGACCTTATCAGTGTTAATTTATTGGCTACTCATGCACTCTCTTCCGCTTGTGCATGGGTTGCCAGGGTTTCCCAGGCATGAGAGCCCTTTCCTTCTAGAAGCTGGCTGCCACTAGACATTCCAGGCACCCAACCTACACTATGCCATGCAGCTGGTAATTGATAGTAATCAGCAAGTATGGCAAGTAAGAAAATTATTGCTTTAGTACTTTATTTCTTTCTCAACAGAAGACACAAATCATTCAAAATGCTGTTGTAACATCAGCCTAGTAAGTTTTCACTCTCAACAACCAACCTGCATCTCTAGAAGTCTTCATTTTACACTCCCACTCCTTCAGTTTGTCCTTAATTCTGCTGTCATTATCTTTCCACTGCTTCAGAAGTTCTTTGAACCGTTCCTCATCCCATGGATCCATTTCTTCATTCTCTATTTTACAAATGGCATCTTCATATTCAGCTCCACCCAATCCTACCAGGGTTTTCTGGATCTGCTTTCTGTATTTACAGAATTCTCTATCACTGACAGAGGCCTCTTCAGCATGGACTGATACTGCATTCACACAACACTTCAAACGTACAATTTGAGACTCACAGCTGGTGTTAAGTGAATCAGGAGGTAGATCCCAGCAAAAGGATGGAGGACTCAGGTTACAGATTGTCCTCAAAAGCACAATCAAGAGAGAAGGGTCATAGGCTGTGGATGATACGAAAGAGCATTCAACTGGATACAATTTACTCCACTGCTCTCGATTGAGGATTTCTTCTTTTCGAAGAGACTGAAGCTTAGAGTGCACTGGCTCGCGTTGCAAGGTACTGCAAAGGTCTTGTGGATGAATTAGTCCGTCAAACACATCCTTCAACACTTGCGAGCCCAGCCTGACCAGAAGGCAACATAGCAGTGTGTACTTGGTTTTTCCATCAACAGCACCTGAAACAAGTGTCAGAAAAGATCTCTGAGGCATCATTTTGGTTACTTGAAGGGCCATCATCGTGATGACCTTATTTAAGGTGAGTTTGCTTCAGATTTTAGGATTGTGTACAAAGAAGATTTGTTACTTTCATTTGAAAATTTAACCTCTTATGGGATCACCTCACTACACACCTGCCTTCCGATCCCAGACAGTAAGACAGCTCAGTAATAGACTAGTTTGCCACCCACAGGTTATAGACCTGTTTTCAGGCTCTACTTTTTTCTGTTCAAGTAATTTTCATAACTGTGATGTGCTTCTGCAGTTCAAATGTGTGTGTTTCGTGTTAAGTCCAATCATATCTTCATGCTCAACAGGTTTGAATGCAAGAGTGACTGCACACAAACATGTGACGACAAATGGTGAAATCAACAGACAACCCACAATCACAGTACCAAATTCCTACCTATGAATTGTACAGCAAAACTGGTTTACTATTATAAAATAATTAGGATAGTACACACACTCTCATTGGTCAATAGCTGTGTTTAGACGAAAGTATGGAACAAGGCTGTGACATCACAAGAATTTTGATTGATTATGTATTGTCAGACGAATGTTTTGATTGGTTGGTAGGAAATATGACCGTGTGTCAAGAAAATCTGTTTCAATCAAGAAGTAAAAAAACCCAGCATTTTCCTTCATTTGTTGAATTGTCATAATAACAAAGGATCACAAGTTCTTCAAGTGAATACCTTTGCGTGAATCAAGTCAGTTTGCACATTTAGGGATGGTGTAAGTTTCTTATAAAAAGCATCTCCTTAATTAGGCAATCACGTGTTACAACATTTAGTAAGCACGTGAAATTGTTCTGAAGGACAAAGTGGTACATTCGAGTTATGATCACTAAAATAATGTTTACAAATTGACGGCGTTTTTTTTTTGTGTCCATCAATGCGTTTGTGGAGGTGGCTGCGAGTGTAACCAACAAGTCATATTGCATCGCACAGGTCACATTGAAATTTATAAACTAAACATTGTTGGTTAACAATGGCTTCTGGCTTGACAATGTTTAGTTTATAAATGTCAATGTAACCTGTGCGATGCAGGATATGTTGGTTACACTCACGGCCACTTCCACGAACGCATTGATGGACACAAACAAAAATCGTCGTCAATTAATTGCAAACATTATTCAGCACTGCATTTTCAGGGGATAGATATTTCATGTTCTAGTCAACAAAGGGTGACATTTCAGAGGGCAAGGGTTAATTTTATAGATGGAATCATAGAAAATGTGCAAAATAGGTTTCCTGTTTCCCAGGGTGGTGCAATTTCTGCTTTCTCTGTGCTTAATTTTAAAGAATCACTAGCATACTCAAATTCAAAGTGGGAGGGTATGTTAGAAGTTTTGTTGACCATTATGGTCAGGACAAGGGTGTTTGTCCAGCTTTGATAGCTATCATGTAAGTAATTAGGAAAATTAATTAACGGATTTCAGAAGTAAATAAAAGTTGACATTGAAAGCAAATAATTATTGTTGTTGATAGGAATTTCAACCACCAACACTATTAAAATTCATCATCAAGTAACGAGGTGATCAATATCAATATTTATGATAGGACCACCAAAATTCTGGTATGGACCCCTAAATATTTGGCAAAGTAAAACCTGGATGCAACGCTGATTATTTTAGCGATCACAACTCGAATGTACCACCTTGTCTTTCAGAACAATTTCACATGCTTACTAAATATTCTAACAAATTTGATTGCCTAATTAAGGAGATACTTTTTATAAGAAAACTTAAACCATCTCTAAATGTGCAAACTGACTCGATTCGCGCAAAGGTATTTACTCAAAGAAATTGTGATCCTCTGTTATTATGACAATTCAACAAATGAAGGAAAATGCTGGGTTTTTTTACTTCTTGATTGAAATAGATTTTCTTGACACACGCTCATATTTCCTACTAACCAATCAAAACATGCGTCTGACAATACATATGCTAATTCGTAGAGACTATAGACATCAAATCTTCGCATTACTTACTCATTTTGCCTTGACAATGGTGTCATGATGACGCAGGCTTTTAACATTAATATTCGCTTGCTTGTGTTTTAAGAAATCGTTTTTGTTGAATTGTCTTTGAGAAATATTTTATAAAAGCAATAGAGAACTTTTTTCCGTGTTTCCATAGCCTCATCTAAACACTCGGGAAAGTTGGGAGAATTCTCGACAGTTATGCAAACCAGAGACTGTCCCCCTCGTGTTTAGACCCCACCATACAGTGAAACAAAGAACCAAAACACCATGTAAGACCCCACCATACAATTAATACTAACTGCCAAAGGTTGGATTTGAGATTAAATATCGTTTTAGGCCCAATTCGGCCAACTTGACGGTATTCCTCCTAATCTCAGTCCTTTTCACCCCAAGCGCAGACGGCACATATTATTATATTATTTTGTTCACTTTTGTGATAAAAGCATGAAACTTTGTAATAATCTCTGGAAGGCAAACTTTGACAATGACAATGCAGGAATTCAACATCAAAGGTCACCACTTCACAAAAGGTCAAAAAAAAATAAGAAACGGAGATTTCAAAATAGATAAGGTGGCGATATAAAGATGTGCAAATGTTCGACTGATTACTCTCTGTAGTCAGTACCGCTCTGATCAAGTGCAAGACAACTTGAAAGAAAACAACATGGCAAAATAGCCATTGAAGCTCACTGAAAAACACATAGAAACAATTTTGGTCAGGACTGAATATCGATCGTTGATCGATTGTTATTTCAGAGTTTTATAATGTCCGAGAATCTGTTGCGTGATAGTTCCGCGACGATTTAAACTGATTCATGCATATGCAGCTGCATGTCATATCAAGATCGTGATGCAATTTTGCTTAATATAATTTTTTCTCATTTAAACATTCTATTAAAAAAAAAAACCAATGCTCTAAGATTATTTCATTGTGTTTAGTTTTTGGTACGGTAGAAGTATAATTTCGCTAGTGTAGCGATCGCGATCAAGCGTGTTATCTGATACAAGAAATTCGGAGAAACAAATCAATAACGTGGATTTCTTCCAGCCAATTAAACAAGCGCATCTTTTCTCGTTCCTGAAGATTTCTTTTCCAACTTTGCATTGATTGATAGTCTGTTGATCACGCTTGGTTCACTTTCCATCGCTAAAATTGCAGTCGCTTTGTTGCCTTAATTTACATACCAACAACACAATGCAAAGCTGCCAAAACTGAATAACAAAGGACAAACGCATTGAAAAAAAACTAGTTTGCAAACCTGTTTGTGTTTTTTTCAAACGCGTTGGCTCTTTGTTCCCAACGCGATGTCAACGCATTGGATGGTTCGCTGATCTTTGAGCGGTACTGTAAACATCGTTTTAGGCCTAAAATAATATTTAATTTCAAATCCAACCTTTGTCGCTTAGTATTCAATGTATGGTGGGGTCATTCGATGTTTCGTTGTTTAGTAATGTCCACAACTTCCTGCAGGCCCTACAAATGACTTATCAACAACAGCAGCAAAAGACAAACAGATTTATTTAATGAATAAAAATAAATGATGGATCAAAATGCACCAATCACTGTTTTTACAGTCTTCCTGGACAATAACATCAAGGCTTCAAGTGCCAGTCAACCAATAGGATCATGACTGTGATAAACAATCACTGCATCAACAGCTGGAGCATTTATACCATCTACTGACTCTAGACAAATCACTTGACTCTGAAGATGATTTCCGCTCAGATTGTCCAAACATCAGTCAATGTCATCCTAAAGAGTCCTTCCCAGGAATACACTCACCCATGCCAGACAATTGTCCTTCACTTTGAGTTTGCAAATGTGATACATACAATGTACCTGCCATTCATATTGCATATATTACATCGACTTTCATCACAGAAAGTCAACCATATGACTGTTAAGATAGTACTTCAAGAGTGCAAACATTTTCTAATTTTCACGGCTACAACTCAAAAATCGATTTTCCTCAAATTTTTGTCCAGATGTACTGTAGATGTCTCCAAATGCACTGTCAGTTAATTTTTATGTCATGGGCATATTCCTTTTTGAGGAAATGCAGATTTAAAAATTTCTGTTGCAATTGCCATTTTTTCACACCATTCAAGATAATTCACGCTCACTTTGCTGTCAAACTTTCCTCAAAAAAGCAATTCCGATCAGCTCAAAGCTATTCTATGTTACAATGTAGTATCACCCAACTAAAGAACTAAAGTAAATCCTGCATTTTAATTGGCTACGCTACTAGAGGACTATTAGTAATAGTCCTCGAGTAGCGAAAAGCGTGACGCTTTCTTTCGTTTTATTCCCAAATAAATAT
Source organism: Montipora foliosa (assembly GCF_036669935.1). Lineage (NCBI taxonomy): Eukaryota > Metazoa > Cnidaria > Anthozoa > Scleractinia > Acroporidae > Montipora > Montipora foliosa. The sequence goes on along the minus strand of NC_090869.1, from coordinate 2,456,959 downwards.
TTCTTCAACTTGCATTTGCTAACTTTATTGTTGTCTGACTAGTTGGGTGATACTAAAACAATTAGACCCTTC
>NC_090869.1:2416887-2451887 GCF_036669935.1 Montipora foliosa | reverse complement strand
CCCCATAACACAACCATTTACTATAGTTTTAAAAATAACTCACTAGTTGGCATTACATCAAGAGAAACCAAAAAAATCTGAAATCTATGTTCTGGCTCTAAATTTGCAGTGTTGGAGGGTTACAGGTATGTCACTTTCAGAAACGCTAAATTGCTGCATCTTTATATTGAAACCAATTTACACGCTGTATTGTACATTTATTATTTTTAGACTCAATTCAATGGATTGAGTAATTATCAAACTTACTAGAATTCCAAGCTTGACATGTTTCCACCGTGCCCTTCTGAGACAATTCACACTGTTTTCAATTTACCCTTAGTGCAGTTGTGGATCCTTCAAAATAAGAAAATTGATTCATCATTAGTCGCTTCTCATCTGAGAAAGTTTTACTTGATTCCTTTCAAATGCAATTAGCACAACAAGTCACAAGTAGAAATTGCTCTTTTTAAATGAATTTGCTTTATCAATTGATTAACAAAAAAACCATGAGGGTTTCATAATGCAGTCTCCTAATTTCCTAGCAGCAATTGACCCTGAGCATTAACACATGTGGTCAGCACCAACTCATGTGTCACCTTTAACTGTCCAGGTTCTGAAAACCACAGAGTCTTAGCCAGATCATTTCTTTTAATTATAGGCAAACTTTCCCCTTTAGAACCAGAAAGAGGTCCTGAGTGCAATAATTGAGCCTCAAACATCAGAGAACAGGAATGAGATACACTTATCTAGGGTTTGTGTTAGACCGGTGAACAAAGTACATGACTTGTATGAATCAAAATTTAAGTTATGAGCTTTTTAACAAATTGTGGTGCTACATCTCTGGCAGAATGAAACTTGCGTTTATAGCAACCTTTCCACGGGAAATAATTTGGCAGGAATATATGTACATGTATTAACTAAATCGTAATTTGATCATTGTCAATTCATTGTGAATAAAAGCCAATTTTGTTCTACAAAGGTACATGCAGGGTTCTCCTTATCAGGCGGTAACCGGTAAAATTTACCGCTTGTAAGAGAACTTATTACTGCCTGCAAATGCTCAGTAGTCGCTTATCCTTTGCAGAACGTCCAACATTAACCACATGCTTTACTGGTTTGAAAAGGTCCCTTCCATGTTGTGCTGAAAACTAGGGAGAACCCTGTACATGTATTTCATACTACAATTTATTCTCATAGAAAATCTAAGATGTGCATTAAGAATAATATAAGAGCCATGTGGTATGGTACATGTATTTATTCAGGAAATAATAATGCTGCAACACCATACCATGGAATGTTATGATAAAATAATTTGGCATGAATAGGCCGACTAGTGTTAGCCTGTTTTAATACCACCGCCCCCTCCGCTCAGAAAAAATCGGGGAAGGATTATTTCCTGAGCAGAGGTGGTGGCTGTACACAGACTAATTCATGGTGTTTGAGTTTAAATGTTTATCTGGTGATACCCATCCATAGGGCATGGCATTGATAGAAGATGACATACAGGTATCATTAAACATAGCAAGCACTTCTGATCTAAAAAGCTCTTAAATGAGCCCATGGCATAGTTTTCTAACATAGCAAGTAAATCAAGTTCTTCTGAAACAGAAATACATGTAGATCAGTGCTATCTCTCATATTCCTTCCACTTGTAACATAACTAAAAGCCATATTATAACCATAATGGTAGAAATTTCTACTCTATTATGTTGCAAGGTTTCTTATCATGAACTTAATTTTCTATAAATTATCTTCATATTGACCTGAATAAGCACTAGCAGCCGAGAGAAAATGTTATTGTCTGAAACCGGTAGACCGGGAGAAAGGGACATGAATTGAGAGTCTCCCGGCAGCACCGGGAGAGTTAACAGGTGTAGAGTTTATAAATAGCAGACTATCAAGTCCATCCATTACTACCTCTGGGCATTCTAGGTCAACCTCTTAACGTTGAACTTGACATCTAACAAATGCAATGAATAAACTCTTAAATTTCAAGTGAAGCTATGATCCTCGCAGTTATGAACGCAATTTTTGCAATTGGGGTTTGAACCTGTGACCTCGTGATACCGGTGTGATGCTCTAACCAACTGAGCAGTAGCTTCATACGCTCAGTTGGTTAGAGCGTGCATTAGATCATTTACGGAAAATAGCTTTTCCTTAACTGGTCTGTGATCGCATAATTACAAGGCTTCCCTTCCATGCACATTCTGTGTGTTAATTGAGACACTACAACATTGCTGGTTTTTCAGGTACTGCTTTGGGTTTAAAGCCAAAATTAACTCCTCTAGGGGTAGGGTGTGAAATTAGTTACACTGAATCTATATGTATCATATTTTCATAGCATTACTGATCATGAAGTGTACAAATTGAAGACCATTAAATTTAAGCTTCAAAGTCAATTCTTGAGCAAAAGGAAGCCGAAAACATCGCAATTCTCGCATGCATACAACTATAATCCTGGCCAAATGTGGGAGAATCACCATTCTATCAATTATCTTCCTTTACAGTGTTTTGAAACGCTTACCAAAGGTTTTCAAGGACTTAATAGTATTTCAGTCTGGCCTTGATTCCCTTTCATCTGCTTGATAACTCAACGAAATAACACTTAATTCGAAAACAACCAACAACTGTTCACAAACGAGGGCGCTGCCATGAATCAGCTGTGTTTGCTTGTAACTACAGTATGGTTTGCTCAGTGACCTAGCCTATGGCGTACAGCAGAAAAAGCCACAATTTGGGAGACCTAAAACAACTTATCCACACTGGATAAATCACTATCCACTGGATAACTCAATAGACCAATTTCGATATATTAAAATTCGGTCCTAAACAAAAGGCATCATCTCGAGGCTCTGAGGAATGAATACTACGAAAACCACCCATCTGTGGATTGGGCCCGAATTTACCGAGTGACCGCCCTGCCCATTTTCGTTAAACATTTTGATCAAATTCCTTTCCCACGGAGGTGTTCAGGAACGACCGCAAAGATGGAAAAATACGTTTTCAAAATTTAACTCTGTTTTCTTTGGCAATCGTAGAAAAACTTCCCACGAAGAAACCTGTGGTGAAGTCCCCCCCTTTTCCGATAATGTCTTGTATAATCTTCCTTCTCAATTCTTCTCCGAGAGCTTTCCACGATTATAAAAAAGGAAAGGAACTTTATTTAATTGTCTAGTCGTTCTAACGCTGGAGCACTAATTGGGGACTCTGTAAACTCAAATTAACAATTAACACAAATCAAGTCAAATGTTGGTTTATGAGGGGAGGGGAAACCGGAGTACCCAGACAAAACCTCTCGGTGCAGAGTAGAGAACCAACAAACTCAACCCACATATGACAGCGGATCTGGGAATTGAACCCGGGCCACATTGGTGGGAGGCGAGTGCTCTCACCACTGCGCCATCCCTGCACCCCATCCATCCTTCCACATGAGCTCACTTCTGCCATGGCGTTGAATACAATACCTCTCAAGAATCTGAACTATTTACAGGAGAAAAAAAACGGGGCAGACACACGTAAATTCCCACTCATTCCACAGATCGGTGGTTTTTCGTAGTATAAGGATTTGTATGAGTTTATTCCCTAGAGCCTTGAGATCATGTCTTTTGTTAAGGGCTGAATTTCAATATATTGAAATTTGGGCTATCCGCTGGATAGAGATTTATCAACAACCGAGGCCTGGCTTCTTGTGCATCTTGATTATCATCGATTATTCTACATGGAAAACCCCGTCTCAAAGGAGACATTAAGTTAACTAATGATCATAATCGACATTTTTTTATTGTACATAATCAAGTTTACCTAAAAGTAATGTTTGAAATTTATTAAATAAACAAAGTTGTGTTTTATCGTCTTTCCTCCCTTTGCCCTTCTACCGAAGCCTCCAAAAGGGGCTACAGCTGTATGTCACCATATTTTAGAGTGTTTAGGGGAAATCTTTAGTTAATCATGAGTTTAAAACTCAAAAATGGTAATTTGGAATTCCTTTACTGATAAAATTATCGTTACATCACACACATGATTGTGAGCAAAAATGACATTTTTTATACAGGCAATTTGCCATAAACTTGATAAACGTTGGGAGCACTTTTTTCAGTTTAAGATTACCCAAATGCAATCCGTTTCAATCTTGTCCATTCGAATTCATCCGGCTTCTCGGGAACTCCTTTTGCTGTATTTCTTTTATGTTGTTCAACAGTTTTAAGCGGTTATTGCAATGTTTCGTTCTACCTTTAGGGCATTTTGGGTATCTTGTGAAATTACAATCTCGTCCCCAGAGTCCGCTTTCCTTTTGGTCAGCACCATGAACACGGACTCTGGCAAAACTCTGGCCACTTCCAATTCCAATCGTAGTGGAGGTCCATTTTTGTAACCGTTGACAACCGCTGTTGTTTCAAATTTCTGAGTGTTCGTAGCTCTCGCGAATTGTTTTTCGGTTTCCGGATTCTGGATTCTGGATTCCGCGGGCTTTTAGTGCTGCCCCGAATGCATCGGCACATATTAGTTGGCGAATATCAGCTGTGCAAAAGTAATGCGGGCAAATAAGAAGACATCTTAGAATCAAAGGAGATAAGACGTTTAAATCTGTTTAAAACTGACGTTTGCCTTCTTATTTTGTAACATAAATTGTCAATACGCTCATGAAAATTAAGTTTGCAGGGACGGATCTAGGGGGAGGGTGCAGGGGGTGCGCAGAGGAAATCGCAGCTGTCGATACAAGTTTAGTTTCATACTCTCCAACTCAATATCGGTCCAAATCATTCACCGGAGTGGAGGTGAATACTGGTGGATATTAACCGAGCCAAGAGGCGGCGGGGTAAATATCCGACACTGAGGTGAATAATTGTTTTAGTATATACATGTACCACACAGGTTGAATAAAAAACGAACCAAAAAAACGTTATTTTTGTAAAATTCAGTGGAGAATTTCAAATCTCGCGCGAATAGTGCTCTCCGCGCCTGCCGATTGGCTTACTCGGAGGTGATTATCCAAGTACCATCCACCTCCCAGTTGGCCAATCAGCGCGTGCGGAGAGCACTATTCACCTGTGTGGAATATACATTTGTGTACTAATTAATAACTATTCACCGAAGTGGAGGTGGCGAGCTAAATATCCACCACTGGACACCGACACTGAGGTGAATAGTTGTTTTAGTATATACTAAAACAGAAAGATAATACAGCACAAAAATATGATGTTATCTCATATATTCCTGCAAAGATTACAACATTTTCGGGCGCAAATTCCACGCAAATTGCTTGGAGGTGAATAGTGAACAATTATTCTTTGAAATCGAGGTGAACAGTGGCAGAATATATACCGAGCCGCGAAGCAGCGAGGTAAATATTCTGCCACTATTCACCGAGATTGAAGAGAATAATTGTTTTAGTAGATACTCACTCAGTGATCTCAACAACATTTGCAGAAGAAAACCATCCAAAGTCGATTTAATTGACATCTCAATTCATGCGTGGAAAACGTGCAAGCGGCAAAAAGCATGCGCGAAAGTGTTTACAGAAGCATCAAACATGGCAACTCTAAATAACCTTCGTTAACATTCTCGTCACAAACAGCAAAATGGTCATTTAACACCGTTTAAATCAGGAATCTAAATCGAAAGGATGCTTGTTAAAACATTTTCACCGTTCGATCAAAGTTTGAGAGGTTCATTTGAAATGGAAATTGAAAGTGCAGTTGGTAAAGGATCCACATGAAATGGCAGATGCGCTGTAATTGAGGTGAGCGTTGGTTTGTTGTAGAATGACCTGTCTTGTTTCCTTGCAGCCGTTTAAAACTTTCTTAGACATTTTCTTAATTCCTCGATTTCAGTAACAAATTTGTTTTGCTGGGCGACCAGCCCTACAAAGTAGAATTACTCCGAGTGAAACAAATTGTTGGCGTGAAGATTGAATGTTTAATTTTCAGTAATAATTATCTGGAAAAACGAAGTCAAACACTAGTTGGCAAAAGTATTGAACTCTTCTCTTACCCTTGAAAACTTTCAGGCCAAATTTTGTGGCTTTCTTTGTATTCTGTAGCACAGCATCATCTTGTATTCTCAATATTTCCGATTCAGAAATGCTGGCGAGTTTAAGCCCGGCCATTTTGTTTTGGTTGGATCATGCATTATTCACTCCGTAGGGAGTGAATAATGCTCAATTACTCCGAGGTAGCGAACCAATCAGAGTGCTTGAAACACCAAGATCACTGAGTGAGTATTTAACAATTATTCACCGAAGGCGAAGTGATTATTGGTGAATATTCACCGAGACGAAGTCGAGGTGAATATTCACCGATAATCACTGAGCCTGAGGTGAATAATTGTTTTAGTATAAATACACAGGTGATTATTTCAAAAAAGAGAAAAAAACATTTCAATGCGAAATCATCTTCACTTACAGTGGCAAAACGACTACTGGCAGCCATTTTATCCATCAAGGTGATTATCGGCTGATTATCCGAGATAGCGAGCCAATGAGAGCGCGCGATTTTGTATAATCACCTGTGTATTTACATGTAAATTCATGTAAATACTACTAATGAATAATTCACATCAGATTGACATCAGCACAAAATAATATCGAATAGTTTTGGCTTACAAAGTGAGGTGAGCTATCTGAATTGATCCGGTCCCACTTTTGTACCTCCCCCAATAAATAAAATAAAATAAAATAAGTATTATAATTAAACTCATTAATAATCCTCGATGGGAAAACAAAAGAAACGTTTTATTAATCAATATCGATCTGTATATCTCCCAATTTTTCGGGGGTTACTAAACACAGGAACGGAACGGAATATACCGGAATAAACTGGAATATGCCGGAATGAGGCAGAATGACACTGGAATGAAACGAAGTGAACAAGAATGGTATTGGAATTTACCGAAACGGGCCGGAATGACACCGGAATGAGGCTGAATGACAACCAAATAAAGCGGAATATACCGGAATGAACCTGAAAATGCCCAAATTTGGTGTTTTAGTTAGCGCCGACCGATTTTCGGTTGTTTCAGTCAGCTTTTGTTGTGTCACGTGATTCCCTAAAGGAATTGCATGTGTTTATGCCTTTTGTACGGCAAAATTTGGAACACTTCGATCACAAGAAAAATTTGACGGGTATATCCGTCGCTAAATGAATAATTATTTGTTGTGGAGGTAACATTTTTTTCGTGAACAAATACAGTAGCAAGAGAAACAGAATGTTATTTTAATTGTTTTTGTCTATGGATCTCGGAGGCGGCTTTCACTGTGCGAGTAAGAAAACCCGTGAACATTTTTATTTCATTCTGACAGGTCAATTGTGTATTGACCAATCACAAAGATCTCTCTTCCCGATTGTTGGCAATAATGCCATCAAACCTGAATGCAGTGTTTCCTTGTTTGAAGAAAGAAGTCAGAAGCACAGAAAAAAGATCGATCATTGATAATATATTTACATGAAGAATTGTGAGAACATATCGTGACTCGTTCCAAGCCTTGTTACTTCCCCTTTAATGTATTTTTTTTTGTCAGTCTCTCTATGCTGCAACACTTATTCATTCACAGTCCAGAATGAAAAAAATTACTTTTTGTTCTGTGTCATTCCGGTCCACGCTAATCAGCTAGATTCTAGTGTCCTTCTCGTTTATTCTGCCTTATTCTGTTGTCATTCCGGCTCGTTCCGGTATATTCCGGGGGTGTCTACAAAACGAAGACCCAAGACCCAAGACCGAAAACCTAAAACGTGCTGAAACGCATTGTTCGGCGTTAAAACAGTAAAATCGACAGGGTCTTTGTTTTGTAGAAATGCCCTCTTCAAACTACAAAACGAAGACCCTCGCTAAGAAGCTTTATGTCGCGCTAAAACAATCAAATCGAGAGGGTCTTCGTTTTGTAGAAATGCCTCCTTCAAACTACAAAACGAAGACCCTCACTAAAAAGCTTTATTTCACGCTGAAACAATAAAATCGAAAGTGTCTTTGTTTTGTAGAAATTCCCCCTTCAAACGTTCCAGAGACCTATTGCGCTTTGTGTTCGGTTACCGTCAAATGTAAAGCCTGGTTTTCACTGGCGACGCAGCCACAAGCACAAGAGCAAGCATAAGAGCACTTATTTCACCGTGAAAGAATAAGCACAAGCGCAAGCACAAGCATAAGGATCAAAAATTTTCCTTTTCCTTGTGCTTGCGCTTATGCTTGAGTTCGCTCGCATTGTGTGAAAACGCAGCATAAGAACAACGAAATTTTCTACGTCTGGCCAATCAAAGCACTCATTCCAGATTCTCCGCGTCTAAGCATTTGAACAAAATGGCGGATCCCGTGGTTGTTATTTAATGCTTATGTTGGCGTTCGTTTTCAGTAGCATAAGCAACCTACAGCTGTTACTGCTTGTGCTTGCGCTTGTGCTTGCGTCTCTAGTGAAAACCAGGCTAAAGTTACCGGCTCTGGCACACGTTTAAATGTTTGCCGCTACATTGATTCGTTTCGCTACTGTAATTGTTGAGCGAAACTTCTGTTGCCGTTTCAAGGTCATTATCAGTTTAATGAATAAAGAAAAAATAAATCTTTGAATTCCCATGCAAGATAAAAATAAGCACTTCCAATGTACATGTATAACTTAGAAATTGTGAACTTCATTTATTGGCTAACTTTGTTTCGTTACCATTCAAAACATTCATAATGATATGCAAAGTTTGAATATGCAAATATACCCAAAACTCGACAAGTTCGCGGGCGCTTACGTCACTGTTAAATACCAGTTTGGCGCAAACTTTTTTCATTCTACATTGTACATGTAGCTCATTCTTTCAGCGGACAACGCAGAGGCGAACGGCCCACCCTCCCTCCCGAAAATCGCGTGGGTCGTGTCACCAGCTACTCCTAACCCAAGCAGCTTGGCTCAGACCCCTGATCAATATTTTTCCCCATATATTATTACAACTGAGCATGAATATGAATGTTTTTGAATAGAATACTTTTCGTAATAATAAGTGTTAGGTGACAGCCACCATGTGCAACAAAATCAGGAGACGATAACGATGAATAAAAACAATGTCTGAAATAAAATATTTGTATTTTCTTTGTTATTGTGAGCCTTCGTATAATATGGAAAAGCCGTTTAACTAAAAGCATTTGTTTCTTTTTGCGTGACATAAACAGTAGTTTGAGGCTGGCATGAAGCCACTTGAATTCGTTTGTTTTAGCATCAAGCGAGGGTCTTCATTTTGTAGTTTGAAGGGGGCATTTCCACAAAACGAAGACCCTATCTATTTTATTATTTTAGCGTGAAATAAAGCTTCTTAGCAAGGGTCTTCGTTTTGTAGTTTGAAGGGGGCATTTCTACAAAACGAAGACCCTACCGATTTTATTGTTTTAGCGTGAAATAAAGCTTTTTAGCGAGGGTCTTCGTTTTGCAGTTTGAAGAGGGCATTTCTACAAAACGAAGAGCCTATCGATTTTATTGTTTTAGCGTGAAATAAAGCTTTTTAGCTAGGGTCTTCGTTTTGTACTTTGAAGGGGGAATTTCTACAAAACAAAGACCCTATCGATTTTATTGTTTTAGCGTGAAAATAAAGCTTCTTAGCGAGGGTCTTCGTTTTGTAGTTTGAAGGGGGCATTTCTACAAAACGAAGACCCTATTGATTTTATTGTTTTAGCACCGAACAATGCGTTTCAGCTCGTTTTAGGTCTTCATTTTTGGGTCTTAGGTCTTGGGTCTTGGGTCTTGGGGCTTCGGTCTTCGTTTTGTAGACACCCTATATTCCGGTATCATTCTTGTTTGAACCGTCTCATTCTGGTGTCATTCGGTTTTATTCCAGAGTCATTCCGCCTTGTTCCGACATATTCCGGTTCATTCCGGTATAATCTGCTTTACTTGTGTGTCATTCTGCCTAATTCTGGTGTCATTCCTGCTCGTTTCAGTATATTCTGGTACCATTCTTGTTCATTCCGTCTCATTCCGGCATATTCCGGTTTATTCCGGTATACTCCGCTTCGTTCCTGTCTTTAGTAATGCCCCAATTTTTCCTATTAAAATGTCTTGATTGAATCACCAAAAATACCTACAGTGTAGTCTACATTTTAAAACACTTTAATGCTGACGTTTGATACATGTACGTCATGCACAACATTCGCATCAGATCTGTATCGCATTTACAAACTCGAGTTTGTCACGTGTAATAATGTGATACAGATCTGCCGCTCATAATTGTTACAGCACATAATTATTAGTCATGGAAGTGCTACTGTAGCTTACAGAAAGTTGAAGCCCATGACTGTTTAAAACACGCTTCAGGAACTTGCAAACATTTTCGAATTTTCATGGCCAGGACTCAAAAATCTATTTTGCTCAGACAAATTTGTCCAGAAGTAGCATATTTACTTATGTCTCCAAATCAGGGCTTCTGATAGGATGCGGAAAAAATTAAAGATTATGCGGAAATTTTGGCCATATTATGCGTAAACGTGTTGATTATGCAGAAATTACACCGGATTATGTGGAAATTTGAACATTATTTTATAAAACTAATAATTAGGCCCGTCCAATGTATTTACATGCTTATGGTAAATCAGGACTAGAAATTGCGACCAATACAGTCGCTTTTTTCCCTTTACGATTGAGGGCGCGTTCGATTGACCCTATTCCGGAATAAGAATACGTGGAGTAATGATTAAAACGACATGTTTGGCGCGTTTTGAAGCAGCAAGGATAATAAAAATATGTTTAAAATAGCATTTTAGCAGATAATTGACAATTTGGATGACATTGTGAATCTCTGTAAAAACGAAGGATTTCTAACTTACATTCTATGTATTCCTATTCCGGAATAATGGTCAATCGAACGCACCCTAAGATATCTGGCCGAGTCGCCAATTTGCGACCAGCATTCACCGTTAAAATAAAAGGGTAAGTAATCGGCATTTTGCCGAAACTTTTGCTAAAAGAAATAAAGCGATAAAAAAATATTTTGCTTCTTGTCATGAATTTTGTTTCAATTTGGAGATATGGAGCAAAATTGTGATGTGGTTGAACCACGATCCATTCCCTCGATCATTCACCATTTTCAGCGGTTTTTTACACATACGTACGTGGTGCGGGCTCTTTGTTTTGTACAACAGTACCGATACTTCATCGCAATGATTGTCCCTACTTTACCAGAGTTACAAAATGATGCAATTTAATTTGCTACTATAACCTGCGGCTAAATTTTCATACCTTGTATCTTTTCTAAAAATTTCGAGCCTAGGGTATGTTATGAAAACGGTTTAACTAGAGTCCAGGCTCATTCCTGAAAAATGAGTGGAAACTGCTTACGAACTTTCATCTTGCGAACGAAAATGGTGTGTTTTCTTCAATGTTCAGGAAAATAACCGTTTCAAAATAGTCAATCTCATTGGCTTTTGTGTTTGTGAGGGTGTCAGGGTGGTAAGCAGTTGCTTTATTATCATTAATATCAGGCATTTCTTCAGTTTTATATGCGGAAAATATCGTAATTAGGCGGAGGATGCGAATTTTTGGGAATTATGCGGATCCGCATCGCCGCATCCTGTCAGATGCCATGCCAAATGCACTGTATAGCTTTTAAGTCAAGTATATTTCCCTTTTAGAGAATACGCAGATTTAGAAATTGACCTGTTGTAATTTCCATTTTTTGACACCGAAATAATTAATAATGCTTACTTTGCTGTTAAACATTCCTTAAAGAAGCAATTGAGATCAGCTGAAACCCTTTTTTAAAAGGTTTTTAGCTGATCTCAATTGCTTCTTTAAAAAAGAAAACTTTAAAAAAAGCTTTTAAAAAAGCTTTTCTATATGTTATCTAGATATCCAGTAACATGACCTTTATGTATAATGCGCAGCATGACGGTTTACCAAATTCATTTACTTTTCACTTTGGTCATCAAACTTGCTAATTTGCACAAGTCATTCATCAAGTTTGAAAAACAAATCACTGTTGTTGTTTTTTAATAGAAACCATTGCACCATGATTGTTATCAAGATATACTGCTGTTACATTTGTATGTACCAGAAACTAGAAACATTTTACCAGAATGTTGATGTTCCTCTTTCTTACCTTGCAATATTTCCAAACCAATGTCTTTGATGACCTTCCCTATATTACTGGCCTACGACCTTGCTCTGGCTATTTTGACATCTTCGCTGATCACTGCGTACATGTACAAGAAAAGAAAACTTGATAAGAAGTGGCTCAGTGTTTTGTTCAAGATGTAAAAAACCATGCAATATTAATAGCATCACCACCATCAGCTCTTTCCTTTATCTAGTCATGCATAATCGTTGACTACATGACTACAGGTCTGCAGTGACAAGTATTTATTGCTCCTAAATTTTACGCATCATGCGGAATCTTAGACTACCCAAAGCACGTTAATGAGCCTTTTAACCTTAGAAAAGATGATTGATGTGTTCACTTTGTGACAATGTTTAGATTGGGGAAGGGTTTAAAAGTGCATGTTGAAACTGAACAGTGTCACAGAATTTAAAATTTAATTTAATTTAATATGATTAAAATCATAATGCCATATCAGCTAGATATTGTTTCCTTTTTTCATTACTACATGTAAGAGTGATTTTACATTACCCAAAGGGAACAATAACAATATCATGTATCACTGGTATTTTATTGTTATAAAATAGTATCAGAGATGTATCCAGGTTTTCAAATTTGGGGGTCCTCTGGACCCCTTTTTGAAAAATTTGGGGGTCCATTGCAAAATTTTGGGGGTTCAGCTAATTAATATTCAAGAATTAATATGCGATCTATTGCCTCTTAATTGCTGTTGCAGTACCCTTTCAGATTTCTAATTGCACAAAAATAAAGTCTTATCCCTCCCAACGAATATGTACTTAAAATGATCAATTTCTTTGAAACTGTTGTGCCTGTTGATTCATCGATCAAAATGTATGGGCTGTCAAAGCTCCATCGATCACATTGAAATCCGTATGCTGTAGGAACTGTTGGCTCCAGTTGATAAATGATCTAGATCTCCACAGAAAAAAAAAACAGAACTGAATCTCAATTTTCCATAAAAGAGCATCATTTATTTTAACTACACTTGAGGCGTAATTTAGGAACAAAAGAGTAAACAAATGTTAGCGATCGCTGCACAATTCATCGTCGGCCCGTGCGGCCGTGGCTTCGCCATGGCCAATGTTAATAATCAAGCGATTGAATACATTCAAGTTTCATGTTCAACACGTTAATTATAACACTAACTCCGAAAGAAAGTTGCATAATTTGCAAAACAGACAAGTTACGTGCAAAACAAGAACCGAGATGACGATGACACGTGAGCGCCCGGAATTAATTTTTTTATCAACAGGGTCGCACAAAACAAAAATTTAACATACTTTGCCTTTGGATTCTCTGTTATTTCGCTCACGATAAGCGAACTAATGCTTGAAATTTACTTGGAAAGCATGCAACAAACTGAACTTCGACCGAAAGTGTCGCCGATTGTCTCACGTAAAAAACATGTACAGCTCAGATCAGGTCACGCAACACGTGCGAATTCAAAACTCGACTTCTGAAGCTGGACATACTAAGTAATGGTTGACAAAATGAAATTATTGGACTACAAAAATCCGAAAATAGCAGCTAACGTTGAAATTTAAGGAACTCAATCATTTCTCCGTTGTGAGAAATGGGAATGTTCAATTTCCTTGGGAAATACGCCGTTCGCATGTTTTTCCTGGCGTTGGTAATTTGCATAAACATTCGATTTTTTTTCTGCGTTCAATTGGACCCTTTGTTCCATATTCTATGCGTCCAAAAGGAAAACAAGTGCGTCCCAGGACGCAATGACGCACTCTGGATACATCTCTGTAGTATGTTAATGTTTTTAATATATATTGTTTATGTTGGGGATGGCTAACTTTGGAGTCCACTGTTGAGTGCATCAGATGACCTTTTTTAGAATAATATAAAAGAATGTTTTCCTGTTCTGGAAAAATGCCAACCAGTTTCATGTCAATGAAATTAAGATAAATTTATCATTTCAAAGAGATTAATTTGTTATTTATAATATAATAAATTGAATAAATGTATGATAATTATAATAATCTATTTTACACTGATAATTTACTTTCATGATAAAATTGTCTACATCAGAACGATTGATACATGACTTTTTGTACTAAAATCATATTGCCTAACTTAAATGGATTTTCACCCTGGAAAATGATGTGGGCGAGGGTCTTTGATCCCACTCATGGGTTAAGTAAAACCCAAATGGCCCCATTCCATTCTTCCTTGGAGCACCTAACATTTTGTTTGAAGTTCAAGTAGTTTTTTATTGCAGGTGTCCAAGAACAGTGAAGCAAATTAGCCGAAATTGTCCTTTCTAAGGAACCAAAAAAGCTCATTAACATGCTTTGGGACACTTTTTAGCAAAAAAAGGGGGGTCTATGGACTGGGTCCATAGAAGTGGTCCATGGACCCGGTCCAAAAGGGGGGTCCATGTTTTGTCCTTTCCCTTAGTTACCTGGCTAGTAAGAATGGCAGCAAGGCTGCTGGTGACCCTGCTTTGATACAAACCTTAAATTTGTGCTTTTCTAAAGTCAATATACACTAATTAGAATTTACAACAACACCATAATTTACATGATAAAAGCAGTGAGGCCTGTATCTATACAAGGTCACTGGCAGCCTCACAGCCATTCATAGGCTACTGTAGGTCACTGAGCTAGCAACTGTAAACTGGCCTATTGTCCACCAACGTTAACTCCTGTTGGATGGGGTTAATACCTGGATAGGAGACCATGTTGTAATACTCTGTGTTATACACTCTAGCAAGTCACGCAGCTTGGCTATCTGGCAAGAAAGTTTACTGATATCCTGCAAAACTGTTATAATTGCATTATAACACATGCATTCCATAATCATTTTTAATAAAATGACTAACAACAAGATAACAGTCAAGATACGTCAAGAGTGAATACCTTCATTATTGAACAAATGCTAGAAACGGGTACAATATGATTCTTCCAAAAATATACAACTAATGGCAATAAGGTTAGGCCTTTTAATTGAGATTTTTTTCATATATAATAATCTTTTTAAGCTTTTTATCAGGATTCCAATACAAATCCTTATATTTTTGTTGGCCACGCTCGCACTGAGCTTGGGGTGCCTGTGGTTTGTGAGGATGGTTAGCACCAGCTTTATCACTAATATCAGGCATTTCTTCTGTTTATGTGGATAATATCGTAATTATGCGGAGGATGCGGATTTTAAGGAATTATGCGGACCCGCATTGCCGCATCCTATCAGATGCCATGAATAAGGAACAGAACTTGCACTATGGTAGCATTTCCTTCCAACATCAAACCTTTTTTTGCATTTTTGCCACAGACCAAGGGCCATTATCGATGCTTGGATCAAGCAATGGTCACTTTCACTGTTTACATGAGCGACCTTATACAGCACTTCACTCGTTTAAAAAGGTCGTGACGTTTGCTCGTCAATTTCAACCCCCCACACTTTAAACACCGTTCTAGCTGCTCAATTGTGTAGTGTTCTGGTTCTCTCTCAAGAATAGAGCCAAGAACACGGTCAACGTTGCTTAAAACCGAAATGATTGAAGTGAATATTACGCCTCATTTGCGTTGTAACTCTTACAGACTGAACTTTGTTTGTCTGAGTCACTCGGGGCTCTATAATATTACATGACGTCATTAGTGCAAGGCGTAAGTTGTCTAATATAAGGCACTACAGCTCTGTGGCGGTATTCCTCTGTGGCACAGCCATTCTACTCAATTCAATTTAAACTTAAGCCGACTTGGCACCAGCCATTCTACTCAATCCACTTTACCCACTTTCCTTCCCTTCGGCAATACAGCTCGCGCAGCAAAAGTAACGCTTCGATCTTTGTGGAGGGGTATTGTGCAATCGCTCCTTTCCGCTTATAACCACCGATCATGGCCAAATGTCGGAGGATCGTCATGCTATAGAGTATTTTCCTTTACAGTGTTTTAAATCGCTTACCAAAGGTTTACGAGGCTTTCATAGTATATCAGTCCGGTCTTGATTCCCTTTACATCTTCTTCACAACTTAGCCAAATAATCTTGCACTTCCTTGGGCGCAGCAAGTGGTTACCAAATTTGGTAATGTTTGAATGACAGTTGCCATAGCAATGTTGAAGAATCAGTCACGCTATTTTATTTGAAAATTCCAGAACATTTTACACTATATTCTTCACACGATCTAGTTAACCGAACCGTGAAATGCAAGCAAAATTTTAAGAGAGTGCTTACGGCTAATCGCTGAAGCGAGCGCTTAGGCTCCACCAGTAAACGAGTGCTATATTCAGCACACGATCTCGTTAATGACCACTGCGTAGCCGTGTAGCCGCGTAGTCGCGTAGCCACTTCTTTCCTTACTAACATGTTCTATGGGGAGGGGTGGTAATGACCACTGCGTTCCCGCGTAGCCACTTCTTTCCTTACTAACATGTTCTAGGGGTAGGGGTGGTAAAGACCATTGCGTTCCCGCGTAGCCACTTCTTTCCTTACTAACATGTTCTAGGGGGAGGGGTGGTAAAGACCACTGCGTAGCCGCGTAGCCACATTCAAGGTCACTTTTGGAGTGGCGGGATATTCAGCAGTTAAGATTTCAAAAATATTAAAATATTTTTAGTCGTTTTATTAATATCATCCACTCGACGGAAAATTAGATCATTGCACAGGGCACAAAGCCTGAAATTAAATTAAAGCTGTTAAACTGTGGCAGGAATCACTTGTGCAGACCACGATTGACACATAAATCAATTCTTTCTCCTAGATTATGTTCTTGAGCCCAAATTTAGACCTTTCTCATGTGAGATTATCTGCAAAGAAAAAGGAGGCCCCTAATAGGAATCTTGACAGTTCGACTGCTGACATTCCAGCCGGAAACTAAAGCGGAAACAATAATCAGAGCCATTTTAGAATTAGGTGCAATTATTGGAGTGTGACCGAGTCATAACTGATAAACATATATCTCTTCATTTATTCAATTAATAACCGGGCCATCTTAACCTCAGCAGGAGTCGGCTATCCGATCTATTTAAAACAGGTGTGAGCTGAGTACTAATTTAGATTTTTACCCAATTTTGACCAAAAATCAGCAAATTAAGCATTACGGTGCACCTTTCATATCTCTGATATGACATAAATTGAGTCAAGGATTGTTACCTCGATGAAATTTGATCGTCCGTGTGAAAGTAGTCCTGAGAAGGACTGTTGGTAGTGACTGACGTTTCGACAACCTGCAAAGGAGTCACTTGACTCTGAAGATGACTCCCTATCAGAGTGGTCGAACAGTCAGTCACTGTCCTTTTCAAGACTCCTTTCTCATAGACAATCGGTGCCTAAAATGATGAATTCCTTTGCAGCAAAGAGTTCTTGTCTAACACAAAGGTAACCCATGCAACTGCCATGAGAAGAAACAGACACAACATTTGCATTGAATTTTATTGGCTTTTTGTCCCGGCGTCCAAGAGGCATCAACGATCTCCAACAAAGTCTCCAATCACATCTTGTTTTTCTCTTCGTGATTTGATTCAGGTGCATCTACTGGAGATCGACGATTATTCCCAACATTTCCTTCACAATGGTTTCAACATTGAGCTTGCTTATTTGCCCCTAATTGCTATGTATGTTGTTGCTTGAAATTTATTGTCCAATATGATGCGGACCGAGAAACTTGGTCTACAAGAAATCAATAAGGTTCCTTAAAAAAAGCTCTGCCAGTGATTATTTGTTCCAGAGATGTTAATATTCCCAATCATTGATCATCTCAATTTTCATAAAATATTGCTACATCTGGTGTGGCATCCAGGCCACCGCGTTTCTCAAAGAGGATATGTCTTCTTGAAAACCTGATCAAAACTTATGCGTGCCGGCAGCTATAAACCAGCCAGGAATGTAAAGAAATTCCGGCACCAGCCATGAGATGGAAGGATAGCTGAAAGCGACGATTTTCTTCACTTGACGAATGGACAAAGGTTGGTTTCCTGAAAGACCCAAACAAAAATACAATCAAAGCGGCCATAATGGTTACACCAAGGACACCCAACGAACAAATTAAGCCAAAAGGCTTTGAGAGACATTTCTAGGCTCTTTGTAATGTACACAGAATGTCTAAAGAGATGTTTCTATCACCTAAAAAAAATTTGATCTGTTCTGTTAGGAGCCTACAACTTCATGATGTAAGGGCAATTTTACAGATCAAACTATTTTTAGACGAGCTCTTACATAACATTTGGCTTAAACGGGTGACCATTCTCAATCCCATGGGTAATAATAACCTTTCATGAAAGACTTGTGATTAGCTAAAAATAACTCGTTCTATAAAAACACCTTTCCAGAAATACAATGACGTTTACGTCCCTAGTCATGAGCTCCTGTTAAACGACATTCAAGCCACATCCGTACGAGCAGATTTCAAGACAATTTTCACCTTCTCGAGTGGACGCGCACCGTCGGCTTCCTGGGAGAATACTCTCTAGAGAGTAAAGGAACTTCCGACGTTAAATAAGGTGTACCTTTACCTTTTAATACCACTCTGGTTACGCTACGTTGACGATAATTTCACAGCTCTGCACGAAGACAAAATCGACGACTTTTACAAACATCTTAACAGGCAAAACGTCCACTGCACATTCAGTTTATCAAGGACATATCGGTTTATAGGAAACCTACCCGCACTCACTTATGTCCAGGTTTGCACGCAAATGCGACAATTGGGAATTTTGCGAAAAATCGTAAATGGTGCAAAACAGAAGACAAATCCCCAACAAGGACACGCGATTTTTGGGGACTTTTGTTCTCTAGCTTTTCAGTGTTCTGCGATTTTTCGCAAAATTCGCAATTTTTGCACTTGCGTGCAAACCTGGACATACTCTGACAGACTCCTTGACGAAGCATCTTACAACCCTACTTCGCAAAAATCGCGACCAGATTTGGTTCTTACTGAAGGAAAAAAGATACCTATGCTTCAAAGGAACCTGACACGAGCAAAGATGTCTCCAGCTTCTTGTTAAATTTAATCTGGGCACCGATGATACTTCTCAAATTAAAGTGTAATTACTACGGCAGGACACATTTCGCCCGTAAGAAAAAACTGAAATATGAAGCTTTTGCCAAATCCTTTGGGAAGGACCGCCAAAATATTACCTTCATTTAATAGTGGTTTTACGTCTTTCTGCTCTCATTTCAGAACACCAGAAATTTTGCTACGCTCACTACACTTAATGCTCTTGTTACATTTGGTACGCTTGCTACACTAGCAGCAGTATCTGCGAGTGCTCCACTAAATGTAGGTGGCGAATGAAGCAACTGTGTACATTCGTTACACTTGTTACGTTTCACACTTGTTCACGAGTCTCATACTCTTCTTTGACTTGCTCTACTTATTAGTGTTCTTGGGATTGCATTTCTAAATCGTTTATCACTCATGAGGTATAGCTTGAACAAAAAACACAAAATGTGATCAACCAGTCGCAGAGCCTCTTCGCCAAGTTGCTGTTTGACTCGAATAAAGACCCCAGACGTGGGAACTCGCAAATGTGGACACAGCGCAAAAGGAACACGGTGTGTAGATGTCGCGAGGAAACTGGATTCTCTAAATACTTTCTAAGTATGCTGGTTTCTCTGAACGTATAATGTTGTAAGCGGGGCTATAAACAAAACCCCTCTTCTTTCCTTTTTTATAGGAGTCAGGTGACGTAAATATTGAGACTGTCGACATTGTCGACCATGCCTCGAAGTCGGTGACATTGTTATTATGGATAAGTTATCTTTTCATGATTTTGAAGGAGGAGAAACTTTAGAGGAATGGTTTGTTACCATGGGAATTGAGTTGTTGTATACACCTTCATATTCTCCAGATCTTAACCCAATAGAGCTTTGTTTTAATAAACGTAAATCTGAATTGAATGGTAACTTGAAGGAAATTGTTCATTCCAATTTTAATTTAGCAATAGCAGAAGCAGTTGAGGGTCAGTACGCAGTTATTACAACGGCTCTCGCGATTGGTTCAGAAAACAATGGACAAAAAAAGATACAAAAGAAACAATACACCCTAACTCTAAAAACAATAGAGCTGCGTCCTAAAGGGATCCAATGAAATTAGAGGTTGTAAAAAGCTGCGTCCTGGGTGCAGTTGAGACTATCTAAGCACGAGATATGGCTGGATTTACGAAGTTATAGATTACTTGTTTGTATGAGGACTGTACAGCAATGATCACGGTCATAAGAAATTTTTTCTTGAATTTTTCAATGTAAATGAAGAAGTTCAAGTTCACGTTTCCCTGGGAAACTTTTAAGTAGACACGTATCAGTGGTGACCGATGGACATACCACGGCGGAACGAGAATAAATTTTTGCAAAAAATATATATATTGCCAGTGTACGCGCGTGCCACTGAGTTCAGTGTTGTTTTAAATTGCACACGCCCTTCAAATACAAATGAACACAATATTTAACTTGAATTTCATGGTGCAGAGGTTAGTAAAATTACCTCTGATGAATTTTACAGTCGAAAATCATCTTCCTGTTTGTTTATCATTACAATCACATTAATGTGAAAATATTATAACGAAAGTCTTCATTTCAGCTATGACGAGTTAATGATAAGTTTAAAGATGCTGCTTCATATTCACAGGCATCACTCGACTCCTGTTTAGTACTAATGGCCCTGTTGAATTCTACTGTTTCCTTACTGTTTGTACTTGTACGGTACTACAGGTTGCAGTGCATGCGGCTACGCGGATCGGGAGGATATTACATGGAATACACGCTTGTGGGTGGGTAACCCATTGCCCTTACTGCTACAGGGACATGGACGCCCGAAGGAAAGACTTCTGGGTGTGGAGGTGGC
Source organism: Montipora foliosa (assembly GCF_036669935.1). Classification (NCBI taxonomy): domain Eukaryota; kingdom Metazoa; phylum Cnidaria; class Anthozoa; order Scleractinia; family Acroporidae; genus Montipora; species Montipora foliosa. Next base: position 2,431,043 of record NC_090869.1, on the reverse strand, counting down.
AAGAAGTTATAAGGGTCACTTGTGTTGACGCTATTTTCGCTTGTAGACTGTTCCAAGAGAAGGCTTTCCCTGATGACCATTGCTAACTGCTCAGTCTCTTTCCCCTTATTTCCTGGAGCAGTATACAAAATTTGTGAAGAGAGCTTCTCAGCACTATGACTGCTACATGCATGTGCATTACTGGGAAATTTTATACCATGTCGCTCAAGGGACGTCTTTGCTGGATTTTTACGCCTGCGGCTGCCGCTCTGCTTTGACTTAGAAAATGCAAGACTACCCGAATTATTGTCAGTAAGAGCTTTCTCTGAAACATTTCCGATGTCTTGTTTCGCAGGCCAGAGTATTTTTTCCTCTAAAGTTCTTTTCTCAGTATTCCTCCACGAGATAAACATGTTTAAGTAATAATGACAAGTTTTTGTTGCCGTTCACAAGGTATGCCGCCTTGTTCACTTTTGGAACAAATCACTTTCAATGCGGCTTTGTACTTTGTCTTTCATCCTTTCTACGGCACTTTTCTTACTTTCAAACTCTTCGACTAACTTGTTAAGCTCACTTTGACGTCTCTTGATTTGACAACGCATTTCTTTCATATTGAGTTCACCAGGATGAAATTTTTTCTCTCCACACTGCAAGACAGATGAGTATTTTCCGTACTCGCACTTACGCGGAGAGTGTCCTACACGCAAATGGAAATTTCTGCAAATATTTCAATCTCGAGGATCAGACCTAACTCTTTCTAGAGGGGAAAGGAACGGTTTAGGGAGCAGGGAGAAACGGCCAAAAAAATAGTGGGACGAGGGAAAAAGTACGCCCAAAAAATAGGGAGACGAGAGAACCAGGAATGAAAAGGGAGAAGGAAGAATGTCTTGAAAACATGACATGAGTCTTTAAGCTTTACCGAATAGATCTGAATAGATGTTAATATAACTGTACAGATCTGTTCCCCGCTTCCCTGTAAGCAGAGGTCACTTTTCTTTTGCGTCCACTGGGCTGACGAGTACGAGAAAAATGAATTTTTCCGCGTTTTGAATAATTAGCGGGAAAATATGCTCTCGTCGTTATGAACTATCAAGGGATTCGGTAAGAGTATTTAAGAAGGTGTTTTATGTAGATTAGTCATCTTGGTGTTCTCGCTGGAGGCACTTACTCTTACTTGAAATTTACGACGGGCGACGAGGATTCTTCGTCATCTCCTTCTATTCCTTCCGACTTGCATGCCATTTTGGAGGCCAAGAAGAATGTTATCTTATCCGCAGTAAACACGCAGATTCAGGGCCTACAAAGCAATTTGCTTAAAGCGCAGACGGATTTGGCGTCACAAATAGCTTCGGAGGTGCAACCAAAAACCTACGTCTTCAAGAAGAAAGGGAATGAGCAATAGTTCGTCAAGATCTTGCTTCGTCTGGTTTTCACCTACTCAGAGGTTAGTTTTCCTGGGATCTATTTTAGAATTTGGCGAAGGTTTAATTCAAATTCCTGAGTTTCGTATCCATCAGCTCAAATCTTCCCTCGTTTCTTGTCTTCGAAATAACCAAATTTTAGCCAGAGAGCTTGCTTCAGTTACAGGGCAAATTATTTTTATGGCTTGTGCAGTAGGCAATATTACCAGGTTGTTTACAAGAAACTGCTATGCAGCGATGGAATGTAGATCCTCTTGGGATCAGCCCTTGCACGTCTCACCTGAGACTCGTTATGAACTTTCCTTTTGGTTGAACAATATTGACTCTATTAATGGTAAGGTTATGTCTCCTAAATCAAGCGCAGTTGGTGTTGTTTACTCCGATGCCAGTGACTCTGGTTTTGGTGGTTATTTCGTGCAGTGTGGCTTGGATTTAGTGTCAGGTGTTTGGTCCCACGAGGAAATGCGGACTAGCTCTACTTTTAGAGAGATTTTGGCAGTTAAGTTTGTTCTGCTTTCTTTGCTAAACCAGCTTTCAGGTTTAACCTTTAAATGGTTTACGGACAATCAAAATGTACCTCGGATTATTTCGTCTGGTATTAGTAAAGAACATTTGCAGTCCGAAGCCTTGTCTATATTTAGTATCTGCTGTAGTCATGGGGCCTTTCGTCCACTTTCGTTTCACCAACATTGACTCAGTTTGGGGTCCTCATTCTATGGATCGTTTCGCAAATCATGTGAATGCCAAACTCCCTCGTTTCAATTCAAGATTTTGGAATCCAGGTTCTGAAGGCATAGATGCTTTTGTTATGGATTGGCACGGGGAGAATTATTATGCCTGTCCGCCTATCTGCCTTATTCTGCGTGTCTTACATCATATGAGTAACTGTAAAGCTTCAGGTTCTCTTATTGTTCCCTTGTGACATTCCCCCCCCCCCCCTTTTTGGCCGATGATTTGTCCAGATGGAGAACGTTTTGCATCTTTCATTATCGATTGGATGGAACTTTCCTCATTCAAAGAAGCCTACATCTCAAACGAAAACTTGAACTTCAGGATGATTGCTTTAAGAGTCCACTTCGATTGTTAGGTATTTTTCTTTTTTCTTTTTTTCTTTTGCGTGCTGTATTTTTAGTGGGCCCAATTTTTTTTTTTTGTACTCTTGGGGCCGTGCGGCCTCCAGTTAGCACACGATAGCAAATACTGTGTCATGTTTTTCTATTGTTGTTTCGCACGGGTTAGGTGGTGTTAGGGAATTTAGACGAGAGATGAATTTTTCCGTGTTTTGAATAATTAGCGGAAAAATATGCTCTCGTCGTTATGAACTATCAAGGAATTCGGTAAGAGTATTTAAGAAGGTGTTTTATGTAGATTAGTCATCTTGGTGTTCTCGCTGGAGGCACTTACTCTTACTTTTTTATGCTAATTTGTCTGTTTTCTTTCTTTTAGTTCTCGATGTTAGCGTTACTGAGAAGTAGCTGATTTGCGTCCAGTCGCGTGTGCTGAGTCTTTATGGAGTTTATTTAGTAAACTTTTCACTGCTAGTGTTTTTTATATATTCATGTACTTTCTGAATGCGTGCTTATGTGTCGCAATTGATCTGTCATTTTGGTAGAATATGGAGGTTCTCTATTTCGCTATTTGCCCCTTTCAGTGTATTGGCCTTTTTTTGTGCCAAGAGATTTTTGGGACCATCTGTGCCCAGGAATATGGGACCATCTGTGCCCTCGAGCATGGGACCATCTGTGCCAAGCTTTCATGGAGTTGTGAGTTAATTTAAGGCGTCAAATAGTTTGTGTTTATCTAACATGTTTTTTAAAATTGGTATTAAGGGACAATCTGTGCCCCCTACCGGACTCGGGAGTATCTGTGCCCAGCATTTATGAAGTTGCGAGCGAATTTGAAGTGTCGATTAGTTTGTGTTTGTTTGATATGTTTTGAATTTGTGATTCAGGGACTTTCTGTGCCCTTTGTCGGACTTGGGGCTATCTGTGCCCATGAGAGTGTGGATTTATTTGTAAAATCCTGTGTTGGATTTACTATTTACTTTTATTGCTGTTTATCAGTTTTCTAATCTCAATTCATTAAATAATATAGACGGATGGCCTATCTTTTTTGTCTTTCTCTTCTTGTCGGTTAGTTCTTGTCTCTTTGCAGATGTGGTCCAGTCGGAAATGTGGTCGGAATTCTTTTCCTCAACCCCCGAGCATCTCCAAACCACTGCTTCCCTGGTGAAGAGCACAGTTCTTGGTTCTAAAGCGGATGGTACTGTACGTACCTACCTGGGAGGTTTTCGAAGATGGAAACGTTGGGCTTCTTCCAACCATGTTTGCCTGTTTCCTGCTAATCCCTTTCAGGTCGCAATTTATTTACAATGCTTGCTTCAGGATGCTAATTCTCCTTCTCCAGTTCTTAACGCCGTTTATAGCATTGACTGGGCGCAGCAGATGGCTGGCTTGTCTAAAATCTCCGATCATCCTCTGGTTTCCCGAATGGTCAGTGCGTCTCAGAGGCTTCTGGGAATGCCCAAGGTTAAAAAAGATCCTGTGACTCCGGAGATGTTAAAGGCCCTCGTGGAATCCAAGATTACAGGTAAGTCTCCTTCTATTTCAGATCTCAGATCGGTTGCCTTCTGTCTTATAGGTTACGCGGGTTTTTTTCCGTTTTAGCGAGTTTAGCCATATAAAGGCCTGTGATGTTAAGTTCTTCCCCTCGTATGCTTCCATTTTTCTAGAATCGTCGAAAACTGATCAATTCCGTGACGGGGCGTGGATCGTTATCGCGAGGTCAGACCTACCGACTTATCCTGTCAAGGCCTTGGAAGAGTACATCTCAGCTGCGCAGATGGACCTCACCGAAGATTTACCTCTCTTCAGAGCCCTTGCTACTCCTCGTTCGAAAGAGATGGTCCGGAGCCAAGGGATTAGTTATACGAGAGCTCGCAAACTTGTAAAGGACGCTTTTAAAGGTTTAACAGACGTTTCAAAGCTCAGTCTCCGTAGCCTAAGGGCTGGAGGAGCCACCTCAGCAGCTTGTGCCGGAATTCCTGATAGACTATTTAAACGTCATGGTCGTTAGGCGAGCGAAAACGCCAAGGATGGCTACGTTAAAGACGATTTTAATTCTCGTCTATTGGTCACACGATCTTTAGGGATCTAAATTATTTGTATTGTTTTTCTTAAACACCGTGCCCGGCAGGTCGGGGGAGTTCTATCCATAGGGCCGGGGTTTTTCCTCAGTCTTTGCTGCAACGAGCGCGGTGAGGTGTTTTCATCCTATGGATGCTCGTTGGTTCTTCCCCAGGTTCTGTTTTTTGTTAGCTGTTTTTTGCCTTATGCACCTATCACTTTGATTGTAATTGTTGCTTTGGCGTGTCTCAATAAACGTGCGGCCTCCAGTTAGCACACGATAGCAAATACTGTGTCATGTTTTTCTATTGTTTTTTCGCACGGGTTAGGTGGTGTTAGGGAATTTAGACGAGAGGAATCCTCTACCATGGGTCGAAACTCACTTTGATCCAACCGCTGTCCACAACCTTAGACGGCACTCTACGAAACGCATGCCCCATGTTATGTTTGCTGACAGTGACTTGAGCCCGCTGTGTCCCGCGCATTCCTTTACAGCAATTCCTCTTTTGTTACATGAGCCAACACAACATGACGTATCATGTGTGGATTCGGTCGCTAAGTAGCCGCTGCGCATGCTCAACACAACGAATTTCGGCCCATGGGAGAGGTCTCTTTTCCTGTACTCTTCAGCCTGGCGAACGCAAAAGAAAAGAGACTTTTGCTACCAGGGAAGTTCCCCGCTGGACCCGCTAAACAATTATATCGAAGAGAACACTGGGTAAACCCTGGGTATCCAATGCTGTTTTAAGCCCGTAAGCTCCGGTGTTTGCGGTATTTTGATTTAAGGAGGCAGTGTGGCCCAGTGGCCCAGTGGTTAGGGCGCTTGCCTTGAGATCCGGAGATCCCGGGTTCAAGACCCGCTCTGACTACTCAATGAGTTCAACTTCCCAGCTGCACTTGTAAATAGCCAACTGGTTTGCCTCTGGCCAGTTGGGATTCTTAACAGTTGTAATTGTTGTGTTCTGTTGTTTCGTTGATTGTTTCATTGGCCCTGAAAAGCCCCTATGGGGAGCGGTCAATTAAGTATGTATTATCTGTATTGTATTATAATTTTTGAATGGTCTTTTAGCGCTTTAAGCTAGTAAATTCTCGCTTGATTGTTTGGCCATTGCAAGATATTGTTTGACCGTAAGTGAGATTTAGATGCCTCGTCGGAAAATCGTGAGACCTCAACTAAGTGTTCGTCAAAACATTTGGAGACTTAGGTCTTTGGAGGGTCCCTTCCGTGTGCCTTTTGTGCCTTCTGTGTCGATTCGAACATCACGGTCAATAGCAAGGCCATGGTGAGTACAAAATGTTCTCTGTCTTCTTTGCACTGCATGTGAACTAAGTTTTCAAAAATGTACAGCAATAAACTGAAATGCCCATTGAACACTGCGTAAGACAATACATCAAATCAATACAATAACAAAGCATGAGGCTGTTAGTTTGAAAATGCCACAAAGGTAGAGTACATCATAAAAAGGTAAGCTGGTACTGTAGTCCGTAGGTATTCAAGGGTTTCAAAGAGCAAAGTTCTTTAATAAAGTCACAATATCGGAAGGAATTTAGACTGCAAATTTAGTGTTACTTTACGTACTGAACAGGGAGAGAGGTAAAAAGTCAGGGAACAGGGAGAAAAATGAGTTAAAAAATAGGGAGATAAGATATTTACCTAACGTTTCTTCTCCCCTCTTTCTAGTTTCATTTCAGTTTCGTGTACTTTCCCTCTTAGTGGTTGAATCTAGGACCTTTTCTATTCTATGCTTTCTTCACTTTTTATGATCTACCTTTCAAGAGAAGTTCTTTCTTTGCATAAGGCTTGACATTATCATCCGTACGCGTTTCAATCGATGATTTCTATGGTCTTTGTGCAATCTTGCTCACCCCTATCAATGCAATTAAGGATATAGCTCTTCAGAGAAACCCGGGCTGTGGCGCGTCCTTCAGTAGAGCTACATTAGGTTTCCTTTTGTAACTCGTGCCCAGTAGAACGGGTATTCGCAAATACTCTAGGGAGCCAGCTTAAGCACGTGCGTTTTTTAGACGCGGACGGCAACCGGAAGAGAACATTCAGGGAGCCAGGACAGAGGTGTCTCCCAGAATTTTATACGAACTATCTCTAATGGAGAAAAGATACTTAATTGTGTGAAGACAAGTTAAAAGGGAAAACAGTTCACTTCCGTTTGCCGTTTGCGTCTCAAAAACGCGCGTGCCTCAGCTCGCTAAAAAAAACGCGGGTAGTTCAGCTTCCTTATGACTAGATGGATCAGCTCTCTCAGCAGGTTTTGTTTTCACAGAAGGTGAAGAGCCCTAGAATACTTAGCTTGAGTCGCTGAGTACTTATTCCAACGATTAGTTTTGATGTCGAAATTGGCAATTCTCAGGCTAATTGGATCGTCATTCAAAACTAAATAGATGCTTACCATTTAGCCAAAGAATCCCCAAATTTCAGTTTGACGTCAAATGGAAAGGCTATTTTCCGGGAAATCTCTTCGGAAATTGTGGACAAGCTCCAGAGATAGTCCACTTTTTCTGTTCGGAAGGCAAATCGGGAACTTCTCGTATTATTTGCGAGAATCGTTCCGTTTCCAGGCCCTTCCTCGCAAGATCGAGTAAATATGCGGGATGAAATGCCAGGTGGTAAAAATGGTAAGCGCCATTCTCTTCCGGTTGCACAATAAATTCGGAAAATCGCTTACTTTTATGCTACGATCACTCCACCCAGATTATTTTGCTAAATGGTAAGCACTCTATACTCTCATGATACTCTCCTTCGTCATTTTCATCCAGTATCCCGAAAGTCGAAAAACGCATCTTAAAAATACTACTCGTTATGGCCTTGCTCAACTCGTCAACAGTTTTTGGCGGACTCATGAGAAAAATCCTTCTGGTATTACCAACTTCGACTGGCACTTGCATTTCCGACTCCATAGTTGCTTCGCGCGTGAACCTGCCTACACTCAATGTAAAACTTGAAAACATGATCGTTTGGCGCCAAAAACGTTATCAATTTCGTGACCTGAGTCCGCAAACGTTTCATTGGTCAAACGTGACAGGTATGAGACTAAACCGTTAACGTTTAAAAGGTAAAACTACATGCAAAATTAGTCACACTTCAAGGATGAACGCAAATGGTGGTAATAAAATTTGGCGCAGAGTTTTGGAAATCAAAATAGCTGTGAGGTTGATCGGCTGGATAGGCCAGACTCTTTACAACGTTCAACAGTGAAAAACATACAATTCATTTAACTTTAATGAAAAGAACGACTTCCTAAAGTTTAAAGGTAATATTAATACTGATTGAATTACTGGTCTTACATCAAAGAAATTTCTTATAGAAAATGCTATCGAGGGACACCTCATCTTAGGGTGAATCTTTAAATAAATGGAGGACTTAAAGAATAAATGCTATACCGAGTAATTGCATTGTGACTAAACTTGATAGACAACAAATGCAAGGAAACGATGTTACGTGCTTGTAATATTTCGATATAAATCTATATCATCTTCAGACTAAGGCGGGATACAAGTAGCAGAATCTTAAATACTGCGAGATTGTGCAACAGTATAATCACGTGAAAATGAAAAACAAAGAAACGAAACTGTCAGGAGAACAGGCGGAGTTCTCTACTGGATTGACTTGATTCACTTCTTGAGAGACTGAAGAGAAGGAATCATTTTTGACGAGATACATAGGAATTAAAGAGTTGAACACCAGTATTCCATTTTGGTTAGTGTTAGTGTGTTTCAGGAATAACCGGTTCTGATTGCTTGACTGACGAGTTGAATTAAAATGAGTAGAAGCCAATGCCTTCAAAACGAACATTGAAAAAGCTAGAGAAGAACACATATCTACAGTATAAACACATTTACAACACTGCACGGATAAATTTCGTGATGTCACCATATTTTCAGATAAAATGTAACTCGGCTTTTTTTTATCAAAGTTACAATTCTAGTCTTTTATTTAGGAGACCAGCGAGGTCTTCGAGTTCATACTTTAACCGGTGTGGTTGGAACGGCCGAACCGGGTTGAAACTTGTTGGTTGTTCTGCGTGTCAGAGTTACCCCTGAAACGCTGGATACACCTGATACGCTTGATATTCTTGATACGCCGGACACCCCTAATACGCTTGCTGCACTTGACAGAGCCTTAGGAAGGAATTTATCACCCGACTCTGGGAGAATACTTTATTTAAACCCAAGAGTGCGTTCGATTGACCGTATTCCGGAATAAGAATACGTGGAGTGATATTTTAAAATGGTATGTCTGGCGTTTTGAAGCAACAAGGATAATAAACATATGTTTAAAATGGCATTTGAGCAGATGTTTTACAATAGAAACATATTTGTATTCTCAGTATTGCACTGGAACTAGCTTGCAATGGAGGCTAATACGGGGAAATATATGAAACATTTAATGACTGGTCCCGAGGGAAACGGTTAATTTTGTTTCCGGAGAATCTCAATCTTTCCCCGAGATTCGAGGGAAAAAAAATTAAATCATTAAGTGATTTGTCATATAGCAAAAAAAGAAAAAAGAAAAACGTGCAATGGCAAAAGCAACAGCGGTCGTTGGTCACTAGGGAGCTTAAGCACGCGCGTTTTGAGACGCGGACGGCAACCGGAAGAGAAATTTTTGCGTGCCATGACAGTGGTGTCTCCCAGATTTTTGTACTAATTATCTCTATTGGAGAAAAAATACTTAGCAATGTAAACGTGGTTGCGTGAAAACATGTTAAAAGGGAAAATAGATCACTTCCGGTTGCCGTCCGCGTCTCAAAAACGCGCGTGCTTAAGCTCCCTAATGCTAATGAGGGGAAACATTTACCCTCTCACGTCAAAGACGCTGTCGGGAAAAAATTCCTGCTCTATAACAATAAAAAGTATTTGCATTTGAAAAGATTTCCCCCCATGAGCTTCCATTGCAAGCTAGTTCGAGTCCAATACTGAGAATACGAATATGGTCTATTTTAATAAGAATCTCCGCAAAAACAAAGGATTTTATTTTATTTTTACCTTCTATTCTATGTATTCTTCTCCTGGAATACGGTCAATCGAAATCACCCCCAACTCAAATGCAAAGTAGTCAAGCATGTGTTGACTTTGAGAGCCTAAGAAAGGGATTCAGCGCCAGCGGCACCTATTTTGTTCCATCTCAAATCCAAAGTAGTCAAGCATGTGTTGACTTTGAGAGCATCAGAAAGGGATTCAGCGCCAGCGACACCAATTTCGTTCTCTATCAAATACAAAGTAGTCAAGCATGTGTTGACTTTGAGAGCCTCAGAAAGGGATTCAGCGCCAGCGGCACCAATTTTGTTCCAATTCAAATGCAAAGTAGTCAAGCATGTGTTGACTTTGAGAGCCTCAGAAAGGGATTCAGCGCCAGCGGCACCAATTTCGTTCTCTATCAAAACCAAAGTAGTCAAGCATGTGTTGACTTTGAGAGCCTCAAAAAGGAATTCAGCGCCAGCGGCACCAATGTCGTTCGAACTCAAAACCAAAGTAGTCAAGCATGTGTTGACTTTGAGAGCCTCAGAGAGGGATTCAGCGCCAGCGGCACCTAATTTGTTCTGTCTCAAATCCAAAGTAGTCAAGCATGTGTTGACTTTGAGAGCCTCAGAAAGGGATTCAGCGCCAGCGGCACCTATTTTGTTCCCTCTCAAATCCAAAGTAGTCAAGCATGTGTTGACTTTGAGAGCCTCAGAAAGGGATTCAGCGCCAGTGGCACCTATTTTGTTCCCTCTCAAATCCAAAGTAGTCAAGCATGTGTTGACTTTGAGAGCCTCAGAAAGGGATTCAGCGCCAGCGGCACCAATGTTGTTCGAACTCAAATCCAAAGTAGTCAAGCATGTGTTGACTTTGAGAGCCTCAGAAAGGGATACAGCGCCAGCGGCACCAATGTTGTTGCCACTCAAATGCAAAGTAGTGAAGCGTGTGTTGACTTTGAGTGCCTGAGAAAGGGATTCAGCGCCAGCGGCACCAATGTCGTTCGAACTCAAATACAAAGTAGTCAAGGATGTGTTGACTTTGAGAGCCTCAGAAAGGGATTCAGCGCCAGCGGCACCAATTTTGTTCCAACTCAAATCCAAAGTAGTCAAGCATGTGTTGACTTTGAGAGCCTCAGAAAGGGATTCAGCGCCAGCGGCACCAATTTCGTTCTCTATCAAATCCAAAGTAGTCAAGCATGTGTTGACTTTGAGAGCCTCAGAAAGGAATTCAGCGCCAGCGGCACCAATTTTGTTCCAACTCAAATCCAAAGTAGTCAAGCATGTGTTGACTTTGAGAGCCTCAGAGAGGGATTCAGCGCCAGCGGCACCTAATTTGTTCTTTCTCAAATCCAAAGTAGTCAAGCATGTGTTGCCTTTGAGAGCCTCAAAAGGGGATTCAGCGCCTGTGACACCAATTTCGTTGTCTCTCAAATCCAAAGTAGTCAAGCATGTGTTGACTTTGAGAGCCTCAGAAAGGGATTCAGCGCCAGCGGCACCTATTTTGTTCCCTCTCAAATCCAAAGTAGTCAAGCATGTGTTGACTTTGAGAGCCTCAGAAAGGGATTCAGCGCCAGCGGCACCAATGTTGTTCGAACTCAAATCCAAAGTAGTCAAGCATGTGTTGACTTTGAGAGCCTAAGAAAGGGATTCAGCGCCAGCGGCACCAATGTTGTTGCCACTCAAATGCAAAGTAGTGAAGCGTGTGTTGACTTTGAGTGCCTCAGAAAGGGATTCAGCGCCAGCGGCACCAATGTCGTTCGAACTCAAATACAAAGTAGTCAAGCATGTGTTGACTTTGAGAGCCTCAGAAAGGGATTCAGCGCCAGCGGCACCAATGAAGTTACAACTCAAATTCAAAGTAGTTAGGGTTGTGTTGACTTTGAGAGCCTCAGAAAGGGATTCAGCGTCAGCGGCATCAATTTCAGTGAAAAGCAAATTCAAAGTAGTCAAGCATGTGTTGACTTTGAGAATTTCACAAAAAAGGTTCACATGATGGAATCCACTCACGGCGAGATCTTTAACACGAAAGTTCTGTCCAAAGGTCTGAATTAACTTAGACTGAAGGTTCTCTCCATGACATTTGCATTCCAATATACAATCAAGTGCCAACTCTAAAATTTCTGCTTCGGAATTCATGATTCCCATATTGGACGAACTTGCAAGCTCTGCTATGCTTTTTACCAACGAAACTGTCATCTCTTCAGATCTTGTGGACAAAATACCACTCATGAATAAAAACAATTGTTTCAGTTCATTCATGTTCCTTACACCGGTCACTACTGATGTACAATCAGTGTCTCCATCAAGGATCTGATGAGCAAGATAAAAGCCAGCAAAGAACTCTTGAAAGGTCTTGTGAAGAAAGCAAAAGCGCGAGGATGGTTTCCTCTTGCTGCCACCGGTCTGGATCGAAAGAAACCCAAACTTGATCAAATTACTGGAACTGACTTTAAATTCATTCTCGTCGAAAAACAACTCTCCTTTACCTAAAGACTGCAACGCCATGCATCCTAACTGCACCAGGTCATCCTTGTAAATTTCCAGTAGGTCAGCATCACTGCCACTCGATGATTGATTTCTCTTTTCATATCTTAACAAAACACATCGCACAATTTCTGTGTACAACTGTGTCCTTTCCGGTGGAAGTACACCCTTGAAATCTTCAATAAGGATGCAAAGTAAAGCTGTATTAAGAGGATTCCGTGTCAACTCTATCAAGTCTCTATTTGCAAACATGTCAAAATCAAGCTGTTTGATTAGCTCTTTTGCCAAGTGTTCCATGCCTTTAAAGTACTTAAGAATGTAGCTCTTTGCGTCTTCAAAAGTAAATCCGATGATCTCCCACAGGGTGTCACAGTACCGCCTTACCCTCTTACCAGCTTCATGGCGTGATGTGATAACAATGTGGCAATTGGGTAGGACTTTACTTTCCAGAAGGTCATTACACATGTCAACTTTACTGGAATCCACTTCATCAAGTCCATCAAGCACTAACAGAACCTTGGATTGATTTTCTCGAATGAACTTGAAGAACCATTCCTTGTCTTCTTTGTCAATATCAAGAGGAAGGATTTGGTCATCAATGGCCTCCCAAATATCAGTTTTGATATCACGACACCTTAAAAGCAACAGAACGTCAATCTCGGGAAAAGACTTGTCCCATTCTTCTCGTTTCACTGCCCAATCATATGCCAGTTTCTGACAATAGGTCGTCTTTCCCATGCCTGGGTCTCCTTCAATTAAAACAGTCCGTGGCTTTGCACAATCCTTGTGTCCTTTAAAGATAGCTGTCATGTTGGTTATTTCATCAGTCAATGTTCCCCTTGTCTTTTCTTTACCCAAAATCTTTAGCTTGGTAAAAACGTCATCGAGATGAAAGCTGAAGTCATCAAGCCATGGAACAGGAAAAATAATTTTTTCACGAGTACTGTAGAGCTGACGGACCCTTTCTATAATATTGGCAGAATATGGTAATTCTGCAAAAGACAAAAATAATTTTAAAAAGGTGTTGCCTGAAGTGTTTTTTCACTCCAATCTCAACCTTATTGTGTTCTTAATTTTGACAGCACAAAAGGTCCCGTATTCAGCAATATTTGAAAAACAAATAACACGAACAAAAAATGTAGTTTGATAGTAATGCAAATTACTTTTTCCCATTGCAAAGTAAACGTCATAAGTTTGAGACTGATCTTTGCGCCTGTCATGCATCCGGGTTCCAAAACCTACATGAAATACTTCCTTACTTTTCAACTCAAGATATCATTTCTTCAGAAAAAAAGTTGTAACAACAGGTCAAGTATCCACTCCAAAAAAGACACAATTCTCTCAAGCAGTCTTTATCATATAATATTCTCCCTATCATTGACTGTAATTTGTAATATTAATGTGGAATAACACACATCCCCTGAATGAAAATTTATGCTTTAATAGTTTTAGTTTTTTAGTTTTAGTTTTCCGCTATCCACTCAAGCAACGTCCAGACCTTACTTACTTTATTTTATTTTAATAAAAACTATTAAGGCTTGTAAGCTTAGGTTCACTCACATGAAACTTAAGATACAAAATACCACGTTTTTACTGTATCTGTGGTAAAATTAATACTTAATATCTGGAATAGAATTTTTAAGTTTCTTTCTGAAGGAAGCCGGAGATGCAGAGCCAGTCTTATCAATACAGAGCGAGACGAAAAGGAGGGAAGGCGAAAGGAGCTTGCATGCCTTGTGTTGTAGCCTGACATTTCCTTTCAGTGATTTGAATTTATTACCTTGATTTTGCTGACTGTGTGTGCTGCTTCCTGCAGCTTCTGAGAGAACATCAGCACAGCTTGCTTCTGGATGCACAGGATCTATTGTAAAATAGCCAACATAGTCCGCTGTCACGTTAATGACAAAAGAAACAGCAAGAATTTTATTGGCACTGTCCAAGACAAATAATAATATTAACATTTAGAAACTAGACAGAAAGCCGAAGAACCCTTTATGACACAGCTGACTAAAAAGAGAATCGAACTAAGCTAAATTAAGAAATTGATCACCTACAATAAACTATAACTTAGCGATGTACAGTTGTATTCGAAAACATAGTACAAGTGCTGAAAAATCAAAGACAACACACATCAGAAAGCAAACCAAGTCAGTGGATCTGTATCAAAATAGCAG
>NC_090869.1:2399387-2401887 GCF_036669935.1 Montipora foliosa | reverse complement strand
AAGATCCTCAAAGAGTGACTGAGGATCTTACAAGGATCTTAAAAGGAACCTTGAAAGGATCTTAATAAAATCTTTGACAGGATCCTTAAAGATCATACTAGGATCTTTTGAGGATCTTTGAAGGATCCTTATAGTGATTTTGAAAGAAACCTTAAAAGGATCCTCAAAAGATCCTCAAGGATTGTATGAGGATCCTTTAAGGATCCTAAAAGGATCTTCAGAGGTATCTTGAAAAGATCTTTATCGGGATCCTTAAAGATCCTATGAGGATCCTTCAAGGATCTTAAAAGGCTCCTTAAAGTGATCTTGAAAGGATCTTTGTTACGATCCTTGAAAGATCCTACGAGGATCCTTCAAGGACCTTAAAAGGATCCTATAGTGATCTTGAAAGGAACTTTATAAGGATCCTTGAAAGATCCTATGAGGATCCTTCACGGATCTTAAAAGGAACCTTAAAGTGATCTTGAAAGGATCTCTTTTAGGATCTTTGAAAGATCCTATGAGGATCTTTCAAGGAACTAAAAAGGATCTTTAGAGCGATCTTGATCTTTCAAGGATAAGGACCTTTATAGGAGTGAAGTGTATAAAATCCCTAAAGATCCTATGAGGTATTACGTACATGTACCCTCATTGCTCAAGTATCGTTAAGGCACCAAACTTTGAACATAAAAATAATCACGCTGTACACGAATCAATTAAAAAGAAAACTTTTATTCTGATGTAATCGATTGATTGTCGGAAATATCAGTAACAGATTACCTTGTTTGATGAACTCGTAATAGCTGCAGGCCGGGCCAGAAGCAATATGAAACAGTATACTCTCGAAATATCAAAGAAGTCGTGTCAGCACGTAATCCTTTAAAAAAGCAGGGCGTACCTAATCGATCGAAATCAAGGCTTAAATACAGAATTCATGGCCACATCTAGAGACTCTAGTGACGAATCGGCTCGATCAGTATCTTTTCACATTCCTTTAAGGGTTAATTCGATGAATCTGCTATGACTTTTGCTCACTTTTTCTTTAAAGTACAGATGAATCGGAGGGTTGTAATCTTCCGCCATCTTGGATAAAACGCGAGAGATAAGACTGGAAACTAGTGAGCCGTTTCCCTTTTGGTCAGCAGTCATCAACGATGGCTCCTCTTACAGTCGTTCGGCGGTTTTATTTAAGTTTGAATCAACGAGCATAAATCTTGATTCATGATTGTTTTACCCTTTAAATACTGATTCAAAACGAGGAAATGCGTACAGCAATCTAAGTACAAAGGTAGGCGCTAATTATAAGCAGATAATATTTGAGTTGATGACTTATTGTCCTTAAAAATGAGGATAGACTAATTCGGATAACTCAACCAATTCAAATCTCTCGGGGTTAAGATACTTTGTGTGTTGAATTTCCATGACAATGAAGCATTCATATTTAAAATGATATGGAAATACTGGAACAAAACGTTTTATTCCGAAAAGATTTTAATTGCGTACAACATTGAGTTAGCCGAAATTCGAACTTTTCAAACTTAAGTCCCAAAATAATTTGACATGTACAGGCAAGGATTATAATTTAGCTTACTTGCTATAATCCTCTAAAAAATAGGTGAATCTTTAACGAGATTACTTAATAAGGTTTACATCAAAAGAGTGGTTGTTGCAAATTATATGATTGGCAAAGGATCCCTTCGATTCTCTGTAAATGCTACATGTGTCTGAGGTTGATAGTAATTTTCAAAGGTTAGGTGATGCACATTTATTTCCACTTCCACGGCATGACTTGCGAGTACATGTGGAATTCATGATAATCAATACGAATAATTTGCCCTTATGGTTTTGTTTTTCTTTCAGGATGCGTAACTGCAAAACATTCAGAAAAAGTTCTAAAAAAACAGCCTCAACCGACAATAGCACCAAATACTGAGTGAAGAAAAAACTTAGTAATGAAAAGATAGATAAAATGAAATAAATACAAATGTGTTAGGTAAAATCAAACGTTATTGTTGTAGTACTTGTACTTGTACTTGTAATGTTTCTCTTTCGCTGTTTTTCTAGGCTACAATTTAAGGTTTTTGTCTTATTTTTAAGAAACATTTTCTCGATAAAAATGGCTGTTTGTGAAAATATTTTGAATATTCCCAGCCATATCTTTGATATTAATGAGTACTTGATAAAAACTGTATGAGTATCTATATTTTATCTCTATTGTTTCTATGATTATTAATATACATTCAAGTCATATAGGTAATTTTAAGAAATTGGTTTACTGTATGCAGCTAAACTTTAAATTAATGGATAACCATGTGACCAAATAACTCCAAAAGCTACTATGATTGTCAGTTGAATAAGATGTGAGCAACGTTGTCACAGAGTTTCAATGTTAAAACAACAATGTTGTCAAAGGCAACTTGATCCACATCAAGTCTGTGAAAAACAATAGTCAATGCATCATTTGTTCAGGTTTGTTAGACTTTTATTGTATTCTTCCCATCCCTTTGAGATTGACCGAGGA